>NC_086196.1:140095109-140395109 GCF_035770615.1 Melospiza melodia melodia | reverse complement strand
CCAAAGCAGCCCCAGCAATGCCTTTGGGATGGGAACCAGCTCTGACAGAACAGCCACAGCCAGCTCCACCCTGAGCGGCAGCTGCCAGCCCCATGCAGGGCCTGGGGTGGGCCGGGTGCCAGGGCAGCAGCAGGCACAGGCCTGGCACAGGCTCTCTGGTGGCAGCTGCAGCCCTGCAGGGCTACCCCAGGCCCCAGCAGGACATCAGAGCCACGAGCCCTGCACAGAGCTGTGACTCTCCCTGCCCAGCCACAGAAACCTACGTGGTGCTTCACGCCCTCCTCCACGGACTCGATGTTGCACTGCATCAGCACCACCTGGAACAGAGGCACAGAGCCCTCAGCAGCTGCCCCCCAGCCCTGCCCGGCCACGGCAGCGGGGCTGAGCCCCCTCAGCCAGCCTGAGCCCTCACCTTGCGGGTCTCCACCTCGGCGGGCTCTGGAGTCGGGGTTTTCACCGACGGGGGAGCAATGGGAGATTTCACCACCACCTGCTGGGGCTGCTGGGGCCGGGGCATGCCAAAGGCCGTGAGGGGATAGATGCCATTCCTGCAAGGAAGGAGCAGCATCTGAGTTATACCTCTCCAGAACTTTTCGTCTCACACACGATGGAAGGTGTCTTTAAAAAATCCCTCTTACCTCACATCCTCCAGGAACTTGTCCAGCTCCAGCGCTGGAGATTGTGAGAAGCTGGAAAACAAAATGTCCTGAGATGAGAAATCGTCTCACAGTACCATCCACTGGGGTCTGCTGGGGTGCAGTTTCACATCCCCATGTCCTGGGCTGTGTCCACAGGCAGGATGGGCATGGACAGGCAGCCACTGGTGTGACAAGCTCTTCTCTTCCCTCGCGGACATAACCAGCTGTGTGAGCTGAGGGTGAGGCAGCAGCTGTGGCAGAGCCAGCCCCACAGCCCTCACACCTGTGCAATGCAGTCATCTGGAGGGTGGCCCAGTGACACTGCCCTGGTGAGCTGTTTCACAAATACCTGCCATGCCCGGTCCCTGGCTGCAGCAAACACTGGGGACAGCCAAACCCCTGTCTCAAGGCTGCTCTGAAGCATTCCAGAGATGAGGCAAGGACTACACAACTGCTGGAAGCCTGACAGGATGTCCTCAAGTGCTTTATGGGCTGCACACCTGCCCCAGCTCCCAGACCACCCTCCAGCCCCTGCCACAGCCCCAGCAGCTGGGATCATCCTATCCTCTGACACAGCAGTCGGTTCTAACAAAAACTTCCAACTTTTCTCTAGCAGCTTGGTTTGCATGGCAGTCTGATGAACCATCCAGAAACAATGCTGACATTTCAAGTGATTGCTGCTTTCTCTCCCTTGTCCAGCACCTCTGAGATATGGCACCACCAAAAGGAAAGTTCCAGGCTGGCACCCCTGCACAGCCACACCTGCAGAGGCTGACATCCCGTGTGTGTGTGAGGATCTCTCCTTACAGCTCTGGTCCTTCACTTGTTGTCCTCCATTTTGAAACTGTATCCAAGACATTCCAAAGGGAATTTCACACCACATTTCCTAGCACCAGGACAACTGGAATGCCAGCTTTTGGAAGGGTGTCCGTGGCTCAGAGAGCTGCTTATACAGACTGAGCTGTTCTTGTCATCTTACTCTTGTTCAGCAGCCTGGGCACCCCAGAACTCTGGGCTCCCTGGAAGCACCCTAGGCTTCCTAGGAACACGGGAGTCACATCTTAGTCTTCAGCTAATCCCTTGACTGGCCAAGGCTTTGTTATCCAAAATGTACACCACTTTTTTGGCACTCTGCTTGCTCCCTTAGGGGCCACCCCTCCAGTGCAAGCAGTGCTGTGTGTCACTGCCAGCTGCCTCTCCCTGTGCACAGTGTGGAAATTAGGAGAACACCGAGGAACCCTTTCTCTGAAGTGAGAAAGTGACTCCATCTGGCCAGTCTGTGATTGGTCAGAACACTTTCCCAAACTGTTCAGCCACGTTTTGCTGGTGTCTGCTCCAACTACAGCGTGTTCATTTAATCTGCCCATTTGGGGAACAATTCATCTCAGCTGCACAGAATCTACTCGCAGGAAACAGGTGCAAGGTCTCCTCCCACCCAGGAACAGCCCTCCCCAGAAGTGTGTGTGCCCGGACAGGGACTGCTCCTTCCCCTCCAGCTCCAGCAGCTCCCACTGGCACCCAGTCAGGGGGAAACACCAACTCTGAGGTGATGGGCAGCGTCCCAGTGCCCACACCAGTGCCCCAGCACTGCTCCCCTGAGCACACCACGGGGACTCACATCATCTTGACTCCTTCCCTGTCCTCGTGGTTGATCTCTGCCAACACTGCGTTCATGTCAAGGTTTTTGGTCATTTCTTCTAAAGCATTTTCAGGAATCATATCTATTAAAAAGAAAAGGAGTAACTTGCAGCAATTGCAGTTCCTCTCCAGCCTTAGAAAAGCAATGAAAAGCGCAGAGATGCTCTCACAGCAGGTGGGACACCACAGCCCTCCCAGCCCTGTGTCCGACAGGCAGGAACCCGCAGAGCAGCAGGGCATGGGGAGGGCGTTCCCAGGGTGCCAGCTCACCGAGGGGCACTGCCAGCCCAGCAAGGCTCTGCAGAGCCCTGGCCACGTGTCTGGTACTCACGCTGGTGCCCGACGATGCAGTGAGCAGCCAGCAGCTTCAGCGAGGGCACCTCGAACAGCGCCGGGTGGAAGAGCAGCTCCCGCGCCGTGGGGCGCCGGCCCGGGTCCTGCTCCAGACACTTCTGGATGAACTCCTGCAGGGGAAACCTGCGTGAGACCACGAGCAGCAGCAGAGCATGCAGAGCATGCAGAGCCCGAGGCCGCGCTCACCCGCTGCAGGGGATCCTCCAGCAGCTGGATGGCACTGTTGATGGCTTCCTGCGGCACGTAGGAGGACTCCCCGTTCCCCTGGATCTCCAGCACTGCCATCTGCAAACACACACAGGGCACAGCCTCAGACTCCCCTGGCAGTGACAGACTGCAGGGCACACAGGCACAAAGAGACCACTGCCAAGCATGAGATCAGCACAGCCAAGCTGCCTGGGGGAACTTAAGGTCACATTGGGAGAGACAGAGAGAATGGCTGCCTCATTGCAACAGCTTGCTCCTGGTACCCGAGACTGCCAGGGAGCCCTGGGAGCTCTGCCAGCAACAACCTGGACAGCAAGTGTCTCCATTCTGAACCTCACGATCCATTGGGCTGTTACTCTGTTTGGTAATTCCATAATGAAGCATGACTGGATCACTGCCAGGACCTGACAGGGTCCCTTCTGGCGGTGTGAATAGCTCTGCATCGCACAACAAGAGCAAGCACACAACACATCAAGAGTGGGCCCCAGCCAACCACACAGACACTCATTCTCAGCTAGGAAAGGCTGGAAAATATTGCACAGAGTGTCTCTGCATTCAGCTTCAGTTTTGTTCCCTACAAGTTGTGTCTTTCCACAGTTCTCTTCCTGCTTCACTAATGGAAGGTGCAGCACAGGTTGAGGGTTCCTGCGCTGGCACTTTCTGACAATTCTTCTCAGAAAATACTCCTAACAACAGCTCCCATTACCTGGACTTGGACCTACTGACTGCAAGGACAGAGGAAGCACAAAGCTGCTATGACCAGGTGTGTCAGACTCACATTGACTGCAACCTCCCTCAGATGGGCACAGGCTGGCCCAGACAAAGTGACAGATTACAGACTCTGCTCTACACAGGCTGGCCCAGACAAAGTGACAGACTGCAGCTGTCCCCTGCCCCAAACAGCCCAGGCACAGTCACACACATGGACATTACATAAGAGTCTGCAGCAGGGACTGTTCCCTCCAGCCAGGGAGTCTGACCTCAGGACTGGCCAAGACCCACTAATTCATTACCCATTAGGAATTTGGGAAGAACTGCAAATCCCTGAGCCATTTCCTGCTTAGTGAGGCACTTGGGGGAGCCTCCATAGGGATCCCTCCAAGGCAAAGTGCACTTGGCTCTGAGAACAAAACACATTTGTCACTGAGCAAACCCACCCATGGCCACGGCCCTTGCAGAGCTCTCTCTCTCCTCAGATTCAGCATCTCTGTCCCAAAGCCCATGTCTGACACTCACCTCCAGTGCACACATCCCAAAGGAGTAGATGTCCACAGCAGTGGTGACATTGGCAACTTCTGTAACACAGAAACAGCATTGTTATCAGTCAGCTCTGCATGCAGCAGCACCACCCTGCACCAGGCTGGGACAGTCCTGCAGCTTCTCCCTCCTCTGCTACCAAACCACAGAGGAGCTGAAGCATTTCAGCAGGCAAATGGGTCAGGACTGTTAATGTTGCATCTGTCACGAGCCTGGAACTGACAACAAGGTGCAGGACAGCTTGGAAGCATCAGTAAGGCCAAAAAATGCCCAGGCTTGCAGGCACAGCATACCTCCATACTCTGGGGCAAAGAAGTGCAGGTTCTTCTGCTCCTCACGACAGGTCTTCACGTGGTTGTTAATGGTGTCTGGCGCCACTGGAAGAGAACCAGGAATGCTCAGGATACAGAAACCACACCCCATCCCTGATGGGATCCCAGGGAACGCCTGCAGCTCCAGGCCCGTGGCACCCAAGGGGGCAGAGTGGTGGCATTAAGGTACAGCATTCATCTCTTGTCACCTGCCCCGACCCAACACATCCCTGCACTGTTTCCTTGGCAGCTTGGCACCACTCTCCAAGGGCAAACCTGGAGACCACAACTGCTGCTGCCAGCAGGACAAGGTGGGAACAACTCCCAGCAGAAATGCCTGACTTCAAACAGATCCACAGCTTTTGTCACCAACAAGTCACTCATTCAGAGCAGCAGCCAGAGGTGCCACTGCAGTTGGTCACAGGTCAGGGAGGACGGACCTACCACACAACTCTTGCACGCTTCAGGAGGATGCTGGTGCCAAAGCACCTCCAGACAAGAATCAGGGCAAGCTGCTGAGGGAAGGGAGGTGACCACCCAGACAGCAGAACCTCCCAGCAGCCAGCAGCTCCACAAACCCCTCCCAGCTGTGGGGAGGAAATAACTTGCAGCCAAAGAACAGTGAGCAGGGCATAATTATGGACCCCCATAAAAGATAACCTTTTGGGACAGCCACCTCTGCAGAGACTGCAAACAACTCCCTGAAACTAAGCAGCTGCCTGCCAGGGAGAAACACTGAGGAGAGCAGGGAGCACAGAGCCACCAGCCATTAGAAGCTCTGCTGTCACACGGGAATGTGCCCAGTGCCAGTCCCATGTCCCACCTGGCCACCCCCCGGACAATCACCATCAGAGATGAATTTTAGAAAAAGGTTCAGCCAAATCCAGTGTCTGAGCAGGACAGGTGGTAGGAAGAGGTGTGAAGCACAGCAGAGGGTGGGGCAAGCAACCTGTCCTTCACCAGCTGAACTCAATCTGGGCACTCAACGGGCACTCCTACAGGAACATGCTGTGGCTGGTCAGGCTTCTCAAACCCTCAGGAATGTGCAAAAGGAGGTGGCCAGAGTAAGTGGGCAGTCTGTGTGCCCCCTGGGTGCTAGCAGTGCCAGCCCAGGAGGCAATGGTGGCACTCCTCACTCCTTCCTGGCTGTGCCCTTGGCAGGTTCAGCAGGGCCGCCTGGGCACCCAGCCCTGCTCTGGAACCTTCCATGCTGCAGAGGACACTTCCCTCCTGTGCAGTGTCCATCTCACAGCCCATCTCTGCCTTTATCCTGCACTCAGAACTTCCCCTTGCAGGCACCCAAGATCTCCAGTGCCACAGCCCTGCTCGCCTCCTGCAGGCCCCTGGGCTGTTTGGGTTCTTGTGGGCATGCAGAGAGAACAGGACTGCCCTCCTCAGCCAAGGGCAGTGCCCTGGCCAGCAGAAAGCAGGGGAAGCAGTGCCAGTGAAAGGATCAACAGCTGATCTCTGAGATTGTCCCAGGCTCACTGTGCAACCCAGCAATGGGATTGTTCCACCAGGGACCTAAAAATTATCAACTGACCCCAGACCACCCTCTGCAGCTGTGAGGGGGCGAGCACGGGGCCAGGAGAGCTGTGAGGCCACATTATCATCCCTGCACTCATACCCCAGGCACTTCCACTCCTGCAAAAGGGTACACGGCTGCACAAACCCACAGCGTTAGAGTTTCCTTTCTCTGCACACAGGCATGACAAAAGCTCTTTTATTAGGGAGAGCAAGGCCTAGAAAATAAGGAACTAGGAAGTTATTTGGCATAAAAAGAAGGATACAGCCATTAAACAAGGAGTCAAACAGGAAGAAGTGTCATATTTATGCTGATCATAGAGTAAAAGCTCCCTACAGCCCTCAGAGATCTGTATCAGGGACTGCAAACAGTATTTGCAAAATGTTTGCAACACTGAGTCACCAGAAGGAACAGGATTTTATTATTTCTGGCAGTTGAGTATCATTAACTGAGGGAGCAAACAGACTCAGAGTATGAAAAGTTCACCACACACTGTTCCCAGTGCAGGTGAAGCTTACACACATATGCACACATCTACTGACATGGCTTCCAGCAGGAAACCAGCCTCTGCCAAAGCACTGCCCATGGCTCCCTCCAGAGAAAACACTGCTGGAGCAGCACCCGTGGCACTGGCAAGGGAGAGCTAATGTCACACAAAACTGGAGAAGGCAATCTCCAAAGAAATCAACACAGAATCAAAGTCATGGCGTGGCTCTTGTGGGAAGAGACCTGCCCAGGTCACCCTGTCCAACAGCCCTGTTCCAGCAGGGACACCCAGAGCTGGCTGCCCAGCACTGTGTCTGGGTGGGAAACTCCAGAATGGAGACTCCATCCCAGCCTTGGGCAACCTGTGCTTGTGCCACCTCCACACTGAGAATGCCCAGGTCCAGAGGGACCACCTGGGCTCCAGCCTGTGCTGTGGCCTGTGCTCCTGTGCCCTGGCTCACCTGCACTGCCCTCCCTGCAGGTGATCCCCACCCCGGGGGGCTGCTGGGGGCTGTCCCCAGCCTGTCCCTGTCCCTCATGTCCTGGGCACCCAGCAATGAGCACAGGGCCAGGACCATCCCCTCCCTCCTCTGGCAAAGTTTTGCCTAATGCAGCCCAGGGCATCATCAGCTACTGACTCCCAGGGCCATGGCACACGCTCCTGTCAGTGAGCCACAGAGGGACACGATCACACTGTGTCACGCTGCTCATGAAGCAGCAAGTGGTATTTTTACATTTAAAAGATTGCTTAAGAGCTCTAAGCTGACGTGTCTGACCACATGCATTACATGGAAGCAGAAAGTAGAAGTAGGCAGAGCAGGAAAAACAAGAACAGATAAAAAAGAGCTGGGGGATTAGTACCTGTCAATCCTGGCTGCATGCAGGCTCTTAAACTGTGACTTAGGGGCTTATTGGCACTTCAGCTGGAAGAATCCATTATACAAACAACTTCATCCCTAACAAAGTGTGTTGGGAGATCTGCAGTCTGCACCCAAAACCAAGTTCCACATTCTAGACCAGAAGAATGGAGGCTTCACTGACCATGCAAACAAACTCCTGCTTGGGCTGCACCAATGCAATATTGCTATGAAATAGATATACATGTTCACATCACAGTGCAAGAATTGCATGCAATCAGAAAAACCAAGAACAGACACTCACTGAATGCTACAGACTGAGCTACTCTGGAGCAGCCATCTGCTCCCAGAGGACACGTGTGCCCTGGAAAACAAGCCCTCAGAAACACCACTGTGAGGATCATCTTCTGCTGTGAGCAGCTCTGCCTAACAGAAGCAGGGACTGAACCAATATAAATGCACACTCTAAAATGCAATTGGGGCCCACAAGATCAAGAATTTCAGGTACAACTTTCCCAGATTTCAAGCTCCACATCTCTGATTATCATTATTCCACAACATGCCAAGGGACCTGGGGAGGTTTAACCCACAGCAAAGCTCACCCTGGGAGCAGTGCCCGAGGGCCCACACAGCTCCAGACTGACCCACAGAGCTGTCCAGGCTGGGAGGGAGCTCTGCAGAGCACAGCTCACCTGGGATCAGGTGCCAGAGGGCCCACACAGCTCCAGACTGACCCACAGAGCTGTCCAGGCTGGGAGGGAGCTCTGCAGAGCACAGCTCACCTGGGATCAGGTGCCAGAGGGCCCACACAGCTCCAGACTGACCCACAAACGTGTCCAGGCTGGGTCAGGCACAGCCAGCACCACAGGCTGCCCCTGCCTGTTGGTGCCTCAGTGATCCTTTCACAATGGCACAAAGGAGCTCCCTGAACTGCTGAGGCTCACAAAGCCTTCAACCCAAGGGCCCTGGAAGGAACAGACACCTGCAGCTGCTGTGCTAATGTGAGAATGGGTGAATGGAGACCTGGATGACTACAGTTCACATCCCCATGCCCACGGGGAAAGTCACATAAAAGCAGAGAAAAAACAGAGCTGAACAAAACTGAAGCAGCAGCGCCTTCAGTGCAACACAGAAATAACAGTGACCTCAGAAAATGGATGTTCCACAACCTGAAGCACTAAACAGAGACATTCAAACCTTTTAAAATATTTTACTTAACTGAAAACAACAACCAGTCTAGGTGGCTTTCTGGTGTTTTCATGGATGAGGTCAGTCCCAGCAACACACAGAGGCTACTCTGAGCTAGGGAAATAGGAACTAGGAGCAAGAAGAGCTGGCTTTTAAACCTTCTGCAAAACAAAATGAGTTTATTACTATCACAGCATAGAAGGAGGAGAATCTTGGCCACAAGGCCACCAAGGTGACCAGTTCCTCCCACTAAAGTGGACTGTAAAAGTGCCACCAGCCTCCGCAGACACAGACCCTGAACACGGGGCCAGCAGGAGCGAGTGCTGGAGCCTCCAGCAGGACAGAGCCCACGGATGGCACTCCCCATGGCTGCTGCTCCTGCTCTAACTCTGTGCTCACAGGAAAACCCAGGGCAGCTCTCTGGAGCTCTTTCTGCCCCTCTGGTCACCGCAGCTGCAGCACTGCAGCATTACATTGTACCAGCACCATCAAAACCAACCTCACGCTGTTCAACCCGGCCTGTCCAACAGCTTCTCATGAACAAGCCAAATGAGAAGTGCCTTCACTTGGAGACAGGCTCTTACACCAAGAGTTTCACACACAACACAGACCCATGGCAGTCAAACCTCTAAAAGGAAATCCAGCCCCCTCAAAAAACTAGCCTGGATCCAACCTTGAACTTTTATATAGCAGAAAGTTCCACTCAAAACGATTTCCTTGCCCAGTCTCTTTCCCAGCAGCACCTGTAGTCACAGAAAAATCTCATTATGAATTTCTGCCTTAGTTTTGCCAAGTTTCTAAGGAACCAAAAATGTTTGGCTTGATAGACAATGTGCTTGACTCACACATAAAACTGTACAGTTAGAAAAGCTAAACTACATCTATTCGAGTTACATTTTCCTAAATCAATGCTAACACACCATTTTTATGGCAGATTTTTTTAATGTCTGATGACTTAAATTATCCATTATTTTCCTTTTAAAACTACACCTGCCATAGTTGAAAAAACAAAAAAGCCAGATCCAAGATATCCTACTAACCTCTTATTTCTGCATCACCTCAGGTGTCTGTTAAGAATGTGGAAACCAGCATGGCATTTAAAGATCAGGCAACAAAATCCAAGGGAGTGAAGTGATGACTAAAATAAGATTAGTTATGAAAGCATGTCACTCACAGCCTCACCAGCTCAATGCTCAAGCAAAACAGGAGCCTTCCACCCTAGATTCAGTGTTTTCAAACCCAAATCTCTGCTCAAGATTTAGTGTTTTCAAACCCAAATCAATGCTCAAGCAAAACAGGAGCCTTACACCCTACATTCAGTGTTTTCAAACCCAAATCACTGCTCAAGGTTTAATGTTTTCAAACCCAAATCACTGCTCAAGATGCCCAGCTCTCATATCAACAGCATCTCCTGGTACAACAGAGTGTTGGAACAAGTTCAGGGTCCAGGAAAGCTCAGTGTTCCAAGGCCATCGGATGCTGTTCCAGCACAGCTGAGGCACCACAGCATCTCCTTGTGCCTGCAGAGTGCTGTTCCAGGCTTCTCCTGCCCTTCTAGAACCAGGGCCCTTGGCTCTGCTCACAGGGGTGCCTGATTCTGGAGGAGGGGCTGGCCAGCCCTCAGCCTTGCTGCCCTCAGCCTCAGGGCCCAGGCCCAGCCCCAGGCTCAGCCCCGGGCCCCAGCCCTAGGCCTCAGGCTCAGCCCCGGGCCCCAGGGCTCAGTCCCAGCCCCAGGGCTCAGCCCCGGGCCTCAGGCTCGGGCCGGTCCCCACTCTGTGGGCTCATTCCTGGGCCAGTTCTCTGGCTGCTGCTCTGCCACCCTGCAGCCATCACCCTGACACCTGCCCTGCTCTTCAGGCCTCCAGCCCTGACCACATCCCCATCCATCCCCTCAGCCACTCCAGACTCCAGCCCTGACCACATCCCCATGCCCTCAGCCACCCCAGATCCCAGGCTGAGCTTCCAGGAGCCTCTGCCCCGCTGGCAATGCAGGGTGGCACAGCACATCCTCCTGCCAGCCTGGAAGGCACAGAGCCCATCTGGTCAGGCCCTTGCCCTTTCCACCACTTCAGCTGATGGTTGGTAGGTTCCCAACTCAGTAGAAACAAACTCTAACCATCGAGAATAACCCTGATGGTAAAAAATAAAATAAATAATTATTTTAAATGTAAACACGATGTTCTACGCAATAGGGTTACAAATTGCAGCACTCGAATCCTTCTCTGGCTCCCACCAGCCCAACTCCCTCCTCATATGCACACATCTCCCCAAAACCAGAGATTTATCTGGGGAAACATCAATAGCCAAGCTTACTTCAATCCAGGGACTCATTTGGGGCAGGAGGGATCTGGCCATCAGGAGCCAGACACATTCACTGAAACATTCATCTTAAAACCAACACATCTAAGGAGTTCAAACTACAAGCAAGCAATTGGATAGCCAAGCACACAGTGGGGGCTAGTCCAGGGCTGGGCCCCAGCCAAGGGCAGCAGAGCAGCAGCAGGGAAGAGCCTGATGGACGTGGGAAGTTCAGCTGGGAAGAGCTCAGAACAAGGCATGGCTTGTTGACATGCAGGAGCTGGCATGCACGGGGCCCGTGGACTAGCACACGCTAAGAACACGGAGAGGGAGAAAACTAACAACCAGGAGACTTCACAAAGGGCAGTGCTCCCTCTCTGTAAGGCTCTGGCCAAGAGCACGAGGAACTGTTGGCATCCCAGCACACAACAGGAGCTCTCCAAGCAGGATGCACCTAAGCCAAACAGTTTTACACACAGCCTTATAGCAAGGGAACACTGTAAATACATCAGTGTGTATGTCTGTGTGTTACAAATGTAAGATACACACACACATATATATATAAATATATATATACAGATACACACAGAGGTAAAATCATGTACATGACATAAGTGGAGTCACATCACAGGAGCGGAGAAGTTTGCTCACCATTAGCAAATATCCTATGAAAGACTGTTGTAACAGAGCAGCCCGTGAGCGGGAAGTAAAACGAGATAAAGTCAATGAGTTGGTGAACAGCAAAGCACTTACATCCATAGAGACAGCTGGGTCAGAGTCAGGGCACACAGGGACAGGACTGAGCACCGGGCCCTGCCTCAGCCACCTCTTCAAAGAAATCTACCTAGGGAACGTCAGGGCTTCTACCTGAGAACCAGGCTGGGCAGGGGACACAAGGCAGCTCTGACCAAGCAGAAGATCACGGCAGACTGAGACCAAGAAGCCGGAAATTCTGTTCCTCTGTGAGTGTCCTACAGTCCCACCCACCCCACCCTTCAGCAGAGAATTCCCTTTCTCTAATCCCAGCAGCTTCTGGCCACAGATCTCAGCAGGAGAACCCACACTTACACACCTGGCCACACGATAAACAGCAGAGCTAACACCCATAGAGTCCTGCCCCATGGCCTGGGACTGAGGGCAGAGCCTGAGCAGACACAATTAAACAGACTGAGGCTCAGTCAGGGGCGGTGCAGCCAGGACAGACACACAGCAGCAATGCCTGGGGGCACAATCTGCACTGCACTCCCCGAGCCTCCTCTGGGCTCCATCGAGGTCTCACTCAGCAGATGCTGACACATTGCCACATCTCAGGAGCACCAGAAGACACCGAGACCCCCCAGCCCGAGGCCTCCCTTCTGCTGGGGCACTCCCAGAGCTACCCAAGAGGAATTTCATTCAAACACATCACTTCTTTCCACCTGTGGATGGTTCTTAGGCTGCCAGTGGGAGTTCCAGGAACAGCTGCCAGCAATGCCACCAGGAGCAGGCAGCAGCACCAGGCACCTGTGTGAGTGTACACCCTGCTGTACACACTGTGTGTGCACGCTGTCCTTCCCACACTGAGAGCAGCTGCAGCCCCAGCACACCCGTGTTCTGCAGCACAGACACCCACAGAGGCAGCACTGTGCTGCCCCTGGGCTCTGGGAACAGTGCACAGGGCACAGCTTGGGCTTATCACAAGGAATTTCATCTGACCCCAGCCCCACAGAGCAGGTGGGACGTTCCAGTCTCTGAGTGGCAAGGTTAAGAGCTGTAAGTGTCCTTCCTATCCTCATCACGAGTTCTCCGAAGCTCTCCACTCACTTGAAACATTCTCCTTAAATCTATAACCTCTGCACTTTATGGAACTGGGGAATAAAACATAAGCAAACGAATGGATTATGGATGGCTTTTGCATTTAAACATTATGCAAAATCTTTCCTCCTTCCCAGTCCCTTTTTCTCCCATAGCTGACCCCAGCACACAGATTCACAGGCTGAACAGAGAACCAGTGCCCAGTGCAGCCAGGGCAGGTGCTCCTGCCTCTGAGGGAGCAGCAGGGAGCACAGGGCTGTTCCCACCCTGAACGAGTGTCACAGGGACCCCATCAGGCATTTCCAGGGTGCTGCTGCTCCCTGGCACACCCAGCAGACAGCAGGATGTCCTGCAGTGCACCCAGCAGCTGCCCTAGCCAGGCTTTTGCCCCACATTCAGCAAGTATTCTCTTTGCCGAAGCCACAGGGAGAGGAGCTTGGGGAGCAGCATTCAGCACAGCACTGGGGACACAGACAGCACCAAAGCACAGCTCACAGTGCACTGAATCCTTGTTCCCACAAATCCACAGGAATTGCTGTCCTGCTGCTTTAAGTGGACACAGGGAAGTGCTCAGACACCAGCCAGCTGTACAGAACAAGGACAGGAGCAGCAAACATGGGCCTGGCATTGTCAGTGATGCTGGAGAGCTGCTGTTCCAGGCACAGAACTCAAACCCAGCCCATGTGGCACTGCAGAGGCAGCAGGGCCAGGGAGAAAGGCTCCAGCTCCAACACAACCACCAGTCCTGGGGATGCAGCTTTGCCTTTTCTGGTTGGCATTGCAGGAACAGGAATACATCCTGCAACACTGCCAACTCCAATTCCAGCCTGCACTGGAGCCACAGCTTTCCCATCTGGGGGATTCCTCTTCTGACCACAAGCCCACTTGCAATCACTTCCTTTTTTATTTAGGAAAGGACCAGAATCTTTTACATGAATTACTTGACTCCTGAATGTGAGGTGAGGCAGGCAGCCCACAGCTGTGGAGCAGAGAGGTCAGGAACAGCTGCACACAAGCGCTGCAGCTGCAGCACATCCTGCAGCTGGAACAGCACAGACACCCACCTCTCCTGGCACGAGCACACACACGTCCCTGTGCTGCACCTGACAGCAGCAAAGCTGTGTGAAACTGAGGGGAGCCAAGGTGTGAGGCTGAGGCCACCACTCACCCACAGCTGAAGAGCCTGTGAGCAGCAGCCCTGGAGCTGCACTCTCTGGGAATGGCAGGGCTGAGGAGCTGCAGCATCTCCCTGGGGTGGAAGCAATGCCAGCTCCATGGGTTTGCTTTTACAGACAGCACTGGCTGCCCTGCAGAAACATGGCAGCTGCATGGTACCTTGAAACTAAACTGAAAAAGGGAATTTCTGGAGTACTCAAGTCTTCCCATCAGTCTGAGCTGAATGCCAGGGAGTTTGCCAGCATACAGGTACTAGATGTGCTCACTCTTGGAAATCTGTCCCACTTGGAGAAAGTCAGGAAAACACAAAGTCTGTGTGATGACATGGTGACATCAGCTTGTGTGAAGTCCCCAAGTTTACAGGCAGGTCAGGAGCAGTGAAGTGGCTCCTTCTGCCACAATCCTGTCTCCCTGGAACAAGCACAAACCTGCTACCCCAGCTCTGGGACAACACAACAACACAGGAGTTCTTTGATGGGAAGAAAAGCCACAGGTCTGCAGCTGATGGAGAGGCTATTTCTGGATGACAGGTGATGCAGAGCATCCTCCCTGTACACTCCACATCAAAGCAGAACTCACACAGACAACAGCTCCAGGAAAGCAGAGACCTATTCCCAGACTGAGAATACTTGCCGAAGTTGAACAACAGGTAGCAAAGCTGTCCCTTGAAAGGTCGTGTCAAGGAGTGAAATAATGCACCCTGACTGCAGACGGATCTTTAGAGACATGGGAACAGCAGGAAAAGCCAGAGCATGCAAGGATGCTCTGCACTGCCCGGAGCATCACTGCTCACTTATGAAATAAACCATTCTGGCACAGGGTGGCTGCTCCAGCAGGGCGCGTGGGTGCCAAGCAGGCTGAGGGCAGCTCAGCAGCCTGAGGCAGCTCCATTGTCCTATGGGATAATGGCATGCTGGATAAGCCACTGGCTGCTGCCAGTCTGTCCACTTTATAATAAACATGGGCTGCTACCAGCAGCACTCCTGTGGCTGCACGAACACAGCTCCCAAAGCTCCACAGTGCATCAACATCAAAACCTGCAGAGCAGATGAACCCACAGATTATGTGCTTACAAAACCTCCAGGTTTCAGCATCATTTCCTGTGCCATCCCCTTGAGATAAGAAGCTAAAGAAGAGGCTAGAGAAGAGTCACTCCTGCACTGACAAGGGTCCAATCACCAGTGAATCCTGCTCCCAGTGTCTGGCACACCTGATGTGGAGGTGGAGAAGCACCTGTACACACACACCTCTGGTGCCAGGGAGCTGGAAAGGAGCAGTGCCTCTCTCTGTGTGGGCAGTCTCTGGCAAGGCAGGGGCACCCCAGCAAGCATTACCTGACCCGATTTTGATCAGCCCGTTGTGCTGGATGAAGATGGTGTCACAGGTCAGGTTGCCATGGATGATGGGAGGATCACAGGAGTGGAGGTAGCTGCAGATGCAGAACAGAGCACTGGTCAAGGCCTTGAACCCCTCCCTTCACACCCTCCCACATCAGGAAACCTCAGAAGAGAACAGGAGAGCAAAGGGCACATGCCAGGGATTTACAGCAGCTGGGAGATACAATTCCATGAGTGTACATCAGCCTCTGGCTGAGAACCAAACAGGGTTTGACTGCCTCTAATGAATCTCCAGAACATGGCAGAAGGGAAGAGAAAGATTTCTCCTATCAGTTCCCAAGAAACTCAGGGTACCAGAGGTAAAGACACAATTTCATCCAATCCAGTACTGCTGAGTGCATTCTAAAAGGGTTACAATTTTATTTTTATACCAAAATACCAGAGCCTTAGTCTGCCCCTACTCAAAGGAGCACTTAGTGCTATACACACACAATTGGGCATGTTTGTCAGCAGGCACAAATAAGGCTTTTCAGTGCTGGGTCCCAGGTACACTCTGGTTTTGCATCTCACTCTGCTGGGGTTTATGTTAGCAGCTAGCACAAAGGAGGACAGTCAGCTCCCAGAGGCTTATTAGAACCCCAACTATTCACCAATAGTTGCAATTTAGCCAAGTGGCACCAGAGTTTCCTCTATGGAGTGCAAGCCATGCTCTGTCATCCAGGCTGTTGTTTTCCTAAGGTTCTAATTAGATACTCACCAACTCTAGCCCAGGTGGAAAAGAGTTTTTAAAACCCATACCACATTCTACCCAGCTGTATTGCACAAAGATGGCTGCAGAAAGGCTGCACCATCAAAAAATGTACACACACACCTAACAACACTATGCCTCAATATCCCTGAATCCACTGCCTGCAACAGGCCTGCAGCCTGCCAACACTGTGGAAGTTTTCCTAAGCCCCCTCACATGGAACTTGAATTCCCTGTCATCGTTGGAACATCTTCCTGACCAAGGAGAAACTCAGATTATAAAGCTGGATAGTCTGGAGACCTCCCTAATACTTAACTGCCATCAGTCCCAAAGGCTGGGACCTCAAGGTCAGCACCCCACGTACCTGAGAGCAGAGAGGATCTGGGTACACCACCGCTTCCATGCCTGCAGGTGCAAGAGGAAAAGGAGAAAATCATCCACAAGGAGCTAATCAGCTGATCTGTAGTTCTGTGATTCACAGCCCACTTGCAGGAAGCAATACCTGCCCCAGCTTTTACTCAGTGCAGGTGTAAGGAATCAGTACTCCTATGGTCAGCTTGTTTCTATATACTCCCATGGGTCCAGGAACACACCTGGGCTCCAGTCTCCCGTGTTACAGACACCTTCCCCCCTCCCTGTGAGGCCCCTGGACAGGGCCATACCAGTCACACCTGGACAGGGCCATACCAGTCACACCTGGACAGGAACACACACCCGGCACACTGTCACACCCGGACAGGGCCACGCCTGCCACACCACACCTGAGGAGCTGCAGAGCTGCTGGCAGTACAGCAGCCAGCACAGAGCTGCTGTCCCAGAGAGCCTGCAGCTGACCTCAGTCACAGGGACACAGGGCAGCTGCAGCAATGTGTTATCACCAGTTCTCTCTGGGATCCTCTGCTGAAAGGGATTTCCAGGGGCTGATGGCTCTAAAGAGTTATGGTCACACAGAAAACAAGAGTTACCTTTTCATTCATGGTTTTGTGGTTTTTCTTTGTCTTCTTCAGGAACTGTTTCAAGCTCCCTGAAGACATGTACTCAGTGATGAAGATCACCTGTGGGGCAGCAGGACACGTTACCCTCCACCTTGTTAATTACCCAACAACGAGAACCCAACAGCCTGATGGCTGCACTCACCCTGGCCTTGTTCTCTTTGACATCAGCCCAGTATTTGTGGAACTTCACAATGTTGAGATGATCCAGCTGAATCAAGTTGTCAAACACTGCTTTAACTTTTTCCTTAACATCAGAAAGACAAAAACATGTCATATCAGAGACCACACCAAATATCCTTCTCTCTTCTTGGCTCTTGGTCCCCTCAAACACTAACATACATGTGCTAAGAACAGGGAGTATCCCATTTCCTTCTGCACTGCATCTCACAGAGTGTGGTTTGATGGCCAAGTCAAACTGAACACAAGGGCTCATGGAAATAGCCCAACAGTCTTCCAGGACATTTCCTATACAGGCCAGGCTTAAGCCAAATTTGCTACATTTGGACAGCACAGCCTTCCAAACCCAGGCAATAATCAACACAAAAAGCATCCACAATCCCACCCCAGGGCAGGGCGTGCTCCTCACATCCTGTTGGGAGACACATCAACTCACTTCCTGAAGCTTGAAGTTCTTCCTCTCAGAGAACTGCACTTCATTCCAGACAACCTCCACACCCTCCTCGGTGTCCATGGCCAGGTAGGCGCTGTCAATGCCCGGGACATTGCGCTGGTTCACCTGCAGGGAAGGGTGGAGACACCTGTGAGCCACACCTGACCACTGCCATGCAGCACCACTGGCAAATCATCAACTCTGCTCATTAACTTTAATTAATGAGGATTCCAGGACAGCATCTGCACATGGAGCAGGGCATATCCCCAACACGAGTCACTGCAGAGCATGTGAGCAGCCAGTCCTGAGCACACTGGTGGGGAAACCTTGTGTGCACAAACGCTGTGCTGCAGCAAAGCTGCCTTCCACCAACAATATATTAGATTCTCATGGTTCAGGACACCTGCAGCTCATTCCACCACAAAAAAACACTCCAACAATACAAGAGGGATATAGAAATGTCTCAGTAACTCAGATACAACTTTGTGAAGGAATCCCCTGAAAGGTGATGACACCTGAAACTCAACCAAAGCACAGAGGAACAAGGGGAAAGCTGAAGCTTCAGAGGGGGAACCAATGACACAAGGGAAAGCACGAGAGTAACTTCTTTAGTTAATAATTGTAAACATTGACCCAGCACAAGTACATCCACACTGAGTATTAAAGACACAGATGAGCACTCAGACAGCATCAAGATAAGGGGAGGGGATTGAGAGTTTGGAGCCCAGCACGAGGATGGCAAGGGCTGTGGGAGGACATAAGGCTGAAAGAGCTGCAGAGATCAGAGGTGAACCCTGCTCCCAGCATCAAAGCTTTCTTCAACATTGTTCTTCAGATATCTAGCAGCATTCCAGATGAACATGGTCTCTTTGATCCAGCATCCATGGCATTTACTGCAATGCCTTTGCAGGCAACCTCACAGGCACACAGCAGCCACAGTGGATATCCCTCTGCACTAGATTCAAAGCACTTAGAGAGGATAAGAAGGCAGAATTCACCTTTTAATTGTCAACCAGCAGTCATTGCTGCTCCCATCTGCTGCCCACACACCAAGAATCACTTCACAGATCCACAGGACAACCTGAATTGGAAGAGATCCCCAAGGATCACTGCAGCCCAGGTTCTGTTCCTGCACAGGACAGCCCCAGGAATCCCCCCTGTGTCTAAAGCACAGTCCCAGCACCCCTCAACTCAGGCAGGGCTGGTGCTGCTCTGATCACCAGGCCTGGCAGCTTCCAGCTGATCCAGCTTCCCCCTGAGGTAGCTGATAACACAGATTTGCCTGGAAAATCCAGACTCATCTTCTATCACCTCCAAACACTCCAGAGCTCCTCCTTCTCCTGGCAAATCCAGACTCATCTTTATCACCTCCAAACACTTCAGAGCTCCTCCTCCTTCTCATATTGTGTCACCTTCTCTTCCCTCACTAGGGAACCCATCAGCATTCCATTGCTGGAAACTCCTCACCTTATAGAAGAGCTCCCTCAAAAATCCCTTCTCCCTTGGCAGCCACTTTCACATGACCAAATGTACCCAATTCCATCATTCCAGCTGAGTTACTCCATTCCATTCTGCTCCCTCCATAGCCTGACCACAGAGGGACAGGCCACCAACACAGGTGGGGTTCCTTATGATCTCCCAAGGGACTCTGAGCAGGCCCAATGACATTTAACACTCTGGCACTGCAGGTGACACTGCAGCTCAGAGGGTGCCAGGCACAGTGAAAGCAGAGTGATACAGAGTTCTCTGGCAGTAAACTCAGCAGTAAAGGAGAATGACAGCAGCAAGGTGTGGCACGGGCAGGAATGGGGGTACAGGCCATAATTACACCATAATTGCTGCCTGAGTACAGAGGACAGCTATGGAAAATCATCACAGGAGGTGAGAGCCCAGCATGAACCACCCCACCTCCTTCCACCTGAGCTGCCTACACAACTGAGGGGTGAAAGGACTGAGGTTTGGTTTAGGAAGGCGTTCATATTGATCCTAAAAACTTGATTTTTTAAATGTATATATATGCATATAAACATACTGATACCAACAGGCCAGGCCTGTTATGTTTCATCATTAAAGAAAGCTGAAGGAATAAAAGTAATTAAGGATAGAAGATTTATTCCTTCAAATTTTAGAATAACAAATATCTTGGGGATGACAACTGCATAAGATCACCCAGCACAATTACTAAAGCTGAATGGCAAAAGGCTTTAGCTTCATGGAAGGTTAAAGAAGCCCAAGGCAGCAGAAATGTCTCAATAACTCAGATACAACTTTGTGAAGGAATCCTCTGAAAGGTGATGACACCTGGAATTCAATCAAAGCAGAGAGGAACAAGGGGAAAGCTAAGGTGTGTGAGCAGTGCAAGGACAAGGTGACAGCCACCACACTGACACTCAGTGCATCCCTTGGATTCTCCCTCTGCATCCCACCTGCTGCCTGCTCACAGCAACACCTAAACAAATGATGGAGTCCAACAGCTAAAGGCCCTCTGCAGCTTTACTGCATTGACTAAATCCTCAGGAGCCAGAAACTGCTGAAATTCTGCCCCAGTGATGCAGCTGGGGCCATGGACCTGCCACATCTCCCACTTGTGGCCCAGCTGCCCGAGCACGAATGATTTCCATGACTCATAGGCAATATCCCAGAGCTCCAGATATGACTCAGGACACCAAACCCAGCTGACATCACCCATGGCAATTCTGCTCCTCGGGAGATTCGACAGCCTGGGGAGAAGAGCAAAAGGGGAAAATGCAGACAGACAACTGAAAGGCAACAGCAGACTCCTCCTGCTGCCTGCCAAATCCCTGCTGCACATCCCTTCCCATGCTCGGCAAGGCAGAATCCTGAGCCCTCGTGAAAGCATTGGGATAATTTATCACTCTGGTGTTTGTCCCAGAGCAGGCAGCTTCTACACCCCGAGGGAGGAAGTGATCTGAGCCCAGCTTAGCCCAATTTCTGCAGCGCAGCACAGGAAGCAGCTCTGCACTACAGAAGAGCAAACACAGCTCTGAGTCCACGTAAGCAAAAGGCAAGGAAACTCAACGGGAATATTAAATACTTAAAGGAGTATGGGTGGAGTGGCACAGTAGCTCTAAGGGGGAAGAAGCCTGGAAGTTAAATTTCCCGTTGGAGAGCTATTCCATTGTCCAGAGCATATTTTTTGTATAGCTCTCAAACATCTGTCTATCTGTAGCTGAAAGAGCATAGACCTTTGGAGAGACATTCTGCAGTTCACATGATCTGTCAATTGAACAAAAAACAAAAACAGCCTAAATCACAAGTCACAGTGATGATTTACAATCTAGGGACAAAAGGTATAAAAACTGGGGAGAAGATCACAATAACTAGAGTGTCAGTATGGAACGGAGTTGCACATTGAAAAAGAGCTGGGGAGGGGCAGCACACCAGGCCACAGCCTCACAAGAAGCCCCAGACCTGGTTCAGAGCAGCATAACTGTGTTACCCAGTTTTCCTGGCCACCTGTTTAAGCCAGAGAAAGGTGAGAGCTCTGTCCAACCACCTGGGAAATGGTTGGGACTAGAGATAAGAGACCCCCAGAGCCAGCAGCTGGGCCATGAGCAGCTCAGCTTCTCTCTGAGCTGTGGGGAAACTAAAAACAGCAAATTTACCCACAGGAATTGAACAAAAAGGGCTCTCTGGCATCTGAGGCTAATCCAGAATGTAACACAATAAAGAATGTCAGGTCCACTGCAGGCAAAGGCAAAAGAAATCCAACAAAGCAAAGAAACAATGCTACTTCATGTTTTAAATAAACTGACACATTGGCCTTGGCAATTACAGTCATGGTAGTGAAAAGCTGAAAGGCTTTAATTCAACAAGAAAATTAAAACAACCAGTGTAATTGAACAGCAGCAAGGAAAGGGTGGTATTGATTATTACCAGGGCTGTGCAGACACCTCATGCAGCAACTAAACTGTAAGGAGAAGACAGCCTGATCATCAGCACTACAGTAATTGGTTTTTCCAGACATGCTGCAACAAGTAACAGGATCAAACACATCCCCAAGAGTTGGTCTGTTAACCCAAGGCACACATCTGGACCGTTTAAAGACAGAGCTGAAAGCCCTCCATGGGCTGAGATTGCTCTCCCTCACTCCTGCCTTCAGCGCTCCGGCTCAGGAGCTGCTGTGCTCAAACCCAGGCCACAGCTGGGTCCCTGTCCCCTGCCATGGGCCCTGCCCCGTGCTGCCTGCACGGCTGAGCCCTGCTGGGAGCCAGGACACCCTGCACAGAGCCCTCCTCCAGCCAGGGCTGCAGCTGCTCCACGGGAAAGGGACAGCTTTGGAACCCTGCACGGTGCCACTGCTGTCTTATACATCACAACAGTTCTATTACCATTGTGGTGCAAGGATTTCATATCCTCAGTTTCATACCTCCTCTAGGACTGCTCTTGGTCCTTGCAGCAGCCATCTGACTTCTCCCACCAATCCACTCTTTTATACCACCAGCTCTTATTTGCCACAGGTGTTGCCTGTTATCATCCTACTCTTTTGTATTAGGGTCCAGCTGCAACTCGTTGGGGAATAATTACATTCTACATTACCTTCATTTTCCCATACTGTGTCCCCCTACATGTCACACCACCGTTCTACAGGCTGTCACCCAGTGGCCATGCAGCCTCTCCAGAAGCACTCTGACAGTTCTGGCTTACACCACACTGCAGGACAGACCTAACCACAAACTCCCACCAGGAAACTCTCCAGGCAGCAGATCAGCAGTTTACAAAAGCACAGAACTATGACAGGAGTCAAGACACTCTGAATAGAAACAGGCCTCCTCTGGATACAGTCACTGAGATTGGAAAAGCAGCCTCAGATCATCGAGTCCAGGCACTCCCCCAGCGCTGCCAAGGCCACCACTAACCCATCCTGCACAGTGTCACATCCACGCTGCTTTTAAATCCCTGCAGGGATGGGGAACACTGCTTTAAATTCCTGCAGGGATGGGGACTGCACCCTGCCCTCCTCAGCCTGGGCCAAGGCTGGACATGGCTTAAAGGAAGTTTTCCTTAATACCCACCCTGAGCCTGCCCTGGCCCAGCCTGGGCCATTTCCCCTTGTCCTGTCCCTGTTCCCTGGCTGTCCCCTCCTGTCAGGGACTTGTGCAGAGCCACAAGGTCCCCCCTGAGCCTCCTTTGCTCCAGGCTGAGCCCCTTCCCAGCTCCCTCAGCCCCTCCTGGGGCTCCATTCCCTTCCCAGCCCCATTCCCTTCCCAGCTCCATCCCCTTCTCTGGACACTCCCCAGCCCCTCAGTGTCCCTCCTCTGTAAATTCTCCAGCCCCATTCCCTTCTCTGGGCACTCTCCAGCCCCATTCCCTTCTCTGGGCACTCTCCAGCCCCATTCCCTTCTCTGGGCACTCTCCAGCCCCATTCCCTTCTCTGGACACTCTCCAGCCCCATTCCCTCCTCTGGGCACTCTCCAGCCCCATTCCCTTCTCTGGGCACTCTCCAGCCCCATTCCCTCCTCTGGGCACTCTCCAGCCCCATTCCCTCCTCTGGGCACTCTCCAGCCCCATTCCCTTCTCTGGAAATTCTCCAGCCCCTTGCTATCTCTCTTGCTGGGAGAGGCCCAGGATTTGAGGTGCATCCCCACCAGTGCCAAGTATCCCAGAGGGAAAGAAGCATCATTCCACCTATTCAATGGATACCAGAAATTAATACAAACTGCAAGACCAAAGGGAGGAGTGCTCAGTTTCACTAGGCGCTTCACAACAAACAAGGAATCCGGTGGAGTCCGAGAGCTCAGCCACACTGAGCTGGTCTGTGGCAGGAGGAAGAGGCAATGATTCCTCATCCCTAACTCCCAAGGGGAAACAAACATCAAAATAAACAAGGCAGTGTGGAAGAAACCCCAATATCTGTGAATGAGCCCATTCAGACAGCTCATCAGGAAGGCTCTGTAACTGCACTGGGAAAGAGTGCCAGCAGAGTGACACTCAAGGAGAGAGGGAAAACCAGACAGGACAAACTCCATGTGACAAACCCCCAGTCTGCTACAGCCCATCCTGTTCTTCTGTGACACTTTCATTGGCAGAGAGACCTTGAAATCACTGCAGGTAACTGAACAGCATCAGTCACGCAGGAGGGGCTGAAAGATCAGTACTCTGAACAGAAAATGCCGTAAAAATTGGTATGCTGTGGAAGCACCACTCTTGGAAACAATCCCTGAAGTCACATAAAACACTAAAGAAAAGCTATTATTTCATGTTTTCTGATAATACTGGAGAAAGCAGGCAATGAGGGGAGCAAACAGCATATTTTAAACAGGACCATGACCACCTGATCTTGACACACATCTCTAAATGGCAAAGCTGACTGCCATAAGGTGTCAGAAGTAAAAACGGCTGCAAGGTGAGATTATCAGTAATTCTGATATGGAATAATTGTATTTGTGTACACTGTTCATGGGATGTTTGAGGGAACTTCCAAAGGTACACGACAAGAACGATCAAGACAAGTGTCAAGCCAAGCCCTCAGCCTTGTCACCATCACCTGTACTGTCCTTATGTTAAACTATTTTTCAAACCATTTTCCATGCCAATGTGCTTCTCAATCTGTGTGTGTGTGCACAGGCAAGCACACATCTGCAAGCAACCTTCACACCAGATGAGCCAGAGCTGGGACAAGAGCTCCTGGGGTTGGGTTCTGCAGAGAAAGAGGGCCTGGGAGAGAGGTACCACACACCTGAGATGGGATTTCTCCTGAGCACTGGTCAAGAGAAACAGGGGGCAGCTGTCCTGCCATCCATGTCACTGTGGGATGCTTGAGGAGCACCACAGGATGCTGAAGATCACCATGGGATGCCTGAGGATCACCGTGGGATGCCTGAGGATCCCCATGCTTTCAGGCTACCCCAGGTCTGGCTGTGCCTGTGTCCATCAGGATTTGCCAGGCCCCTCCCTGCAGGCAGAGCCCCACACAGCCTCTCTCTGTCCCCTGTGCTGGCCCAGCAGGCAGGAAGCCTCTCCCCAGCCAGTCCAAGCTCCCCCAAAGCTGTGGCAGCTGTCAGGGCACCACTGTGGCTGCCTGGGCACCCAGCACAGAGGGCTGACCCGTAAGGCTTTGGTGCTGCTGCAGACCAGGGACACCAGGGCAGCTGTCAGGACACCATGGCATGTGTCCTTCCCCAGACAGAGGGCTGGCCAGGGCAGGCTTTGGCACTGCTGCAGACCAGGGCATTTTTAGAACAGCTCTGTGAGGAATGCAGAGGGAGCTCCGTGGCTCAGCCCAGCCCCTGCAGCCTCCCAGGAGCAGCCAGCCCTGCTCCAGGCACCGCTGCAAGGATGAGTGCCAGCTGTCCGTCACAGCCCGTGAGCACGGACACAACGGGGCTGTGACAAATGCTCGGCACCCCCGAGTGCCCCTCGGCCATTTCTGGCACTTCCCATTTCTGTCAGGAAGCCCCACATGAGCCAATAAAAATGTTAAAAGGCTTCACAAACTCCCTTCTTAATACCTTCCCTGTGGTCAAGGAATGCTATAGAAACTACAGCATGGCATTGGTTTTCTGCACCAACAGGAAAAAAACCAAACCCATTGTCAAAGCCTGTCAGGGAGCTGGCAGCCCTCTAAGTGCCAGCCTGCTTGGAGGACTGGTGCTTATCTTTTACTGCCTCAGCAAGTTTCCTTCCAGTCACAACAGAGGCTGAGAAAATCAGGCTCCAGCATCCCACAATCCAAACACTCAGTATGTTAGCATTTTTCCTCCAAGAATCCTGCACTCTGTCCCCTTGAAGAAATCCAGGGGTACAAAAGTCACCAACTGCCTTCAAATGAAAAATTATTCAAGTAACTGAGACTCCCCCTAGAAGCGAGAAGACAACAAAGAGATAAAGATGCAGCAGACCCAGTGTTTCAGTTCCTGTCTCTCTGAGCTCAGGTCCTCATCAGTCACAGCTCTTTTCTTAACATGGTTCTTAACATAGTTTCAGCATAGATTGAGAGCATCTGTAAGCCTGAAATCCAGCTGTAACATCCAGCCATCAGCAGCTGAGGAGTGCCAATCCAAACGACAGACAGGTCTTCCATAGAAAAAAGAGAATCAAACTCACAGCAGTGTGCTGCCTAAATGAATTTTTTTAACTTCCAGCATCCACTGAAGAACAGCAAGACAGGATTCACGTGCACAGGTGCACAGTGTCTCAAACTTTGCTCCCTGAGCTCTGCTCCTGAGCTGACAGCCAGGCCCACAGGGAACTCCACCCATCACAATCCAAACGACAGACAGATCTTCCACAGAAAAAAGAGAATCAAACTCACAGCAGTGTGCTGCCTAAATGAATTTTTTTAACTTCCAGCATCCACTGAAGAACAGCAAGACAGGATTCACGTGCACAGGTGCACAGTGTCTCAAACTTTGCTCCCTGAGCTCTGCTCCTGAGCTGACAGCCAGGCCCACAGGGAACTCCACCCATCACAATCCAAACGACAGACAGATCTTCCACAGAAAAAAGAGAATCAAACTCACAGCAGTGTGCTGCCTAAATGAATTTTTTTAACTTCCAGCATCCACTGAAGAACAGCAAGACAGGATTCACGTGCACAGGTGCACAGTGTCTCAAACTTTGCTCCCTGAGCTCTGCTCCTGAGCTGACAGCCAGGCCCACAGGGAACTCCACCCATCACAATCCAAACGACAGACGGATCTTCCACAGAAAAAAAAGAACCAAACTCACGGCAGTGTGCTGCCTAAATGAATGTTTTAACTTGCAGCATCCACTGAAGAACAGCAGGACTGGAGTCACGTGCACAGGTGCACAGTGTCTCCAGCTCTGCTCCTGAGCTGGCAGCCAGGCCCACAGGGATCTCAGCCCATCACGCTGTCACAGTCTGCACGCCACCCTAAGGGAAGCTGTGCAGGGCTGCAGCTTCCATCCCAGGGCGAAAAACCCCACACAGAAAACAAGAATTACTCAACGTGGCAACCACTGCATGCACAGCCCCACTGACACAAGGCAGAGAGGAACATCTCGATCTCAGCAGTCACTGAAGTGGGGCAGAACACGGAGAGTGCAGCAGGGGAAAGTCCAGCAGCTGATCCAGCACTGAGTGAGTAACACACGAGCCACAGAGCAACAATCAGCCACAAGGTCACCCTTGGCTACCAGGAACTGAAACGTCCCTTCAGCCAGCCCAAAAACCCCCTCAACACTCCAGAGGCCGTGGGACAGCTGCCCAAACCCTGTGCAGGACAGCACAGGACAAGTTTCCAGAGGATGGGCAGGACACAAGCAGGGCTGCAAGAACTGCAGACATCTTTTCATGAAAAATCTCTTCTTTGGGATTTTTCCTCCTGAGAAGCTGAGAGGCCTCAGGAACAAAAGGTAAACAATGGTTATCTGCTGCTGTGGAGTGCAACAGGTGCATCTGTGATTGGCCCACGCTGGTTTGTTTGTAATTAATGGCCAATCACAGCCAGCTGGCTCAGACTCTCTGTCCGAGACAGAAGCTTTGTTATGATTCTTGCTAATGCTATTCTTAGCTTAGCTAGCCTTCTGGTGAAACCTTTTCTGCTATTCTTTCAGTATAGTCTTAATATAATATATATCATAAAATAATAAATCAGCCTTCTGAAACATGGAGTCAACATTCTCGTCTCTCCCCTCACCCAAGAGCCCCCGTGAACACCGTCACACCCAGTGCTCTCCCGCTGCCCGAGCAGCCTGGCACATTCTCTGGGAAAACGCAAAGGTATTTAAGCACAGATCAGTGCTCAGTCTGCCATTTTCTGCCTCTTCTGCTCCAAGCGCCAGGCTGAGGAGAGCAACAGCGCTGGATGAGAGCAGCACCACCCTGAGCAGGCTGTGCCTCCTCTGTGAGGAGCCCCCAGAACAGCCAGGCCCAGGCTCTGCCCTCCTCAACCTGGCAGACACAGCTACACACCCCAAAAGGGGACCTGCTTGTGCCCACACACACGTGGCACGGACTCCTTCTCTCCAAAGCACACCACAAAGATGCCAACAAAGTACTTCTCCTAAAGCCTTGGCTCACACAGTCACACGGCGCTCTCCTCCCCAGAACACATACAGACAGAAACTTGCTCGAGAGGCAGCCCTGACACACAGCACACCCAAGGACAGGGCCATCGAGGAGGGGCCGAGCCTCTCCCACTCACACGAGCTTGCCAAGCCCAACACCATTAACGCTGGGCTGGAAATGAAGGCTGTGCTGCAGCGGTGCCCAGCTCTTCCTGCAGCCCTGTGTCACCCACGGAGTGCCAGCAGGGACAGCAGGCACCCAGCTCTGTGCCAGGAGGCTAAACCTGACCTGCCAACGTGGTGCTGCACGCCTGCTCCATTAGGGAGTTTCTATTCCTAGGAGGCACAGCAGATGATTCTCGAGATACTCGGACAACCCAAGAAAAGCAAGCTATGATCATGCGGACTGCAAGGAGGAAATGGAAATGGAAATGTCCTGGCACAGCAGGGCAGCACGAACAGAGGCTTTCAGGGACAGCAAGCACAAGAGAGCCAGGTGAGCACAGGCTGGAGACCCCACCAGCCCTGTGACCACCCTGCCCTCACGCTGTGGGGCCTGCCCTGTGCTCCAGCCACGGCACAAGACACTCTGTAAAGCCTCACCCGTGCGCTGGTCGGGAGAGAAACCAGGGATGTGGCACTATCCCAGAGCCAGATTCAGCTCTGGGAGGAAAGCAGCACAGTCCACAACACTGCAGGAAGCACGGGTGCTTCCCCATGTTCCACAAAAAATGGAATGTGGGGAACACAAGCATTTTCTATCTTGTTAAAAAGGGTTTCTAATTAAAAATGTCATAGAAGCATTTGATTTTATTAAAACTACTCTGAACTTTCATGGGAATTACACTCTTTGCACTACAGAGCCCTCTGTTTATAGGAAGAATTACAATCAATGAACTCAACACTCAGTCCTTTTTTATATCTGAAATTTAAGCAGGAATAGAATGCAGAATAGCCAGCTGGAAGGAACCTCCACAGATTTCCTGGTTCCACTGTTGAACCCAATCAGGGCTGGCCCATGTCACAGCATGTTGGGCATTGTCCAAATGCCTCAACCACGGACAAGCCTGGGGCAGGTGTGACCCCCTCGTAAGGAAATGCTCCCTCTTGCCCAGCCTGAGCCTCCCCAGATGAAAGCTTGGAGCTGTTCCCTGGTCCTGCCCTGGATCCCGGGGAGAAGATCTATACAGGGAGCATCCCCTCTCATCAACACCTGGCTCTGCCGTGTGCAACAGCCCCAGGACGGGGTTCCATGCCGTCCCACGAGGTTCGCCCTCTCGATGCCAGGGAACGCGCTCGCTCGCTCGCTCCAGCCGAGCTGCTGCCACCCAGGACCGATCCCTGTGGTTCCTTTCTGCAGGGCTGCGCTCTGTCCGCTCCTGCCCCGCTCAGCCCTGTTCCCCGCAGCGTTTCCCCTTGTGAGCCGGTGTGTTTCCGTTAGCGGGCACGGTTTGGCTCCGCTCAGTCCCGTTCCCCGCAGCATTTCCCCTTGTGTGTTTCCGTTAGCGGGCACGGCTCAGCCCCGCTCAGCCCCGTTCCCCGCAGCATTTCCCCTTGTGTGTTTCCGTTAGCGGGCACGGTTCGGTCCCGCTCAGCCCCGTTCCCCGCAGCATTTCCCCTTGTGAGCCGGTGTGTTTCCGTTAGCGGGCACGGTTCGGCTCCGCTTGGTCCCGCTCGGTCCCGTTCCCCGCAGCGTTTCCCCTTGTGTGTTTCCGTTAGCGGGCAAGGTTCGGTCCCGCTCAGCCCCGTTCCCCGCAGCATTTCCCCTCGTGTGTTTCCGTTAGCGGGCACGGTTCGGTCCCGCTCGGTCCCGTTCCCCGCAGCATTTCCCCTTGTGTGTTTCCGTTAGCGGGCAAGGTTCGGTCCCGCTCAGCCCCGTTCCCCGCAGCATTTCCCCTCGTGTGTTTCCGTTAGCGGGCACGGTTCGGTCCCGCTCGGTCCCGCTCCCCGCAGCATTCCCCCTTGTGTGTTTCCGTTAGCGGGCACGGTTCGGCTCCACTCGGTCCCGCTCAGCCCCGTTCCCCGCAGCATTTCCCCTTGTGTGTTTCTGTTAGCGGGCACGGTTCGGTCCCGCTCTGCCCCGTTCCCCGCAGCATTTCCCCTTGTGTGTTTCCGTTAGCGGGCACGGTTCGGTCCCGCTCGGTCCCGCTCCCCGCAGCATTTCCCCTTGTGTGTTTCCGTTAGCGGGCACGGTTCGGTTCGGCTCCGCTCGGTCCCGCTCCCCGCAGCATTTCCCCTTGTGTGTTTCCGTTAGCGGGCACGGTTCGGTTCGGCTCCGCTCGGTCCCGCTCCCCGCAGCATATCCCCTTGTGTGTTTCCGTTAGCGGGCACGGTTCTGTTCGGCTCCGCTCGGTCCCGCTCCCCTCCCCGAGCCCGGCGCAGCCCCGAGGGTGTGGCCGCCTCGGGGCGTGGCCAGAGCGAGCCGCAGCCAATGGAAGCGGCCGGCGGTGATGTAAGGCTCCGCGCCGCCTGCCATTGGCTGGCGAAGCCGACCCGCCGGCCCCGCCCTGGCCCCCGGCCCCGCCCCGCGGTGCCCCGGGACCGGCCCTGATCCCGGTACCGGTCCCAATCCCGGTGCCGGTTCCGGTTCCGGACGGGCCGCGGGCGCTAGCGAGGGCCCGAGGCCGCTTTCCCCGAACCGGGAGCGGCAGCCCGGGCGCGCGGGGCCGGCACGGCCAGCGCGGGCCGTCCTGGCCCCGCCACCGTGCCGGGACCGGCGGCGCGGGCACCGTCCCGCCCAGCGCTGCGCGTTCCGGTAAGCTGGCACCGACAGCCCCGGCGCACAGCCAGCCTGCCCCTCCCTGCACTGTCTGCACAGCTCCACCTCTGCTGCAGCGAGCGCATCGCATCGCTCATGGATGGTAAAACTATCTTTAAAAAAATAAATAAATATAAAGGCGAGGCCATTACATTTCAAAACCTATAGCCGGAACACGGCACTCGGAGCAAGCAGGAAAGGATGCCACACATAGGAAGTACCAGAGCAGAGGCAGAGCACGCTGTCTCAATCCTGTGTGTGCACCCATTCCTCTCCAGATTATCATGTCTCATTGTTTCCACGGTGCCAGCTCATCCCACATCCAGCAGACACTGCCACAATAAAAGATCGGGATTGCATCACTGGGAAAAGGTCGGCAAACGCTTTTTCCACAGTGACACCATCTCCCTGAGAGCGGCAGTGAGTAAGAGCCTGTCAGCACACTGCACAGACAGGAATAACCAGTGTGGACAGGGGAACAAGGGCACTCTGCTCTGGGACAGGCAGCAAAGCTGCTACACCAAATAAACCCCAGGTCAGGACAGCTGCAGTGCCACAGTTTGCTCCAGAGAGCAGAGCAGCCCGATGATTGTGACAGCAAAGAGAGTCTGCTGTCATGCAGCCCAGGCAACAAAAGCCTCTCCACAAGCTGGGGGCTGACTGAGACACGAATTCACAGCAGGATTTCACTGCAGGGTCAGCTGCAGCTGAGGCTGCTCCCAGTCTGAGCTGAGTGAAGGCTCCGGCAGCAGCAGCAGCCCGGAGCCCACCCAGATCACCCAACAATGATGAGTTCTGCAGCCCTGACACCCACTCCTCAGCCTCTGGGGGTACAGCAGAGCTCTGGCCTCCACAGTGGCAACCTGAAGCCGTAAGACAATCATTTAGCCACGCCGAAATGTCAATGAATTTCATTTGCCTGCTGAGGGCCTACTGAAAACCAAAGAAAACACTAGAGCCTCCCAGATGTTACTTGATGTGTAGGAGAGCACAGAAAACCCTGTGTCTCTTTGCGTCAAAATGATCAGTACTAAATAAAACACATTGAAAAGACAACACAAACAAGCCAGCTTTGTTCTCCAGCACATGCCCCTTCAGTGCAATACAAGAGATAAAGCACTTCAGGTATGGAATATACTGTGAAGGACACAGCCAGACATTCACACTTCTCTAAAAAAAGAGAAAAAGGAAACTTTTTTTTCCTGTTAAAGCTACATTTGTAACCAATCTGCAGAGCCACACCAGAACAGGCACATCCTGAGCACACCAAGCCAGCGTTTGGCTCACGTTAAACCAAACCATGACAGCCCTCAGCAAGCAAAGGTGAAGAACTGCAGGGAATCCCTGACCTTACTCTGACCTCCAAATTTCCATCAGAACAAACGCCTCTCTCACCACCCCCGGGGTTCGCGCTGCCCTTTTCGAAGTGCTGGACAAAGCAGACAAACGCCTGTGCTCAGCCCGAGCCGGCTGAGAAAAGCCCCATCAGCACTTGGTTGTGCGGCTGTCAGCACCTGCCAGGGCTGCACAGCCTGCCCAGCCAGGGAGAGGCACCGTGCCAGCACAGAGCAGAACCAGTCAGTACAGACAGCCCCCAGGAAGGAAAACAGGAGAGGTCCCAAACACCACGATGTGATCTCCCTGTGCCCTGACACAGCACGCTGCCAGCACACGCACCGGGGCGGGCAGGGCAGCACAGGCCGAGGAACGAGGCTGTGAGAGCTCACTGTGCGGCATCCTGGCTGCAGACCACACAGCAAAGCCAGCTCTCAAAGCTGAGGAGCCGGCTCGAGAACCGGCAGCAGGTACACCCACTGCCCAGAGAACACCCTGAGCTGTCCAGCCACCGCTCCTCGCCGCTCCCGGAGAGACACATCGGTGAATCGTGCACCGGGAGGGCCGGAGCCACTCCCCGCGCCCAGCAACTGGCCGTGACAGCGGCCTGCGGCAGGGCACGCATCCCTGGCCGCGCTCCAGCCGCACGCTCCGGGCCGAGGAACGGCAGGAGCTGGGCCCCGCATCCCCTCCCCGCCTCCCGGGAGCGCGGCGGGCCCGCTGCGGGGCCGGGCTGTCCGGGAACAGGCGGCAGGAGGACCGGGGATCGGGGGGAGCGCCCGCCGGGCCCCGCCCGGACTCCCCGCAGCTCCGGGAACCGGCTGCCGGCACTGACCTCCTCGCGCCGCTTCTGCCAGCGGCCGCACGGCGACTCCTCCAGGATCTCGGACTCGTCCTCGCTCTCCTCCTCCTCCTCCTCTGGGGGCGCCGCGGAAGTCACCGGCGCAGACACCGAGGTCATCCCCGGGCCAGACGAGGCGGGCTCCGGCTTGGGGTCGGAGCCGCTGCTGGGCACCTGCTTGGACTCGCCCTCCGACATGCTGCGGTCGCACACTCTGCGGGAGAGCCGCGCTCCGTGAGGCGCCGGGCCGGGCCGGGCCGGGCCCACCGGGCCGGACCGCGCCGCGCCCGCCGGGCCTATCAGCCGGGGCCGCGCCCCGGGCCTGCCAGCAGCGGCCGACCCGGCCGGTCCCGGGGCGAGGCGGGGGCCGAGGGGTGGGAGCCGCGCACTTACCGGGCCCGCAGCGCCTCCCGGTCCCGAGCACGGCCCCGCCGCAACCGCCGCGCTGCGTAACGCGCCGAGCGGGGTGGGGCCTCCGCCGCAGCCAATCAGCGCCGCGAGCGGCGCGTCAGCACCCCCCAATGGCCGGCGGGCGGGGCCCCGCGCTGCGTCACGACAGGGGGCGCCCTGCGCGAAGGGCCGTGAAGGATCGTGAATGGGACGGGGCAGCCCCGGGAAACAGCCAATGAGATAGCGAGAGCGGGCCCTCAGGTCGCTGATTGGCCGGTGGGCGTGACTCAGTCTATATAAGGCGCTGTGTGCGTAAAGGCCTTTCATATAGAGGGGCTGGGCAATTATTCTGTTAGTTGTGAGTCTGCGCGGTTTTATCTGTGCGAGCGGCCGCCCGCGGCACCGGCTGGCGGCGGCAGCGCCGGTCCCGAGTGAACTGTTCCCCCGGAGGAGCCTCAGGGCAGGCCGAAGCCGCCTGCGGGCCGTGTAGGTAGTCCCGGGGCGGAGCGGGCCGCGGTGCCGCTCTAGCCGCGCCTCTATGGTCGGCGCTTCCGGCCGCCGAGCTTCCGGCCGCGCGACTTCCGGTCGCCGCCCGCCGGTGCGAGGTCCCGCCGCCTCCGCAGTCCGCCCGCGCCCCCCGGTCCGGTCCGGTCGCCGCCGACCGAGGCCGCCGCGGCCGCAATGGGCGCCTACTTGTCGCAGCCCAACACGGTGAAGAGCTCCGGGGACGGCGCCGGGCTCGGGCCGCGCCCGCTGCACTTCGGGTTCAGCGCCATGCAGGGATGGCGCGTCTCCATGGAGGTGAGGGGGTGAGGCTGCCGGGGCGGCGGCGTCCGCGCCCGGCGCTCCTCGGGCTCCTGCCCCCACCGGCGCCCGGTCCGGGGCTCTCGGTCACGCCGTGCCTCCCTCACGGGGCCGGCGGGGGCACTTCGGCGCTCCCGCCCCTGCCCTTCCCGAATCCCGCACGGCGGCCGCGTGTCCCGGCTCCTGCCCGGAGAGACCCCGAGTGCTGCGGGACACGTGCGGCGGGTGAATCCCTGCGAGAAATGAGGAATGCGGGGTAAAAAGCGAAGGGAGGGAGCGATTGAGTGAAAGCAGTGGGAAATTCTCAGGGGAAATGCCTGGTTTTGTCCCCTGAAATGAAACCTTGCTGTGCTTCCTCCCTGCTTTTATTTATTTATAGGGAAATCTGTAGGTAGGATTCTCACGGCTGCTCTCAGTCTCCTGGCTTTGCTGGGCTCGTTGTGGGCAGAGGAGCTGCCCCAGACCCACATCTGGCTGAGGTTCCAGGTGCTTGCCTGCATTCCCCAGTGTAGGAGGCTGCAGGAACTGCTCTTGGCTGTTGCGAGGGCAGTGTGGGGCTGCTGGCCCTGCAGCTCTGTGAGTACCAGTAATGTGCTGCTTTGTTTGCCCTTTGGGGCAGCCAGCTCACAGCTGAGTTCAGTAAGGATTAATCCCTGCAGCCACCCCAGGGGCATCTCTGTGTTTGCTTCCTAGCCCTGTGACTGGTTTGGAGAGGATGTCCCATTCAGACTGTCAGACATTGAATTTTTGCTGATCTAGGTCCATAAGCCATTTGGTCAGACACCTCTCTGCCTCTTGGAGTGCCAGAGCAGCCACACAGGTGACAAATCCGTGACCAGAGGTGCTCCCTCCTCTGTGTGTGCAGCCCTGGGCTCTGGTTTTTGGGTAGAAGATGCAGAACTGGTGCTGAGATGCACACTCAGGTGCCTGTGCTCCTGAGATTGCCTCAGAGGGTGTGTGTGGGGCTGGCTGGGAGGCTCTGAGTGTGTCCAGTGGCACAGGGACATTGCTGGGGCACTGAGTGTGACCTCCAAGGGGTTAATATGTGTGTGTGAGCAGCTCTGGCATGCCTGTTCACAGAGCTGGGGGACCAAACACCCCTGTGCTCAGAGCTGGGGTGTCCCAGGGACCCAGCACCCCTGTGCTCAGAGCTGGGCTGTGTGTGAGGGACCCAGCACCCCTGTGCTCAGAGCTAGGGTGTCCCAGGGACCCAGCACCCCTGTGCTCAGAGCTGGGCTGTGTGTGATGGGGACCCAGCACCCCTGTGCTCAGAGCTGGGGTGTGTGTGATGGACCCAGCACCCCTGTGCTCAGGGCTGGGGTGTCCCAGGGACCCAGCACCCCTGTGCTCAGAGCTGGGGTGTGTGTGAGGGACCCAGCACCCCTGTGCTCAGAGCTGGGGTGTGATGGGGACCCAGCACCCCTGTGCTCAGAGCTGGGGTGTGTGTGAGGGACCCAGCACCCCTGTGCTCAGAGCTGGGGTGTCCCAGGGACCCAGCACCCCTGTGCTCAGAGCTGGGGTGTCCCAGGGACCCAGCACCCCTGTGCTCAGAGCTGGGGTGTGTGTGAGGGACCCAGCACCCCTGTGCTCAGAGCTGGGGTGTGTGTGATGGACCCAGCACCCCTGTGCTCAGAGCTGGGGTGTGATGGACCCAGCACCCCTGTGCTCAGGGCTGGGGTGTCCCAGGGACCCAGCACCCCTGTGCTCAGAGCTGGGGTGTGATGGACCCAGCACCCCTGTGCTCAGGGCTGGGGTGTCCCAGGGACCCAGCACCCCTGTGCTCAGAGCTGGGGTGTGTGTGAGGGACCCAGCACCCCTGTGCTCAGAGCTGGGGTGTGTGTGAGGGACCCAGCACCCCTGTGCTCAGAGCTGGGGTGTGTGTGATGGACCCAGCACCCCTGTGCTCAGGGCTGGGGTGTCCCAGGGACCCAGCACCCCTGTGCTCAGAGCTGGGGTGTCCCAGGGACCCAGCACCCCTGTGCTCAGAGCTGGGGTGTGTGAGGGACCCAGCACCCCTGTGCTCAGAGCTGGGGTGTCCCAGGGACCCAGCACCCCTGTGCTCAGGGCTGGGTGGTCTCGGGGGGCCAGGCTGGGATGAGGGGGAGCAGACTGACCCTGGTTTATGTTGGGGTCACCCTGGCCTCCCCCAGCTGGGCCCGGGCTCTGCCCTCCCTCCCCAGGGCTGTCCCTGGTCCCTGAGCAGAGCCTGGGCACGGCCCCAGCTGCAGGGGGGGTTCTGCACTCCCCAGCACCTCTGGGCTATCCCTGCTGGCACAGGCAGCTCTGAGGCCATCACTGTGGATGTGGTTTAGTTGAGTTATCCCAAGAAGGAAGCAGATGGCCGGAGCTGAACGTGCTGCCGATTGCTTCTGAGCCTGAGAGAAATGGGAATTTCTGGGAGAGAAATGTGTGTTGTACACACAGGTGAACAGTCAGTTTTCTTGCATTCCAGCACTCTGTCTTACCTTGTTTTGTTTTGTCATTCTCTTCCTGTTCTGTTTTGCTCTTTACCAGGCTTGGAGAAAGCCCTGAGCTGATGTTTGTGCTCATTGCTGTGGTTCTGTGTGTGTTGGTGAGGCCAGTCAGTGTGCACCTGGTGAGACACAGGTGTTTGGGTGTGAAGGAGCTTTTTGTCACCTTGTCCTTGGGTTTTAGGAGCCTTGAGTGAGGTGGGTGCACAGGGCTCTGAGGAAACACTCTAGCTGAGTCCAGAGAGGTTCCTTTGGGAGTGAGGAAATGTTTGGGGCAGTGAGGGACCCCAAGGATAAGGATACACAAACAAATGGTAATAGGTACTAGGAGCAACAGAGAAAAGGGCTGAAGTGAGGTTTATGGTGCAGAGGAGTGCTCTGGGATACAGAGGGAGGCACAGGGTGTGCTTGGCTGGGGCTTCTCCAAACTCTGCCCCTGCTTTGCCTGCACCCCCAGTGAGACACCAGCGGCCCCAGTTTGCAGCTTCACTCCTGTCCCAGGCTCAGGGCAAAAACTGACAGAGTTTGGTTCAAAACGTGGAGATTTGTTAAATGAGCGCTCAGGTTAATTTATTAATTTGCTTGCTCATTTCAGCTGAATTGGGTGTTTGATGTTTCAGTTTTTCACCAGTGTCACAGTAACCACTCAGGCGGGTGGGGAGAGTGGGGGATCCCAGGGTGCGGGAGCTGCCTTTGGAGCCTCTGAGAGCTCTTCCAGCACACGAGGTGACAGCGAGAGGGCAGTCAGTGCCTGCAGCTCCCTGGGCAGCACCTGGAGCCTTCAGAGCCCTGCTGGTGGCCTTGGCAGTGCCAGGAGACCTGGCTGTGCCCCCGGGCAGGGCCCGCAGTGCCAGTCCCAGGGCTCTGTGACCCGAGCCCTGCCCGTGTGCCAGCCCTGCCCGTGTGCCCTCGGTGGCGCTGCTGAAGGGACACATCAGGACAGGCCCCAGGGGCTCAGCAAGGGCAGCACGGTCTGGTTTTGGTGCCAGTGCTGGGTTTCCTCTGCAGCAGCAGCATTTGCATCTCTTTAATTACACTGCTGTTTGGTCACCTGGAGCTTATCCCAGTTATTGTGTTGGGGGTCACTGTCTGTCTCAGTGGCTTCTGTGAGTGCTCAGGAAAGTGAGCACTGAAATGCTGCTGCTTGGTTTGTCTCTGTTTCCATTTGCTCTCCAGTGAGGGTTGGGGACATTTCCTGTATTGCTGTTCAGTCATTGCTCATTTTGAGCTCAGGTGGTCAGTGGCCTGTTCAGAAGCTCCATTGCAAAGAGTGCTGCACAAACCCAGAACCTCACTGTTCCTGTTTCCCGAGCAAGGAACAAAGTTCTCTTTTTACAGAAAACTGCAACTCTGGGGAGTGAGGAGACCTTGTCCAAGGAGTCATACCTAAAAAAGCGGTAGAGCTCGCTGGTTGCTGGGCTGTGGTCTAGTTCTCTGTGTGTGTGTGTGTGTAAATTTCTGGCAGAATGGACATGTCCAGATATTTCAGGCTGGTGTCTCGGTGCAAGCCCAGTGTTTTGGGGCAATTGGAGCACATTGAGGGTGATGAAGCACAGAAGAGATCACACTGTTGAACATATTACAGGATCCGTGTCTTCCCTGACCAGGAGTGCGGGATGTGCCAGGTGGGGAGGGAGTGGAGGAATGTCTGGGGTTAGCTGGGCAGGGGAAGGGCTGGGAGGAGGTTCAGCCTGGCCATCTGTTCCAGGCTCTGCATTGCAGTAGCCAATAGCCTAGGTGGGTTTGCCTGCCCATAGGGGCAGGGGTTCAGGCTGTAAAGATCACAGGGGTGCCTCCCTCAAAGCTGACTGCTCCACAGAGCCCTTGTGGAGAGAAGGGCTGTGCTCTGTCCATGGCCTGGGGGGGTGTTGAGCCTTGAGCTTTGCCCAGAGATGGGAATGGAGCTGGGGAAGGTTTGGAGCATGGGGCTGAGGGAGCTGGGGAAGGTTCAGCCTGGAGGAAAGGAGGATCAGGGGGACCTTCCCACTCTCTGCAACTGTGATGGGAGGGTGCAGCCAGTGGGGATCATGGACAGGAGAAGAGGAAGCAGTCTCAAGCTGTGCCAGGGCACTTTCAGGTTGGCTGCTGTGAGCAGTTCCTTCGTGGAGAGGTTTGTGCAGCCCTGGCACAGGCTGGCCAGGGCAGGGATGGAGTCCCCATCCCTAGAGGGGTTTAAAAGCAGTGTGGATGTGGCACTTTGGGTTGGCAGCGCTGGAGCAATGGTTGGGCTCAGAGGGCCTTTCCAACCCAAACAAATCTGTGTTGTATGATTTCCTGTGGGTCAAACGCAATCCCCTTGCTCTCTCTTTCAGGATGCCCACAACTGCATTCCTGAGCTGGACAGTGAGACAGCCATGTTCTCTGTCTACGATGGACACGGAGGTAACTGCACCACTCTGTCTGTCTGTCCTTCTGTGGGACCCCCTGGGACATCCAATTGTTGTTGGGAATTCTGCTACTCAATGGAAGCGTCTTCTTCCATGCATACCATCAGCAGAGGTTCTGAACTCTTATGGGTCCTGGGAGGAAGGGTTTGATCTGAAATTGAAATCAGATTTGTATTCCATCTTTATACCTTTTGAGAATGGCTGGTTCTATTGTGGATAAGCTGGGCAGGAGAGTCACAGAAGAAAAAGTGGTAAGAAAAATCACCTGAGATTGACTCTAGGCAGTGTGTTCTAGTGGATGCCCAAGGAAAGATGAAAATCAAAACAGGCAGATCCATTCCTGTAAGGGTTCCTTAAACTGGAGATTGCAGCCATTCCATCCTGGAGACATGGTGGAGTCTTCTGGATGAGCTAACTCTTCACAAATTTGTCTGATTGCATTTTAAGAAGGTTTCTGTGTTTGGTCTGATTGTTTACACTCTGCATTTTGCATCAAATCATTATTTGAAAAAGATATGGTTAAATCTGCTACCTGGTAATTTCACTGCACTATCCATGACACAAGGAATGACTGAATACTTTTGCTTTTGAACTCCATATCTTTTTTTTTTTTCCAGTCAAGAGGAGTCCAAAGCTTCTCTCTGCTTGTATGACTGAATATTGGTACTAAATATTATTGCTAATATTATTACAGAATTTGCTCTGCCAGTATAATACAAGAGCTCAAGATGCTGCTGTTAAATCTTGCAACTTATTTTAATTTTGATCATCCTGAGTGATCCATCATGGTTTCCTGACCTCTTTTCCTGCTAGTTTATGTAGATGTTGAACACCATAGCTTTCCAAGGAGCTCTCCCAGTGGCCATCCCCCATTGTGAAAACTGCTCCTATCTATCCTCCCTGCTTTTCTTGTGGCAGCTTAGTTTGGAAAATGTTTGATGGTTTATTTGAAGGCTCTTTGGAAATCTGTGTGCAGAACTGAGCTGCCTGTTTCCTCCTGTTCATTGGCTCTGTGGCAGTGTCCAGTTTGTGACTGTCACTGCTGGGATGTAGCAAACAGCTCTTCCAAAGAGGTCATCCCACTCTGAAGAGTGTATTTCATATCCTGAAATTACTTTTTTCCTGAACTTCGCCTTAGAGTGTGCAGAGACCCTTGTGGAGCAGTCACTGGTGTCCTGAAGGGTCTCTCTGAGAGCCTGGGGATGATGAGTTGTGCTGAGAGGCAGGGAGTGACAATGGGATGTAGGGATCAGGAGCCACCCACCTCAGAAACGGTGTGTGTGTGTCAGGCAGAGCTAAAGACAAGGAGCATCTGCCAGAGATGGGTCAAGAATGAGGAGTATGAAACCATCTGCTCTCCTCTGAGCTCAGGGTTGGTTTCTCAGCTGCCAAGGTCTTACACCATGTGCTGGGTTTTACAGAGGCTTTGCACACTCGTGACATTCCTGCTAGTACAGGACATTAACTATTGTGTTTGGGGTTCTTAAATACAGTAGGGAAGATCTGAGATAGCCATGGGATGGCAAAGCACTGGCATGAGTTTCTAACTCATATTTTAGATTTCTAGTGATTGAATCTCTACATCTCTCCCTGGACAAGCTGTATCAGGAAGGACGTGGATAGATATATGTAGATAGATTCATTATATTCATAGATAGATGTATATAGATGCAACTATGTCATGGATACAGTTGAATCTGAATTAGAAGAGCAGCTTTTGCCCACCCCCTACTATTGTATGATTTTATTGATGCATTAGTTCTTAAGTTTGAAGCAATTTCTCAGGTCTGTCCCATGTAAGAGTAGGGTTTTGGGTGGGAACCTTGCTAAGCTTTATTAGCTGGCAGTACAGAAACTGAATTTAGCTTCTCTTATACCTTGCTCATCTCTCAGCCTGGAACATTCCAGTGAGCTTCCTGCTCCAGATAGGTTGGGAAAAGTTTTTATTACTGTCTTATTTGAAAAAGAGTGAGTTTGGGTTTTTTTTTTTACATATTAGCATTTTCCATTTGATTGATCAGTTTTTCTCTCATGTTCCCCTCTTGTGAACAAGGCTTTGAAAAATGCTGCTGGGCAGGTTTTTTGCCTTCCCCAGCTCATTTTTGATGTGCTCTGGCCTCACTGCCCCCAGATTGTGGAGGGTGATATTTGGGCACTGTGCTCCTTGGGTGGGAGGCAGGCAGTGTTGTGTCTGTCAGCAGCTGCAGGTCTCTGTGCTGGTTTGGTGTTCCCCATGGCCAGAGGGGTTTGTGTCTGTCAGCAGCTGCAGGTCTCTGTGCTGGTTCCATGTTCCCAAGGGCCAGAGGGGTTTGTGTCTGTCAGCAGCTGCAGGTCTCTGTGCTGGTTCCATGTTCCCCAGAGCCAGAGGGGTTTGTGTCTGTCAGCAGCTGCAGGTCTCTGTGCTGGTTTGGTGTTCCCAAGGGCCAAAGGGGTTTGTGTCTGTCAGCAACTGCAGGTCTCTGTGCTGGTTCCATGTTCCCAAGGGCCAGAGGGGTTTGTGTCTGTCAGCAGCTGCAGGTCTCTGTGCTGGTTCCATGTTCCCAAGGGCCAGAGGGGTTTGTGTCTGTCAGCAGCTGCAGGTCTCTGTGCTGGTTTGGTGTTCCCAAGGGCCAGAGGGGTTTGTGTCTGTCAGCAGCTGCAGGTCTCTGTGCTGGTTTGGTGTTCCCCAGGGCCAGAGGGGTTTGTGTCTGTCAGCAGCTGCAGGTCTCTGTGCTGGTTTGGTGTTCCCAAGGGCCAGAGGGGTTTGTGTCTGTCAGCAGCTGCAGGTCTCTGTGCTGGTTTGGTGTTCCCCAGATCACTTTACCTGACCCACACCACACTCTGTTCTGTGCTCTGCCAGTCACAGGCTGCCTGGTTCCTGCTCTTTGCTGGGCCCTGCAGTGATTAGTGGTGTTTGACCAAGTTACCATTGTTTTCTGTTATTCACGATCTGTTATTCGAACACTGACCTTGAGCCTCAGCTGGCACCTGGGCTCTGCACTGAGGACATCACTGTCCTTCAGCTTCCATCTCATGGAGACAACTGACATTTTTTCACCTCCCTCCAAGAGGTGTTTTTGGAGAAAACAAGGAATGGCCACGGCCTTACAACCCTCACAGGCAAGCGTTTCTGCCTAGTATCCCATCTAGCACTGCCCTCTGTCAATGTGGAGCCATTCCCCTTGTCAGAGGTGCTCTCCAGTGTCCCCAGGTCAGAGCCAGTCTCTCTGTTCCCTGCACCATGGAATGCTTTGCAGCACTGGGTAGCAGCAGCCACTGGGCTGTTTCTGTTCTCTGTCAATGGCCACTTGATCCCTTCTCTGCAGGTGCATTGGCAAAGTCCCTTGTCTGTCTTTCTCCCAAGTCTCCCCACTTCTCTGCTTCCCACTGTGTTCCCTTTTTGCTGAACTGATGGCTGGTTGCTGCTTTCCTCTCATTCCCTTGCTCCCCATTCCCCCACAGAGCCTTGCTCCTGCCTGCACAGCTCCTCCCAATGCCCAGCTGCCCATGCCGTCCCTGCTGGGCTCAGAGAAGGGCAGGAGGTGGGGATGTGCAGCAGGGAGATCAGGAGCTGTGTGGCTGGTCCATCCTGTGAAAAACCCCCTGTAGCCCAAAGGAGAGGAGCCCACAAGCTCTGGTGGCACCTGCAGGAAAGGCCCAGGTGCAGGCAGGCTCTGCCTTGCTGTGCCCTGCCACCCACCCTGCTGCTTCTTTGCACTGTCACAGGGAATGGTTGGTCCAGCACAGCCTCAGGATGTTCCTGGACCCTGCACTGGGGCCCTCCGCCTGCCTGCAGCTTGCCCTGCTCCTCTCCCTCTCTCTGTGCAGTCATTTCATTTGTTTCTCAGTTTCTGCCTCTAATTTTCCTCTTTGTGAGGTGTGAGCCACGTCCACATTCCTGTGTCCTGCACTGTTCTTTGCTCATGTAAAAACCTCAGTGAAGTGTGATCTCTTACAACTCACACTACTCTTTCTTGCCCTGTTCAAGATAAACTACAGAAATTCATCATCCCTCAATGTTTACTCTTCCTTCTCTCTTAATAGCACCTTCAGGATCTGAACAAATGCCCCCCATGCCCTATTCCACGCCTGACACCATTACTTACCAAGCTGGGGGAGCTTCTGGCTTTTCAGAATCTCTCAGCTGCTCTAGGATGAGCCCTGGAGCTGTCTCTCAGCACGGTTACCCCTGTGCTCTCAGCACAGAGTTCTGGCTGCTGTTTGTCTTGCTGTGCTCTCTCCTGTACCAAGTGACTGCCCTGTCCCCTGAGAGGTTCATCTCAGTCTCTGGGATCTCACTGCCCGTGCTCTGGAACACACACTAGGAGACATGTGGCAGTGGTCACAAGGGTCTTCAGGGTGAGAGAGAGAGGAGAATGTTGACTTCATGTTCAGAAGGTTTGATTTATTATTTTATGATATATATATATTACATTATAACTATACTAAAAAGAAATATAAGGAAAGTTCTCAGAAGGCTAGCTAAGCTAAGAATAGAAAAGAAAGAATAACAAAGTTCTGTGTCTCAGCAGAGAGCGAGAGCAGCTCTGCCGTGAGTGGTCAGTAAATCCAAACATCCACAGGAGACCAACACGGATCCACCTGTGGCATTCCACAGCAGCAGATAAACATTGCTTACACTTTGTCGCTGTGGCCACAGCTTCTCATAAGGGAGAAAAATCCTAAAGAAAGGATTTTTATGAAAAGATGTCTGTGACAGAGACAGAACATTTTTATGTGCTCACTGCACACTGGTAATGCTCCAATAGAGTCTACAGTGAGCAAAAGCTTCCCTTTCCTTCTGCTTCCACTGACACGTGCAATTAAAGATTTCCAGGTAGGCTGGACATAAAGAGTCAGCCTAAGCTCCCTCTCAGGAAGTCACAGCACTGGCCACACCTGGTGTTTTGGATGTGTGTGCCAGGGCCATCTGCCCATCCCACTAGGGAGGTGTCCCCTGATCCCCACACTCAGCTGCTGTGTCTGGAGCAGCTCTGCCTTCTGTCCCAGGATTTACCTCAGCAATTCAGCTGTTCAAGGGCAGCTTCTGTCTGGAAGGAGCAGCCTCTTTAAATAGTTTCTGCTCTTTTTCAGGAGAAGAAGTTGCCCTGTACTGTGCCAAGTACCTCCCTGAGATCATCAAAGACCAGAAGGCCTACAAGGAAGGCAAATTGCAAAAGGTGAGGAGCCAGCTCTGCCCTGCACTGAGTGCCAGCACAGAGGAAAGCCCCTGTGTCAGTCCCCAGCTGGGTGTGGGTTCTCCAGGGAGTTATGGAGTCTCCATTCCTGGAGCTGGGCAAGGTCCTGGGTGTCCCTGCTGGAGCAGGAGAAGCCCTGGGTCCCTGCCGGCTGCAGCAGTGCTGTGGTTAGTTAGAGTGTGCAAGCTGAAGAGACTGGATTGCACACATGGCATCCTGTGGGGAAGGGCAGCTGCCCACTCGTGTCTTTGCCCACACACAGGCCCTGGAAGATGCATTCTTGGCCATTGATGCCAAGCTGACCACAGAGGAAGTGATTAAGGAGCTCTCTCAAATGGCTGGGCGGCCGCAGGACGATGAAGATGAGAAGGAGAAGGTTGCTGATGAAGATGATGGTAAGTCAGATGCCACTGCACAGACAAGGCTGCAGCTCCAGGACAGGGATGTAGAGCAGCAGGGTCAAGCCTCCTTGGGCACAAGGTTTTCTGTCCCAGTTTCTCAGTTAAATTTTGGCTGACTTGAGCTACTGCCCCTTAGCATTGTCTGTGGCAGAGGGGGGAACCTTTATCCATTTCCAAGCTTGATGCTATGAATAACAAAACAGCCTGTCCCCATTTTCTACAGAGCTTCCTCCATGGGTTGCAGGGCTCCAGGGTATGTCAGGAATTCTGAGCTGGCCTCAGATGTGGAAGGGGAGTGATGTGGTGTGCAGTGCTCAGCTCCCCCTGGCTGGTGGCAGCCACCAAGTGCAGATAGGATTGAAGCAGAGCCTGGCCTTTTCAGCAGTTCTTCTTCCCACAAAGAAGCAAGTGTTCCACCAGCAAGTGGCTGCCAGCCCAGGAGGTGTTTCCTGGGGTGGAATCCTGTGCTGCTCCCACTGGGTACCTTGTGACCAGCCTTGAGACAGATGCAAGGTGATCCTGTCACCTGGAACAATATGTCAGTCTGGAAATGCTGGATTTGTTGTTTTGTTGTTTCTCCAGCTGACAGGGATGAAGTGGGTGGTTGGGTTTTCTTTTTTTTTTTTTTTTGTTCTGTATTTTCAGGAGCATTTGGGATATCTGTATTTGTTTTCCTTTTGGGATTAAATAGCAAAGCAGACTACATGCAAGGGGATGTCAGTAGGGAGCAGTGGTGTTTGGCCCAAGGTCACTGGGGAAAGTCATCCCACTCTCTGTCCAGTCCCACCTGGGAGATGGCCAAAGCTCTGCTCTCACCTGTTGTACCTGTCCAAATGACAGCTGGTGGGGATCCCTGGGTGTTTCAGCTGTTCTCTTGTTCCTAGCTGCAGCATTAATGACCAAACCTGCACAGGGCAGTGGTGGCTCTGCTTCCCTGCAGCTCCCAAGGAGCTTGGGCTTGGGCAAGTGAGGCTGTGCCCCCTGGGCACTCACCTGATGTGCACACTGTGCTCCCACCAGCCCCATGATGGCTGATGTAAATGCCCTGTGGTGCTGTCAGTGGGCCAGGGAGCACAGCTCTGGGGCTCTGGCAGGCTGTGCCGTGCTCAGAACTGTTCCATCCTGCTCACCTGGAGCTGTGGCAGGGCACAGCCTGGCTGTGTGCTCAGAGCCAGCCTGGGCAGCAGCCTCGGCTGGGGCAGCTCAGCACAGCACCCAGCGTGCTGGGGTCCTGCTCCCTCACCCTCTCTGTCCTCGTCCCCTCCCTCCTCCATTTGCAGTGGACAATGAGGAAGCTGCTCTCCTGCACGAAGAAGCCACAATGACCATCGAGGAGCTTCTCACACGCTATGGACAAAACTGCAGCAAGAGCCTCAAAGCCAAGTCTGTAGCTGCAGCTGGGGATGGCGCTGTGGAGGGGACAGGCAAGCAGCATGATGGGGAGTCAAATATGAATGGAGAGGCTGACCCAGGGGAGCTTCCCGACCACAAGGAGAGGAAGAACGGGAAGCCAGACGAAGAAGTCACGGGTATTTCCTCCACCTCAGACAAAGCCAGCGCTGGAGGCAACAGCCCTGCTCTGCAGAAGCCTGACCTAGGCAAAGGTGACGAGGCCGTCACCTCTTCCACTGGGGAGGCCGGGCCCTCCTGCTCCTCCACGGGAAAGCCCCAGCGCACAACCAAATCCAAATTTTTTGAGGACAGTGAGGATGAGTCAGATGAGGTTGAGGAAGAGGAGGAAGACAGTGAGGTAGGAAACAGCACTGGAACAGAGTGGCCTTGTGGCTGGGCAGAATGCATTGCTTATGGTGATACTTGAGACGAGCCTCTGGCCCTTCCTAGGTGTGTTCCTAGGAGCAGGTGTTTCAGGCTGATCCCTTGAGGCCATCCCATGGGAATGTTTGGGATTTTTGAGCTAACCCCGAAGGACGCACCCTCATCCTGCAGCAGCCATAGCTGATAGCCCCTGGTCCTGCTGCATGCACCATCCCTTCATCCACTGCTGTAGTGGTACCAGCTGCCCTGGTTGTAGCCATCAGTGTGGGGGACACGTGGCAGGTCACCTCACACCTCTGGGGGACTGACCATTGGTCCCCAGGATGGAGGGACCGGGGGGGACAGCACCAAGGGGCCTGTGTGACTCCTGTGGTGTCTCTCCTTTCTTGTAGGAATGTAGTGAGGATGAGGACGGTTACAGCAGCGAAGAGGCAGAGAATGAAGATGATGAAGATGACACTGAAGAAGCAGAGGAGGATGAGGATGAAGAGGAGGAAATGTTGTTACCGGGCATGGAGGGGAAAGAGGAGGTGCAGACCCTGGTTTTGTGTTCTGCAGCTTAGCGTGGAGCCAGGCGCACTTGGGAGACTCAGCTAGGGGTTGTTGCTGTTCATGTGGGGACAGAACACCCTGTGCACTCTCCTGGGGCTGGGGGAGCTGCTGACAGCCTGGGTTTGTGCAGAAGCTGAGGGATGGGCCTGGGTCTGGGCGGCAGGTTGAGACCAGAGGCTGATCCTGCTGCTGGGTGTGAGGTGCTTGGAAAGCACTGTGGAGGGGAAGCGTGGGCAAGAGCAGGAGGGCTCTGCTGGCACCTCTGCTCCAGGGCACAGCACAGCTCCTCACCGGGCAGGGCTGTGGCTCTTCAGCCCATGATGGTGCAGCCAGGCAGGCCAGGGACCCAGGGCTCAGCAAAAGGGGACGTGGCTTCCAAAGGTGCCAATTTCTGCCTTTGGGGAAATGTCCTGACCTGAAGTGAGGTTGTGCTCAAGCTGGGCTGAGGTCGGAATTGGCACATCAGAGCCGAGGGTACAGACCTGTGGAACGCCACAGAATCCTGACCCGGCACGCTGCACAGGACTGGGATGGAGGTGCTGCCTGCCCCTCAGTGAACACACTCCTGGTGTTTCCCAATCCCTTGGGCCTTCTCCATTGCTTACCCTGGGATCTGGGACACTGCTGGGGCTGTGCAGCTGCTGCTGGTGTCTACAATGACCTGGCATGGAGCTAGAGAAATAAATGTGACCAGAACTCTCTCTGCAGCCTGGCTCAGACAGCGGGACCACGGCGGTGGTGGCGCTGATCCGCGGCAAGCAGCTGATCGTGGCCAACGCGGGCGACTCGCGCTGCGTCGTGTCCGAGGGCGGCAAGGCTGTGGACATGTCCTACGACCACAAGCCAGAGGACGAGGTGGAGCTGGCCAGGATAAAGAACGCTGGTGGCAAGGTCACCATGGACGGGAGGGTGAACGGCGGCCTCAACCTCTCCAGGGCCATTGGTGAGCAGGGAGGGGGTGCTGGCAGGGCTGGCCCCGGCAGAGCCACAGTGCTGGCAGCACTGCCAGCCTCTGAGGCTGCGAGACAGTATTTAATGAGATAGTGAAACCTCTTCAGTGTTTGATGGGAGATTTAGTCTAATTGGAGAAAACAGCCGTGAAGCAGTTGGACACCAGTGGAAAGCAGCATCTGACACATGCCAGGCTGCTGTGCCAGCAGCTGGGTTGTCAGAAACTGCCTCATGTAAATTGTCCCAAAACCAGACTGCTGCCTCTGGAACAGGACTTTTCCTGCCTACTGGGTTATTGAGGAATCTTGGTGTGTTGCTTCCTGGGGACCTGCCTTCATGGCAGTTTGAGCCCATTTATTTGTCTGAGTGTGTACAGAAGGACCCAAACCACTGAAATCATTCTGTCAGTGTAAAAGATATAAAACATACCTCTAGGATGGAAATAAGGAGTTTATCTAGGGAGACACTGGCACTCCCACCTGCTATTTTGTGGTGGCCCTGGAAGTCCCTTCATAGGATGATTCCTGATCAACTGCTAGTCAGAGCTGAGGGCCAGTTTTCTCAAGGGAACTTTGTATCATACAATGAACCCTGGAATGGTTTGGGTGGGAACAGGGACCTTAAAGCTCAACCAGTTCCAGCCACAGCCATGGGCAGGGACACCTTCACTAGATCAGGTTGTTCCAGGCCCCATCCAGGCTGGCCTTACAGGCCTGCAGGGATGGGGCAGCCCCAGTCTCTCCAGAGGTGACAGGGGCTGTGTGCTCTTGGCCCCAGGAGGTGGGGAAGGGACACTTGGTTTGGAGTAAAGACAGGCTGAGCTGGCCATGACCCCTCTTCCCTGGGCTTGCCAGAGCCTACACCTGGAACCTGCAATGGTTCCTCTGCTTGGTGGCCCACAGCCTGATGCCAGGTTGTGGGAGCACCTCTGATCCCACTGGGAATGCCCTGTGGCAGGGCACACACTGCCTGTGCCCAGACATCTTCCTCCCCACCACAGGGGATCACTTCTACAAGCGGAACAAGAACCTGCCTCCAGAGGAGCAGATGATCTCTGCCTTGCCTGACATCAAAGTGCTGACAATAAACGATGACCACGACTTCATGGTCATTGCCTGTGATGGAATCTGGTGAGTGGGGCCTCTGGGGCATCACTGCTCCAGCCTTCGTGCAGAGCTGAGCCTGAGGAAGGCCTGTTGGCCACTGTGGCACGTGTGCTCCCTTTGCCTGCCTTCCTGACCCCTCTGCTCTGCAGGAACGTGATGAGCAGCCAGGAGGTGGTGGATTTCATCCAGTCCAAGATCACCCAGAAGGATGAGAATGGAGTCCTGCGGCCACTCTCCTCCATTGTAGAAGAGGTAAGGGGGGAGCAGTGTGGCATTCCTGCATCCCTGCTCTGTGCTGGCTCTGCCCTCCCACTCCCTCAGAGGGTTCCCTGGGCACTCCAGCCAGTGTCTGACCCAGGGGTGCTGTGCAGCCCAAGGAGTTTGTGCCCACATTCACAAACCCGGGGCTGCCAAGCCCATCTCTGTCCCTTGTCTGGTGGGAACAGCATTTGGCTCCTCCTGCACAGGTGTGACCTGGCAGCCCCTGGCCACTGTCAGGTGCTGGAGCGGGCCCAGTGTGTGTCTGCTCTCTGTCCTCACTTGCCCTGTCCCTCCCCAGCTGCTGGATCAGTGCTTGGCTCCGGACACCTCAGGGGACGGCACCGGCTGCGATAACATGACGTGCATCATTATCAGCTTCAAGCCCCGCAACACACACCCGCCTGCTGAGAGTGGGAAGCGGAAACTGGGCGAGGCAGCGGCACCGGCAGAGGAGAACGGTGGGGACAGCACCAAGAAGGCCAAACTGGAGTAGCAGGGCCCGCCTGCGGACTGGGCTGTGCTCACCAGACTCTCGTTTCTTACCCATGCTGAACTCAAGACTGCAGGTCTTGTCCCTTTTTTAGCCTTAGCAGAGGCCTTGTTTGTCCGTGTCCTGGTGGGGGGTGGGCGGGTCTGGTTAGCGAGGGCATGTCCACTGTTCATCCATAACCATTCCAAAGAGGGAGCCGGGATAAGCCGCGCCCAGGAGCGCCGCACCGAGGAGCAGGAGGAGATGTCCCCCCATTGTCTCCATGTGGTTGTTGCCATTTCTGTGCCTGTGAATTTCTGTTTGGAGGGAAGAACTTTTTCACTGTTGAGGTTTTTTTAATCTGCACCCAATTATTTAAGGCCCTTTCTGGTTTTTTTTGTGAAACAATCTGGCGGTGGTGCTGCGGCCACACCGTGTTCAGTTGTACACTTTCAATCAATACTTTTTTCAAACTAAAAGACCAGAAAATACAGGTGTGGTCTCGGTCCTTGGTTCTTTCCTGGAGGGGGCGGTGAGGTGGGGAGGAGAACGTTTGTCCCTGTGGTCTTGGATCAGTGCAGGGTTTTGGCCTGTGGCTCTCAGTTTCCCCAGGCTGGCTCTTCTGAGGTGTCCCACAGAGTGGACATTGAGCCTCTGCAGAAAGTCTGTGTCTGCTCAAGGGATGGGGCACCAGACCTGCCCTGAGCTCCCCTGCCCACAGCACCCACAGAGCTGCACCTTCTGTCAAGGTGTGTTGGGAGGCAGCTCCTCCCTGATGCACAGCTCGGACAAGGGGGGTCAGTACCTGTGGCTGCTCCAGCAGGAGTGGAGCCCGTGGGCTGTGAAACACTGATGGAAGGGTGGGCTCTCCCTGTGTGCCAGACACAGCCCACTGGAAAAGAAGAGCACTCTGTGGTGGTGCATTATTTCTTTCCTTGTCACACACACACAGCTGGTGCCTTTCATGTGCATTTCCCACCCTTGTTCTTTCCCTCACAGCCTGGAGCTTGGAGCTGTCTCGTGTGCCCCAGGATTGCAGGGAGCCAGGAGCTCTGTGGGCAGCACAGGGGCGCCCCTGGACCTCAGGGACTCCTGTCTGACCCTCCTGGGCCCCTGTGCCAGCCAGAGTCACACTGGACGTGACCAGGGCACCTCCCTGCCCAGCCCCAGGACCCCGTGCTCCTCTGTTCCTGGTCAGCTGCCAGGAAGGCACAGCCCCCCTGCACCTGTGCCCTGAGCAGCTGCAGCAAGGCAAGGCAAACACCTGCAGCTCTGAGGGCCTTCGCTGTGGCACAGGACACACCACAGAGCGTTCTGAGTAAAATCAGCACCATAAAACATCAACAGGGCACACAGGAAATGGTCATCATGGTGACTAATGTGAGGTCACCATGAATCAGAGCCATTCTGGAGACTCCACAGAGACTGGAGACTGCATCACAAACCTTGATGACGAGGAACAAAGTTAAAAACCAAACCCTCTGGAGATGGATGCCTGGCAGCAGGAATGGGATGACAGCACATGGCAATTGAGGCAAAGTGGTTTTAATGTCACCAAGCAAAGCTGCCTCAGCTCAGGCTCTCGGGGACTGCAGAAATAACTAATACCTTAGGGCTGCTTGTCCCTGTGACTGTTCATTCTGTTTATTCAGAATCTGGAGTAGCCTTGAGCAGGATGTTGATAGCAGGGAGGAAGTGTGAGGTACTGAGCAGTCCCTTCCCAGTGACCCCGAGATAAACCCAGCATCAGCAAGTGGAAGTTGTGCTGAGAACAAACCCATTTTGCAAAGGAGAAAAGTGTTCATGAGAGGTGTCCAGGGGAACGTGGGCACAGCCCGAGCAGCACATCCAGCTGCAGCACCGGGGTGTGTGAGGCTCTCAGGGGGCTCACACAGGGCTGCAGGGCCCAGCTGGACACTGCAGACACCAGAGCATGTCAGGGCTGGACAATTCACTGCAGAGCCACCAGGCAGGGTGGGGAGCTGAGGCTTGGGCTGCCAGGGAAGGGTGAAAGGTGCCAGGAGAGGCAGCACCTGGGCTGGGGAGGGACAGGCTGAACTGCAGAAGCCAAGACAACAGCCCAGGACCTGAAGAGTTCATCCTGGGAAAGGGAAGATCTGTAGTGCAAGCACTGCCAAAGGCACAGCCCCATCACATGGGAGTCCCAGAGCAGCTGGAGGAGGCTGCACAGGTGGGACAACCCACAAACCTCACCTGCTGTGGGGACAGGCTGGGACAGCTGGGGATGTTCAGCCTGGAGAAGAGAAGGAACCAGGGAGAGCTGAGAGTCACAGGGCCCAAAGGGGCTCCAAGAAACATGGAGGGACAGGCAAGGGGAAATGGCTTCCCACTGCCAGAGAGCAGGGTTAGATGGAGTATTGGGAAGAAATCCTTCCCTAGTGAGGCCCTGGCACAGAGCAGCTGTAGCTGTCCCATCCCTGGAAGTGTTCAAGGCCAGGCTGGACAAGCCTGGACGAACCTGGTCTAGTGGAAGATGTCCCTGCCCATGGCAAAGTTCCAAAGCTTTAAGTTCCCTGCCAAGCCAAATCCTTTACTGACTCTGTGACTGCCCACCTCTGAGCAGCAAACCATTCAGGAGCAGCTTTTTTTCCCCAGGATGCTGCAGTGGAGTCAGTGCCAAGGATCCCAGGGCCTGTGGCTATGCATCCCATGTGGCACTAGGTCCCCTGCAGCCCATGCTGCTCCCTGCACACTGGCCTGGCTGCAGGATGGATCCCTGAGGGGACCAGAGCAGAGATGGGAGCTGGGGGGGCCGCTGCCCTCCCCTAACCCTGCAGCCTGCTCTGGGGCACATCAGCTGGTACAGGCAGGGCAGAGGCCACACAGGTAACCCAGCATGGCCTGGGTGGCCTCTTCCTCACCCAGGTCAGATGTGATGCCTCTTGTGCACACCAGTGGGCTGCCAGGGGGGAGTTTTGGCACAGGAGACAGAGCAGCTTTATTTCCTAGTGAAAAGAAAGCAGAGCAGCTTTATTTCCTAGTGGTGCCTCTGGGAAGGGTGGACAGGGCTAGTGCAGGGCGCAGCAGTGCTGGGTGCAGCTGGCACCCGCCCAGGACCAGCTCCCAGGGCTGGGAGCGCTGGCAGAGGGCACAGGGCCCGTGTGTGGATCAGGACCCCCCTCGGGCCCCCATCACTCCACAGGGACACCCACGGAGCTGCCCCTGTCACTGGTGGCACCCAGGGAGTCCCCAGAGAGGCTCTGCCCACTCAGGGCACTGCTGAGGCTCTGCTGCCGGGCAGAACGTGGCACCGCCTCCACCGACACCTCCACCTCGATGGTGACACCTTCCCTGCAGACAGACAGACAGACAGACAGACAGGCACGGGCCTGAGGGCAGCGGCCCCAAGGGGAACAGCCCATCCGTGCCGAGCAGAGCTGCTCGAAGGGATGTGCCAGCCCCTCGGCACCCTGCCTACCTGTCAGAGGCGTCCTGGCCCTCGCTCAGCATGCTCCCGGCCAGGGCCACCGTGCTGGCAGACTGGCTGTGCCCCTGCGGCCGTGCCGGGCGCTGGCTGCGGCCGCTGCTGGGCAGGGACAGCGAGGCGGCGCCGTCCGCAGCTCCGTCCTCGGCCGCTCTGGGGCTGGGCAGCGCCGACCACAGCTCGTTCACTGCAGAGAGACACAGAGGAGGGAGAACACGCCGTTCCACGGACCGCCCCTGCACGCGGGGCACAGCCAGCCCTGCCAGCTCCAGGCACCCACGCTTGGCCAGGTTGTCCAGCTCCACCACGCCGAGCTCGCCGGGGGCACGGCCGCCCCTGCAGCCCCAGCGGCTCCGGCACAGCGACAGCACCACGGTCCCGTACACGTAGGTGAGCACCAGGGGCACGCCGACACCTGCGGGCACACCGAGGGTCACTGCCAGCCCCAGACACGTCCTCAGTGCCACCCAGCCCTCGGCACTCACCCACGGTGAGAGCTGTGATGATGGGGGACACGAAGAGGGACAGGAGGACGCTGCTGGTGACAGAGAGGCACTGCTGGCACCCGGACAGGCTGCTCCGCCGGCTCTGGCCCAGCACCTCGGGGACAAACACAAAGGTGAAGGCTCTGCCAGGGCCTCGGCACAGCCCCGGGCACTCAGCCCCTTCCAGCCTGGCAGAGCTCCAGCCACAGGCACACAGACACCCTCCCTGTCCACAGGGACAGTGCCACCAAGCACTGCCACCAAGCAATGCCACCCCAGGGACAGTGCCCCACAGCACTGCCACCAAACACTGCCACCACAGGGACAGTGCCACCACAGGGACAGTGCCACCCCAGCACTGCCAACACAGGGACGGTGCCACCACAGGGACAGTGCCACCACAGCAATGCCCCCACAGCACTGCCACCACAGGGACAGTGCCACCACAGGGAAAGTGCCACCCCAGCACTGCCACCACAGGGACAGTGCCACCACAGCACTGCCCCACAGCACAGGTGTCCCTGGAGAGCCCCCCTTCATAATAAAGGTCCTACCCTTCCTCCTTTCCCCCACCCTGACCCCACTCCCCAGGCTGGGCACACCTGCACTGGCAGGGGCTGCTGGGGGCAGCACCAGGTCCTGGCAAGGCAGGATTGGGCGGTCAGGGTGGCACAGGGATGTGCTGAGGGTACCCAGGCTGGCACAGGGATGTGCTGAGGGCAGTCAGGGTGGCACAGGGATGTGCTGAGGGTGATCAGGGGTGGCACAGGGATGTGCTGAGGATAGCCATGGGTGGCACAGGGATGTGCTGAGGGTACTCAGGGTGGCACAGGGATGTGCTGAGGAGAGGCAGGGTGGCACAGGGATGTGCTGAGGATAGCCATGGATGGCACAGGATGTGCTGTGGGCAGCAGGAGCACTGCAGGTCTGTCCAGGCCAAGGGCCAAAGGGTACCGGGCTCAGCAGGGAGCAGGACCACAGCTGCCAGTACCTTCCTACCCATGTAGATGGGGATCCCAATGGTGATGACAGGGACAGCAACGCCTGCAGCAAGGGAGATGACCATGGGCGCTCCCAGCACCATGCCCAGCTGCCACAGGATCCTGCGGGTCCGGGACCACGGCCTCTTCCCCCAGAAGGTGCAGCCAGAGGGGCTGTGGGCACAGAGCCAAGGTGGCAGCAGAGACCAGCAGAGCCTGCCCCATGTCAGGGACACCCACGAGGCCACCTGAGAGCAGGCAGCCAGGCTCCCCAACCCTGAGCTCCAGCTGCCTCCCATGGGGTGCCAGCAGCAGCCCCAGCCCTGCCAGAGCCAGCAGCACAGAGCACCCTGCTCCCCCTGGCTAACCCCAAACCTGGGGCAGGGCCTGCCTGCCCCCATGCCAGCTCCCCATCCTGTGAGAGCCCCCAGCTCCAGCCCAGTGCAGTCCCACAGAGCCCCCAGCTCCTGCCAGAGCCCCCAGCCCCCAAGGCCCCACACTGACCTCAGGAAGTGCACGTCAGAGATCTCCTGCAGGCAGAGCCAGCAGAAGAGGCAGCCACACACCGTGCAGTTCATGCGGTTGCAGCTGCCATCGTTAATCTTCATGATGAAGGCGCTGCAGCGAGGACAGACCTTGATGTCCTCGGCCTCAGCTGGGGGGAGACAAGATGGGATGGGGGAGCAGGACAGAGCAGTGTGCACCCATGCCAGTCTGTCCCTGTCCCAGTGTGCATCCATGCCAGCCTGTCCCAGCCTGTCCCTGTCCCTGTGTGCATTCATCCCAGCCTGTCCAGTGTGCACCCATGCCAGCCTGTCCCTGTCCCAGTGTGCATCCATGCCAGCCTGTCCAGTGTGCACCCATGCCAGCCTGTCCCAGCCTGTCCCTGTCCCTGTGTGCATTCATCCCAGCCTGTCCAGTGTGCACCCATGCCAGCCTGTCCCAGCCTGTCCCTGTCCAGTGTGCACCCATGCCAGCCTGTCCCTGTCCCAGTGTGCATCCATGCCAGCCTGTCCCAGCCTGTCCCTGTCCCAGTGTGCATCCATGCCAGCCTGTCCAGTGTGCACCCATGCCAGCCTGTCCCAGCCTGTCCCTGTCCAGTGTGCACCCATGCCAGCCTGTCCCTGTCCCAGTGTGCATCCATGCCAGCCTTCCCCACCCCACAGGAACCATGGGGGGAGCTGAGGTCCCTCTACACACCCCGGCCCAAGTGGCACAGGGGCTTTGAGATGCAGTAGAGGGAGCTCTGGCTGGCTCCTGGCTGCAGCAGCCCCCCAGGCAGCAGGCACAGGGGCTCAGGGGCACAGGGCTGTGCCAAGCCCCAGCCCCACAGCTCCCAGCCCTGCCCAGGTTTGCCTTACCGTGGGCGGGCTCCTCGGGCTGTGCCGAGGGCGTGGCCAGGCCGGGGGGCGGTGGGGCACAGGGGCCCTCGGGGTGCCAGGGCTGCCGGCAGTGGTAGCAGAACTCGGTGCCACAGCCCTCGCGGCCGCAGGTGAGGCGGGGACACTCGGCACAGCCATGGGCGAGGACGGCGTAGCTGTGGGGAGAGGGCAGCAGGGGCTGGGCACAGCAGGGGCTGGGCACAGCAGGGCACCCTCCCCACACAGCCAGGCCAGCCCTGGTCCTGCACTGAGCTGGAGCCACAGCCCGGGCCCAGGAGAGCTGGGACCCACCCTGAGCTGGGATCCCCCCCTGCCCAGCAGCCCTGGGGCTCACAGAGTACCCAGCACAGCCAAGGGCACCGGCCCTGGCAGACAGAGCTGCACAGGCTGTACAGCCAGACCAGGACCGGACACTGCTCTGGGCACAGCCAGCGCACGGCAGGACACGGGGATGGGAGCCCAGCCTGGGCAGGGCTCACGGGACACGGGCACACCCCGCTGCTGCTGCTGCAGGAGGGGCCCGCCCCGCCCGCACTGCCGCCCGTGCCGCGGTACCTGCAGTCAGGAGCGGGGCACCAGCGGGTGCCGGGGTCCGCCACCAGCAGCCGCCGCAGCAGGAACTCCTCGTACTTGTCGCGGAGGGCGGGCTCGGGGAGCAGGCCGTGCACGTGGTGGGGCGGGATGGCGGCGGGGCAGTGCGGGCAGGCCACGGGCACGCGGCTCTCGGTGACGGCCAGGCGCAGGTACTGCTGCAGGCAGCCGCGGCAGGAGCGGTGCGAGCAGCAGCCCAGCGCGGGGAACGCCTCGGCGGGCTGCGGCAGCAGGCACAGCGGACACTCCTGCAGCGCCTCGCCCAGGGCCAGCACCACGCGGGGCTCCGCGGGCTCCGGCTCCGGCGGTGTCTCCCCCCCGGCGGGCCGAGGCTTCCTCCTGAAGCAGCCCAGGAGGCGGCGGGGCCCGGGCACACGCGTGGGCTGCTCCATGGGCGCTGCCGTGAGCTACCGAGGGCAGCGGGGAGCAGCGGGCCCGGCTGCGGCCCCCACGGCCCGGCTCCTAGCGGGCCTCACCGCGGGCGGTAACGGAGCCATCCCCGGCGGCAGGGGCGGGCGGTGCCGCTCGGCCTGCGGAGAGCAGAGAGAGAGAACTGAGAGCCCTGCAACAGCGTCTGTGCCCTGGGATAGCCCCCGAGAGCCGGCCTGTGCCTCGGACAGCCCCCGAGCGTGTCCTGCCCCATCCTGCCTCCCTCATCTCCGCATGACGTCTCCAGGAACCACAGAGCACCCAAATCCCCAGCGTGGGGAAGAGAGTGGCAACACCGAGACAGCCCCGGCCCAGCAGCCGCGTCACCCAGCCCCTGCCCAGGGTGACACAAGGCTAAACTTTCACTGCACTTCACTGCCAAGGGACGCCAGACCCCGTTCATTCAGCGCCCAGGAGCCAGGCAAGTCCTGCAGTGGGGTCAATCTGTCCATTTCCCCTCACTTAGAGCTCACCAATCCACGGCCACAGCACACTCTGTCCCCTGGTCCCTCCCTCTGTCCCCCCAGAGCTGCCCCTGCCCTCCTGCGCCGCCACAGCCCACGGAGCTCTCCCGTGCCAGGGCCGGGGCCAGCGACCCTCGGGTAAGGCTGAGGAGCCCCAGCACAGCTGCTCTGCTGGGCCGGGCGCTGCGGGCTCTGCATCCCACAGGGCGCACGGCAATCCCCGGGGGACACGGCGATTCCCAGGGAGCGGGCAGGGGCAACCGGGCAGCAGGGAATTTCCGCGGTGACCGGGATGGGCACACGGCCCGGGCCGTACCTGTCAGCGGGGAATCATCGCCGGCAGCACGGCACGGCCACGGCTCCCCCGGGACGGCCCGGCCCGGCACCCGCAGCGCCCGCGGCACCTGCGGAGGGACAGCGGCGATCGTGACGGGCCGAGCGCGGCTCACGCAGCCCGGACACGGAGCGGAGCCACCGGGAGAGCCCCGCGAGGGAGCGGGTGGGGACGGCACGGCCCGGGGACACGGCCGGGCTGCACCGGCCACCTGCGGGCCCGGCCGGGCAGCGGCGGCACCGGCCAGAGCCCGGCGGGACCGGTCGGGCAGCGGCGCTCGGGCCCGGCCCCGGGTGTGCCCGGTGTGACCGCGCGGGGACACCGGCGGGGACACCGGCGGGGACTCACCGGGGCCTGCCCTCCGCGCCGCTGCTCGGCGGGGCCGGACCCGGAGGGCACCGGAGGAGGAGCCGCAGCCGGTCCTGACGGGGCACAGAGACCGGTAGCGACCGGCAGCGGCCCCGGTGCCGCCGCCTCCCGCCGGCCGGAAGGGGCGGAGCCGCTGCTGTCCCGGCCCGCCCGAGCCCCGGGCGCTGCCCGCCTGTCCCGAGCGCCGCGCTCGGTCCCGTCCCGTTCCGGCCGCGCGCCCCCGCCGGGCCCGGGCCCGCTCCCCTCATGCCGCGGCCGCGGGAGGGCGGGGCCGGGGGCGGCACCACCTCTGCGCACGCGCCCGCTCCGCTTCCGGGTCGCGCGGGCGCTTCCGGGCCAGCCCCCGCGCGCCCGGGGGGAAGCGGAAGCGGAAGTGTCCGGTCGAGGCGGGGCGGCGGCGGCCGCCCCGGGCTGGCGGGGGCGGCTGGCGGGCCGCGGGCGGGCGGGCGGCGGGGCCGGGCCGGCGCCGGGGCCCGCCACGATGCCCCGGCGGAAGCAGAGCCACCCGCAGCCGGTGAAGGGTGAGTGCGCGGCGGGCCCGGGGGGCGGCGGCGGCGGCCCGGCGGGGACCCGCGGCGCTCGGAGCGCTGCAGCGGACGCCGAGGATGGCACCGAGGAGACGGCAAGAGCGGCGGTGGTGCTGCCCGGGGACCTGCTGCTGGGCCGTGGCCCGGCCTCCGAGAAGGGACCGCCAGGTGCGTGCGGCCCCGCGGGGACGACGCCCCTCTCCGGCAGCCCCGCCGGCGGCGACGCGGCCCGGCCGGGCCGTACCGGGCCCGTGCTCGGCGCATCCGGCCGGGCCCGCCCTGCCACGGGCCCGCCCGGCGCGAGCTCCGGCCGAGCTTCCTCTCGCGGGGGAGGCCCGGCCCCCGACGGGGCCCCGGAGTGGGTTCCGCCCGCCCGGCATCGACCCCCGGCACCGATCCCCGAACGCCCCTTCCCGCCGGGGGCCCGGGCACGACGCGTCCCCGCGGTGGGTTCGGGGCCGCGCCCCGCGGCCGGGCTCATCCCAGAGCCAGCGCAGCGCTCAGCCCCGGGTCCCGTTCCACTGGGGTCCCGTTCCACCGGGGTCCCGTTCCACCGCTCCCCTCGGCGCTGCGGGCCGAACCGAGCGCGCTCAGCCCCGGTGCCGCGGGCAGCGCCTGTCCCGCCGCGGCTGCCGAGCCTGGGTCAGCCGCGGCCGAGGCAGCCGGAGCGGCGAGCGCTGCTCAGCTCCGGGAGCTGCTCACGGGACCGGCGGGAGGCGCTCCCCGCCCCGAGCAACGCGGGAACGGAACGGCCGGAGAGGAGGGCACGGACTGTGCGGCCCCGTGCCCGTCCCCCGCTGCCCCCGGGGCCGTGCCCTGCTCCGTGTGCTCGCCTGGGCTGTGCCGTGTCCTGCTCTGGCACCGAGGCATGGATGGGGCTGCTCGAGGGCTCTGCTTCCCTGCCCCGGAACGGCTGCTGGGAGCCTGCTGGGGGTCTGGGGGCACATTCCACTGGGAATTCCTCTCTATCCTGCCCAAATTCTACCAGGAATACCTGCCCTTCCCAAATTCTACAATTCCTGTCCTTCCCAAATTCCACCGGGAATTCCTGTCCTTCCCAAATTCTACAATACCTGTCTTCCCTACATTCCACTGGGAATTCCTGTCCTTCCCAAATTCCACCAGCAATTCTTGTCCTTCCTAAATTCCACCAGAAATACCTGTCCTTCCCAGTTTCCACTGGGAATTTCTCTCATTCCCAAATTCCACCAGGAATTCCTGTCCTTCCCAAATTCCACCAGGAATTCCTGTCCTCCCATTCAGCCCCACGCTGGGAGCAGGACCAGGAGCTCGGCCCACTGACCCAGGCAGGACAGACACGCTGTGCCACGTGGGCACTGGTGGCCCTTTAGGGGACGGTGCTCTGGGGTGCTGGGGCACTGCTGGCCTGAGGGCACAGGGGTTCCCTTGGTGTGGCTGGGGCTGAGCTGAGGAGAAAGGGGGTCCCTTGGCAGAGGGCTCGGGGCAGGGTCAGGAGCTCCCCCGTAAGAGCCAGGCCTCGGCAGGACGCCCTTTTCTGGTGTCTGTGTTTCCAGCAGTGCTCGGGGAGGAGGCTGGAGGGGCTGCCCCGTCCCACAGCACAGGGCAGGCTCATCAGCTGGACACAGCCCGGGTGGCAGCAGCAGGGGGACAGGCCAGGGGGTGCCAGGAGGGTGGGCAGCTGCTGAGCCTGGCAGACCCCAGGAGTGCAGGGCAGGCACACAACAACGGGGCCAGCAGGGCCCGGCTCTCAGCTGCTCCTGCTGAGCTGCCCTGGCACAGAACGGGGCCCGGCTCTCAGCTGCTCCTGCTGAGCTGCCCCTGCAGCCCCGAGCACCAGCCTGGGGCACTTGTGGAGCCCAGGGGCTGCAGCAGGATGAGTCTGTGCCCAGCTGGGAAGTTCCCTTTGAGAGCCTGGCACAGCGTTCCCTGCTGCCGCTGGACAGAGCTCTGTGGGGGCAGGGGAATGTTTCCTGCAGGGTGGAAAGGGCTGGTGTTGGAGCTCCCTGTGCCAGCCATGCCAGTGTGACCAGCTGCCACCCCGGGGCTGGGGCAGTGCCACAGTGAGAGGGGCACAGAGCAGCTTTAAGGGCAGGCCTTTCTCCAGCCTGGGCCGGGCTGTGCCCACCTCCCTCTACCCCCCAGGCCCAGCAGTGCCAGTGTGGATGATGCACCCACCCGTCCTCCCACCCCTGCTGGTGCCGGGGTCCTGCCCAGCCATGCACAAGTGTCAGGGTTTCCTGAGACACCCAGAGCAGGCCTCAGCAGGGCGTTGGGGCAGGCTGTGGCTGTGGGGCTGCTCCCTGCAGTGCACGGTGTGGGGGGCTCCTCCCGGGTGGCACGGGGGGCGCAGGCAGAGGGGCAGTGCCCCACGGTGGCACGGGGGGCGCAGGCACAGGGGCAGCGCCCCACGGTGGCACGGGGGGCGCAGGCACAGGAGCAGTGCCCCACGGTGGCACGGGGGGCGCAGGCCAGCCAGGCTGACGCCGCCCCGTGCCCGCGGTGTTCTCAGCAGACACCCTGGTGGGGAAGATCGCCATCCCAGCGTACGCCCTGAGCGACGACGACTGCTCGTCCGGGTACCAGCAGCTGAGCGTGGAGAGCGACCCCGAGGAGGGCGGCGAGCCGGGCCCCGCGGCGCTGCCCTGCCGCCAGTGCGGGCTGCAGCTGGCTGCCAGCCTGGGCCAGAGCTGCCTGCAGTGCGCCGGCGCCGAGGGCGGCCGCAGCCAGCGCATCGTCTACTCCTGCCAGCTCTGCCCCTTCGCCTCGCACTACTCCAGCCACCTCAAGCGCCACATGAAGACACACAACGGGGAGAAGCCCTTCGCCTGCCCGCAGTGCGCCTACGCCTCCGCCCAGCTGGTGAACCTGACGCGGCACCTGCGCACGCACACCGGCGAGAAGCCGTACCGCTGCACGGGCTGCAGCTTCGCCTGCAGCAGCCTGGGCAACCTCAAACGCCATGAGCGCGTCCACAGCCAGGACAAGCCCTTCCAGTGCGCCGCCTGCGACTACCGCTGCAACCAGAGCCGCAACCTGAAGCGGCACATGCTCAGCCACCGCCTGCCCGAGGGCGAGGGGCCGCACCGGCGGGACAAGGACCCAGGTAAAGGTGGGAGGGTGTGGGGATGTGGGAGAGCTACCGTGGGGGTTCTGGGGCTGGTGCAGGGCACGGATCCTGCTGCTGACCCAAAGTCATGTTACTGCCAGGCTCACCGGAGCACTGGGGCTCGTCACAGAGCCAGTCCTCACTGGCGCTGTGGCTCATAGAGCCAGTCCTCGCTGGCACTGGGGCTCGTCACACAGCCAGTCCTCACTGGCACTGGGGCTCGTCACTGAGCCAGTCCTCGCTGGCACTGGGGCTCATAGAGCCAGTCCTCGCTGGCACTGGGGCTCGTCACACAGCCAGTCCTCACTGGCGCTGTGGCTCATAGAGCCAGTCCTCGCTGGCGCTGTGCCACCCAGCTCACAGCCCCATCTCTTTGTCCCGCAGAGCCGCTGCTGCCAGAGCTGAGCCTGCACGTGGGCAGCGGCAGCGGCCCCTTCCTGCCCGGCTGTGCCCGGCTGCGGGGCGAGGAGGCGGCCGCGCTGCCCGAGCTGCTCTTCCCCTTCACGTGCCGCATGTGCGGGCTGGTGCTGGACGATGGCTTCGCGCAGGACGAGGGCCTGGCCGAGCAGGTGTGCGGGCGCTGCAGCCTGGCGGTGCTGGGCACCGAGCCGGGTGCCAGCCCCCGCAAGGGCGCCGGGGACAAGGGCTTCGCCTGCAGCCTGTGCCCCTTCGTCACGCACTACCCCAACCACCTGGCGCGGCACATGAAGACGCACAGCGGGGAGAAGCCCTTCGCCTGCCCGCTCTGCCCCTACGCCTCCGCCCACCTGGACAACCTGAAGCGGCACCAGCGCGTGCACACGGGCGAGAAGCCCTACAAGTGCCAGCTCTGCGACTACGCCTGCGGCAACCTGGCCAACCTCAAGCGTCACGGGCGCATCCACTCAGGCGACAAGCCCTTCCAGTGCAGCCTCTGCAGCTACAGCTGCAACCAGAGCATGAACCTGAAGCGGCACATGCTGCGGCACACGGGCGAGAAGCCCTTCCAGTGCCGGGACTGCTCCTACACCACCGGGCACTGGGACAACTACAAGCGCCACCAGAAGATCCACGGCCACACGGCCGAGAGCTGGGTGAACCCGCGCAATGCCAAAGCCCTCCTGGCCCCCCCAGCCGTGGGCACGGCCCTGCCCTGAGACAGCACTTAGCCCGGCAGGGGCCCGGGGTGCCTGCCCTCCCTGGGGGAGGGAGGACAGGCGGGCACCTCCAGGGGGCTCAGGGCTGCCTTACAGCAGGCCCAGAGGCACACTGGGCCTCGGCAGCCCCGTCCTGCCTGGGCAGGGCGAAGTGACGACCGGCGGCTCTGAGCCCTGCCCGTGTGGCAGCACGGCCACGTCTCCAGCCACCCCAGCTGCCTGATTCTGCCTGCCGGAGCCTTCCTCTGCCGGCGTTTGGGGACAAGGGGGGAGGGGGGAACAGGACTGGTTCCATGGCGGTCGCCGTGCTGGTCGGTGTAATTTATATTGTGTATAAAAGCATTAAACAGTCGGTTTTGTTATCTGCTCTTCACCCTGGGGGCCTTGTTCTGCTACTGAGGAGGACTGCACGGGGCTGGCACGGAGAGGGGAGGGACAGCAGCCACCCCCCAACAGACAGCCTGGTACCAATCAGGATCCGTTTTAATCATTGTTGCAGTGTGTAAACATCAGTTACTGTCCATTAATGCTCTGTCGGGCTGAGCAGCAGGAGATACGTGGTTACAAGCCTAGATTATGCTGGCGTCTATGAGCGGGTTAGAGGGGACTCTGCGCGGAGCCCCCGAGACAGCTTACTGCACTCTGCCTCGGAGCACGAACCTAAATGCTAATTTGGCATTATGGAGCCTGCCTGGCTCTGCCCCCAGGCTGGGCCAGGCCTTCCCAGCTGGGACAGGAGCAGCTCTGCCCCCAGGCCGGGCCGGGCCCTGCACTGCAGCTCCAGGGCTCTGCCCGGGCCAACTGTTCAGGTCAAACGAGCCCTCTCCCAGCTGGAGCCAGCAGCGGGAGGAGTTCAGCTGCCCCCGCCCCAAGGCAGTGGCGGGCTGGGGGGAGCTCCCAGCCCCGGGGAGCGGGGAAAGGTGGATGGAGCAGGTGAGAGGCACGTTGATTGCAACCTGGCTGCAGGTCGTACATTCCTCAGCGAAGGCCCTCGCTCAGGCCGGGGCTGTCCTGGGCAGGGGGCACTACAGATCCTCATCGCCAATGCCCTCAAAGGCGTAATTGCCGTGGAAGTCGTTAGCGCCCACGTCGTTAGCAGAGCTGGAGTGGCTGATCCCACGCAGGCTGACAGAAGTGAGCTTGCTCTGTGGAGAAGGGAGATGTTAGGGAGGACAGCCCTAGCTCCCCTACCCGCTTAGCCTGAGGTGTCTGGTGCACCCACACACAACTCACCGAGAGTTTGGCCATGGGCTCCCAGGAGGCGTCAGGTGAGTCCTGTGAGGGCAGCACAGTTGGGCAGCACAGGGTCATGGGACACAACACCCACCCCTCCTTCCACCTGCCCCCTCCATCCCCAGGGAGTCTGGCTCACTGCAGGACCTCGTTCCCTTGGCAGGGCTCTGGAAGCAGGGCACCACCGCCCTGCTGTCCTCTGGACTTGCCCCAGCCCTGCCCCGGGGCAGTGCCTCCTCTGGAGGCAATGAGTTCTGATTCACAAACCGTCAGAGCCTGTGACTGCCCGTGTCCCTCACCCAGGGCTGCAGGGTCACACTCACCAGCAGCGGGGGTGACTTGACGGCTTGCTGGCTGTCCGAGCGCCGCAGGGCCCCGTTCACGCGCCGCCGGAACATCTGCAGAGCAGCTCAGCTCAGCCACAGCGCCCAGCGTCAGCCCTGGGCTTATAACCAGCCCTGGGATGCCGGCCCCATCCCGAGGGGAGCGCTCAGGACCCAGCCCAGGCCCTAGGAAGTCACAGGGCCAGGCTGGGATCCCACTCCAGAGCCATCATCCAGCGCCAGCCCTCACCTTGCGGATGCTGCCTCCAGATTTTTTCACCATCAGCTCATCCACCATGGACTGCAAGCAGATACTCAGCATGATGGCCTGCAAGGGAGAAGTGTCACAGGGCTCTGTGCAGGGCCCAGCCCTTCCCCTGACAGCCACCCCCAGCCCGCCATGCAGGCAGCTCTACCTGTGGGCTGGTGATGGTGACCCACTGCAGCCGGTCCTTGCTCATCAGGTACTCAAAAGCCAGCTCCAGCTTCACCTCGGACTTGCCTGGGCTGCTCCCCGAAGGGCCATTGTTCATGGGCACCTGCAGGGACACACACCAAGGCTGGGAGCCTCCAGAGGGGAAGGAGCAGCTCCCCAGACAGCAGTGCAGCTCGAGGGCAGCACCGAGCCAAGTGTGGGACACCTGCCCAGTGCCCACCAGTCCTCTGCCACTGTCAAGTCCCCTCCAGTGTCCTCACACCAATGATCCCCTCAGCCCCAAGGCATGACTCAGACCCTCTCCAGGCCCGCTGGGCCAGAGGCTGGAGTCAGAGCCAGCACCTTTCCTAGGAAGGGGTGTCCCCCCAGCCCCTCCCTGCTCCCCAGGCGTCACTCACCGAGGATGTGACCCGCCAGCACCGCATGCGAGTGACCTTGAAGCTGCCCTCCTTGATCTGCTCGTTGGGCAGCCGCACCTGGAAGTTGAGCTCGTTGTTGCCTGCGCTGACCACGACGTGGCAGCCCTTCTCAGGGAAATCCGTGACACAGGGGTCGAACTTGAGATAGCCGTAGTACTTGAGGGTCTGCGCCAGGCGGATGAACTGCAGGCAGGGCAGGGGTGCTCAGCAACAGGACACCACCCCGTACCACACAGGAGAGGGCTGGTGCAGAGCCAGAGCTGCCCCGGTCGTGGTGGCACTGTTCCCTGTCCTACCTCCTTCTTGGAGACCTTCTCCTGCAGGGACTTCAGCTGCCGGTGCTGCTCCTTGTTGACAAGGATCCACCCGTGTTCGATGTCTGACACCGTCTGCAGGCAGCAGAGGCTGGTGAGCGCCTGGGACCGGAGCCCCCCAGCCCCTGCACAGTGTCTGTCCTCACCTGGCTGTGCCACACCAACCCTCACCTGTGCATACAGCAGGTTCAGCCCCACACGGTGCTCCATCACATCGTCGTCATAGGCTGAGTCCCAGTAGCTGGAAGGGAACCACAGGGGTTAGCCTGCTCCAGCAGTGAGGAGAAAATCACCCTCCTGTGGGCTGGTAACCATCAGTCATCATGCCCTGCTCCCCATCTAAACCAGCTGCCATGGGAAGGCAGGAATGAGCTGAGCACAGCAGGGCAGCCCCTGCTCCAGTGTCATGGTCGGGGATGCTCATGTGCATTCCTGGGGGCCAAAGCATCAGTGGGCAGCAATGGCAGGAGGGGAGGGTCCCTGTGTGGAACCAGGAGCCCTGGGCAGCAATGGCAGGAGGGGAGGGTCCCTGTGTGGAACCAGGAGCCCTGGGCACCACCCCAGTGCTGCCCCGCTCACCTCTTGCGCAGGATGATCTGGAACTCGGGGTTGTGCAGGCTGGTCACTGACACGTAGGGCAGCTCAAACTCCTGCAGCTTCCTCACAACTGCGGGGAAACAGCAGCTCAGCAGCCCCTCTGGGCAGCAGGATCCCCATGGCCCCACACCAGGGTGCCCCCAGGAGCACAGCTGTGCCCCCAGCCAGGGCAGGGGCACACAGCCCTCACTCCAGGCAGGGGCACAGCACGTGTCCCACCACAGCGGGCTCTACTCACAGGAGAAAGCTCCATCCTTGGTCTCCCTCACTAGGAAGAGGCTGAAGTAGCCAACCAGGTCATCTGGCAGATCCAGCTTGGAGGCCACAGCCTGGGAGGAAGAGCAGGACAGTCCCAATACAGTCCCAGCATGGTGGCCAGACCCAGCCCATGTGCATTCCGAGGCCTCCCAACAGCAGGAAGGCAGCACCTCTGCTGCCCTGAGCCAGGCCTGGGCTCCTGGCAACCAGGAAACAGCGAGGGAACCCCAAACACCAGCCTGGACCCAGACACACCCTGCAGCACACCCATCCCAGCTCCAGCTCTCAGCCCCACCAGGGCAGCCCTGCTCCAGGGTGGGCAGGGTGCAGGGGAGGGCAGGGGGGCTACCAGGCTGAGAGAGCCCCAGCCGTGAGGGAAAGCCCAGGAGGCAGCAGGAGGGGCTGGTCCCAGCCAGCAGGACAGCTGTGGCACCTCGAGGACATCCTCTGTCTGGTCCGACGTCAGGATGGTGACCTTGACCTTCTGCCCGTTGGAGAGCAGCACCTCCAGCAGCACCTCCTCCGTGGGGATCTGCTGCGTCTCCTGCACAGAGAACAGCGCTGGCACCCAGCCCCTCACACAGCCGGGGGCACGCAGCTGGCACAGGTGTGCCCTCACCTGCTGGGCCTTGCGCAGGAAGCTGTTGAAGGTCTCGCTGCCGCCCAGCGTCGGGTCCTGCCGCACTGCAGGAGGGGCACGAGCGGTCAGGAGTCCCGTGGGAAGGGACAGGGACACAGAACCCTCCCTGGCCCTTGTGCTGCCCTGGGCCAGCCAGGGAACCCCTGCACCCCCTCTGTGCCAGGGCAGGGCAGGGGCTGGCACAGGAGCTGGCACCCGGGGGACAAGGCCATCAAACGCCAGGGCTGGCACAGGAGCTGGCACCCGGGGGACAAGGCCATCAAACGCCAGGGCTGGCACAGGAGCTGGCACCCGGGGGACAAGGCCATCAAACACCAGGGCTGGCACAGGAGCTGGCACCCGGGGGACAAGGCCATCAAACGCCAGGGCTGGCACAGGAGCTGGCACCCGGGGGACAAGGCCATCAAACGCCAGGGCTGGCACAGGAGCTGGCACCCGGGGGACAAGGCCATCAAACGCCAGGGCTGGCACAGGAGCTGGCACCAGGGGACAAGGCCATCAAACACCAGGGCTGGCACAGGAGCTGGCACCCGGGGGACAAGGCCATCAAACGCCAGGGCTGGCACAGGAGCTGGCACCCGGGGGACAAGGCCATCAAATGCCAGGGCTGCCCTGGCAGGTGCAAGAGGGACCACAGGGAACGGAGCGGGGCAGGGAGGAAGGCATGGGCCGTGCCCTGCCCAGCTTACCGGCCTGCATGTACTTCTCCAGCTGCTCCCGGCGCTGCTCTACCTCTGCTGGGGTGAGCGTGAAGATCTTCTTTGGGGGGAAGGCTGGGACCACGTTGGCACCATACTCCTTCCTCAGCTGGGACAAGAACAGAGTGCTGCTGCAGGACCCCCACCTCGCTGACCCCAGGGACCGGGCAAGGGGCGCAGAGAGCTGCCAGCACCAGAGCCCCGCTGGAAGGTGAGGAGCAGGAGCTCTGCCCCGGTGTCCCCATACCTGCTCGTGCAGGCCCAGGAGCTGGCTGTAGCGCACCCGGCAGTGCAGCACCCCGTTCACGTGGATGTTGTAGGCCTGCAGGGAGAGAGGCCCTCAGAGCCAGCACTGCCAGCTGCAGGAGCCCCCCAGGAGATGCCCAGAGAGCCCCCAGGAGAAGGCAACATCCCTGAGCACCCTGCCCAAGGGCAGAATGGTTCAGGAATATGAGCACACCCAGGAGATGTGCCGCTGGACAGCAGGAAGGTCTGACCCTGTGTGCCCAGCCCTGGGGAGCACAGAGCCACGCTGCAGCCCCACGGACAGCCCTCCCCACTGCCAGGGCTTCAAAAGGAACAGGTCCCCAGATGAACTCTGGCTCAGCCCCTGCTGATGCCACAGGCTGGGCACAGCTGGGAGTGCAGAGCACACAGGAACACCTGGCAGAGCACAGCTGGGAGTGCAGAGCACACAGGAACACCTGGCAGAGCACAGCTAGGAATGCAGAGCACACAGGAACACCTGGCTGAGCACAGCTGTGAGTGCAGAGCACACAGGAACACCTGGCTGAGCACAGAGCACACAGGGAACACCTGGAACACCTGGCAGAGCACAGCTGTGAGTGCAGAGCACACAGGGAACACCTGACTGAGCACAGCTGGGAGTGCAAAACGCACAGGGAACACCTGACTGAGCACAGAGCACACAGGGAACACCTGGCTGATCACAGAGGGAACACCTGGCAACCCCATGGTCCAGCTCCCAGCACCTCACCCTACACACAGAGTCCCTTCACGGACAGCAGCGTCCTGCCGCCCCCACAGCACCGTTTGGGAGGGCATGAGGATGGCCACGAGCCCGCAGCCAGCCACGGCAGCCCAGCCCAGCCTCCAGGGACGGCCCGGTGCCCTCCTGCTCCTGGGCACTGCCCAGCCAGGCCGGGGCTCACACGGGCACCTCCCCACCCAAGCCAGCCCGGTGCCTCGGGGCTGCTGCGGGACACCGGGAGGGACGGGCAGCCCCACACCCGCCCGCATCAGGGCTCCGCATCAGCCGCGGCTCCTGCCCAGCCCCGGGGAGCCTCGGCAGCGGCGGAGGGCAAAGGGCAGGGGGGTCACAAGGACGAAATGCCTCGAGGGCTGCCCGCTCCTGCGGCCCGGGAGCAGCTGCAGCTCCCGCGGATGGCCAGGGCTCTGCATCGCCGCTCACACCGGCACCGGGCTGCCCCCTCGGGACCGCGCCCCACCGCGGGGTCCCGGGGCATCCCCGGAGAGCGATCTCGGCACCCGGGGCCAGCGTGGGTGTTGGAGCGCAGGGCTGCCCACCCTCCCCCCGAGAGAGAGCAGCGATCCGGACCCTGGGCCAGCCTGCGGGCTCTGCCGGCCCCGGGAAGGGCTCCGGGCACTCGGAGTCCCGGCCCCGCTCCGGAGGCGCTCCCGGCGCAGGGACCAAAACAGGAAGCCGGGACAAACGGACGGACGGGCGGGCCAGGACGAGCCGGGGCTGGGATGGGACCGGACGGGGCCCCCGCGGGCTGCCCGCCCCCGGCCGCGGCACCGGGCAGGGCAAGGTCCTGACACCCGGGGCTGCTCCGGGACCTCCCGCGCCCGATCCGGAGCCGCGGGGGCGGCGGGGCCCGATCCCTGCTCGGCCCTGGCACAGGGCGCCGGCCGGGGATGGCGGCGGGCCGGGACCTGCCCGCCTCGCCCGGCCCCGGTCCCGGTCCCGATCCCGACCCGCCACCGCGCCGGGGCTGCGGATCCGCACGGCCCCAGCGGGGCCGCACCGCGCCCGGGCCGAGGAGCCGCGCCGCCCACTCGGCTCCGTTCTGCGGGGCGGCTCCGTGCTGCGGGACAGCTCCGCTCCCTCGGCCCCGCTCACCACGTAGGCGGGGGCGCCGCCGTCCCCGGCGCGGGTCTCGGTCTCGGGAATGGAGAAGTGCATGGCCGGGCCGAGCGCGCCCCCGCTACCCGCCTCCCGCCGCCGCCATCTCGGGCCAGCACTCCCCGCGATGGCAGGGAGTGGGCAGCACCGCCCGCCCCAGGGCCGCCCCGCTCCGCCCCGCCCGGGGCCGTCGCTCTCCGCCCGCCCCGCTTGGCCCCGCTCCGCCCGCCCCGGGGCCGCCCCGCCGTGCCGTGCCCGCCCCGCCCCGAGCGGCCCCGCCGGGGCTGCAGGCGCGCCCGCGGCGCGTGCCCGCGGCGGGACGGGACCGGGGGGCGGGGCCCGGAGGGAGCCCCGGGAACGGACCGGCCCGCACCGGGGGTGACGTCACCGCGTCACGGAGAGCGGCGGACGTGCGCGGTCACGTGGCGCCGCCTGGCCGGCAGGGGGCGCTGAGGGCGGCGCCATGGCGGAGCGTGAGGGTGAGTGCGGGACCGGACACGGGGACCGGCTCCGGGACGAGACCCGGCCGCGCTCACGCTCCCGTCATTCTAGGTGCGAACCCCGAGGGAGCTGCGCCAGTGGCGGCGGGACCGCAGGTGAGCGGGGCCGGGGCCGGTGTGAGGCCGGGCTGCGGAGCGGGGCCGGGGCCGGTGTGAGGCCGGGCTGCGGAGCGGGGCCGGGGCCGGTGTGAGGCCGGGATGCGGAGCGGGGCCAGGCCGCCTGACGGTGTGTGCCCACAGGCGCCGGAGCTCTCCCGGGAGGAGAAGCTGCAGCTGCGGAAGGAGAAGAAGCAGCAGAAGAAGAAGAAGAGGAGCGAGAAGGGGCCGTCGGCCGAGCCCGCGGAGCTCGGTGCGCCCCCCGAGGCGGGGCAGCCGCGGGGTGAGCGCCGCCGTCCCCGCGAGCCCCGAGCGGGGCAGCGCCGGGCTGGCAGCGCCCGGAGCCCGCAGGGTCTTACAGCGGGACCCCTGGGGTGTAGCCCCGGTCCGGGCCCTCGGCCCTCGGGCGGCCGCGTTACCGTGGGCACTGCAGTAGAGAGAGCGCAGTCCCCTGCCCCGGGAGCGCGGGGCTGCCCCGGCGTGCCGTGCCGTGCCGTGCCGTGCCGTGCCCCCGGCGTGCCGAGTCAGCTGCACCGTGCCGAGGGCCTGGAGCCCCTTAGGGCCCGGAGGGCTCTCCCTGCCGCGGGCTGCCCGTCACACTGGGCTGCATCTCCCGGCCAGACTGGGCACAGACTCCCCTTTCCTCCCCGCAGCAGCTGCTCAGCCCACGTCCCCCCCTGCCCCCGCTGATGGCCCCGGTGACGGCGAGAAACCCGCGGGGGGCAAGAGCAAAGCGGAGCTGCGAGCGGAGCGCCGCGCTAAGCAGGAGGCTGAGCGGGCCCAGAAGCTGGCCAGGAAGGCAGAGCTGAGCCAGGCAGCCTCGGCGGCCAAGCCCCGGCAGAGCCCCACCGAGCCGCAGTCCAGTAAGGCTGTCAGCACCACGGGGTGGGGAGCAGAGGGCAGGCGAGCAGGATGGGAGGCTCTGCTGTGGGCTCGGGCCAGGGATGCCTGTGTCATCCATCCATGCTCTGGGTTCTGCCTGTCCCTGGGTGCTGCCCTGCCTTCCCTGAATCTGGGGGGCACCAAAGCAGCTTGGTCTCATCCCAGCCATCCTTGCAGTGGTGAAGCGGCTGCCAGAGCATGTGCAGGTGGATGACCCTGCTGCCCAGAGGAAACTGGCCAAGAAACTGGAGAGGCAGCAGGTAGGAGGACTGGGTGACAGGCTGCACACCTGGGGCAGCTGTGCTGCAGAGGGCCTGGGGGGCACATGGTGGGACCAAGGCCTGCTCTCTGAAGGGGAGAGGGGAACTTTGCGTGCCCTGAGCAAGTGCTGGGTGTGACTGGTGGCCCTGGAACGAGCAGAGCACAGGATGAGCCATCACCACACTTGGCTGCAGGTACCTCTGAGGCAGGACTATGGCACCAAGGTGAACCTGTTCTCCCACCTCCACCAGTACAGCCGCAAGAAGCCACTGACGCAGCAGATGAGGTACAGGGCCTCCCCAGCCGAGGGCTCTGCTCTGGCTGGCCTGGCTGCAGAACGGCTCTGCAGGAGGGCTGTCATAGTCCTGCATGTGGGATACGCCTGATGGAGTGGTGCGGGACGTTTTGCTTGCTTTGGGGACTGGCAGTAGGGGCAGCCTAGTATCTTTGTTATGAGGAGAGTGCAGGGCCATAGGAGAAGGGGCTGTGAGGTAAGCCTGGCTCCTCAGGTTACTGCCAGCCCCCTTCCTGGGCTGTTCCTTGGGTTGTTGGGCTGGGGCTCATAAATGTTGGGTGTTCTGGGCCACAGAGGTGCTGACAGCTCCCTCCCCTGGTCCCTGCAGCATCCCCTCCACAGTGATCCACCCCGCAGTGATGCGCCTGGGCCTGCAGTACTCGCAGGGCATCATCAACGGCTCCAATGCCCGCTGCATCGCGCTGCTCGAGGTCTTCAAACAGGTACCTGAGCAGCCCCCTGGCAGCAGGGGCTCTGTGCTGCGTGCAGGAGTGTGTTCTGTACCCTTCCTGCTGGGGCTGTGTCTGTGCTCAGTCATGCTCAGCCTCTTCCTTTGGGTCGTGCACGGCAGGGTCCTTGTGTGGCGCTGCCACTGCTGTTTGTGTCCCTGGAGCACCCTTTGCCCCTCCAGGCAGCGTGTCAGGCTGTGCACGACGTGTGTGCCCCAGCACCTGTGCCCTGAGATCACCCTCCCTTTCTTCTTGTCCCAGCTGATCCGGGATTACTCCACTCCCCCCAACGAGGAGCTGTCACGGGACCTGGTGGCCAAGCTGAAGCCACACATCAGGTGAGGGCTCCCAGTGCCAGAGCAGAGGGACCAAAGCTCCACAGAGTGTGGTCCATTGTTCACGTCTCTGGGTTGGTGTCCACCCAAACTTTGGCTGACTTTCCTAGGCTGCTGCCTTCCTGCCCACCGTCCCTCTCCCTGCCTTGGCCCTCCAGGCTGCTTTGGAGCTAAGCCCCTTTCTTCTGCAGCTTCCTGAACCAGTGCCGGCCTCTCTCAGCCAGCATGGGCAATGCCATCAAGTTCCTCAAGAAGGAGATATCGTGCTTGCCTGACACCCTGAGAGAGGATGAGGTGAGTGGCCTTGCTCCGTGGCAGGCTCCAGGCCCTGGGTGAAGGAGCTGAGCAGGGATGGGATGCAGACTCACAACAGTGGAATTGAAAGCTTGTTACTAGGGGCAAGAGCCTGATCCCGACCTGGCTCAAATCAGGGAGCTGCTGAGAGCAGGAAAGTCTGTATGTGATGTCTCTCCCCAGGCAAAGGAGAAGCTCCAGGACGTGATCGACAAATACCTGCGAGAGAAGATTGTCCTGGCAGCTGAGGCCATCTCAAGGTCTGCCTTTGAGAAGATCAATGACCACGACGTGATCCTGGTGTATGGATGGTGAGCATGGAGCACAGGCAGCTGATCCCATGGGTAGGAGGAGGGAATGGAGCAGCGTGGGAGGGGAGGCTGTGCTGGTCCTGCACAGGGCTCAGCACTGTCCTACCTGGTGTGAAGTTGGATTCCAGGAGCCCCAGAGCCACAGCTCCCTCCACCCAGGGCACTTACAGAGCAGCCAGGGCTGTTCACTGGATTTTAAACAAACTGCAACAAAGCCAAATGTCGGGAAGCAAAAATACAGCAGTTTGCATCCCAAGAAGTAGAGGTGGGGAAAAGAACCAGAGATTGCTGCAGCAGGAGTCTGGGTATGCTGTGTGTGCTGGGCAGAGCAAGGAGCAGGGGCAGGAGGCCAGTGCAGGGCAGGAGTGTGGTGAGAGGCTGTGGAGTGGCAGAGTCCCTTGTGCTGTCACAGACAGGGAGGTCAGTGCTGCTTCCAGGCAGGGCTGAGACCTTTCCCAGGGTGTGTCCTTGTGCAAGGACAGGGAGACATTGTGCCCTGGGAGCCATCGTGGCAGGAGGGCTCTGGAGGGGCAGCGCTCACCAGGGTGAGGGTGGGCGTTGAGCATGAGGGTGGGTGTTGGGGATGAGGGTGGGCATTGAGGATGAGGGTGGGTATTTAGGGTGGGCATTGAGGATGAGGGGGATGAGGGTGGGCATTGAGGATGAGGGTGGATATTGAGGATGAGGGTGGGTATTTAGGATGAGGGTGGGTATTGAGGATGAGGGTGGATATTGAGGATGAGGGTGGGCATTGAGGATGAGGGTGGGCATTGAGGATGAGGGGGATGAGGGTGGGTATTTAGTGTGGGCATTGAGGATGAGGGTGGATATTGAGGATGAGGGTGGGCATTGAGGATGAGGGTGGGCGTTGGGGATGAGGGTGGGTATTTAGGGTGGGCATTGAGGATGAGGGTGGGCATTGAGGATGAGGGGGATGAGGGTGGGTATTTAGGGTGGGCATTGAGGATGAGGGGGATGATGGTGGGTATTGAGGATGCGGGTGGATATTGAGGATGAGGGTGGGTATTTAGGATGAGGGTGGGTATTTAGGATGAGGGTGGGCGTTGGGGATGAGGGTGGGTATTTAGGGTGGGCATTGAGGATGCAGGTGGGTATTGAGGATGAGGGGGATGAGGGTGGGCATTGAGGATGCGGGTGGGCATTGAGGATGAGGGTGGGCACTGAGCATGAGGACAGCGTCGTGGCCCGGCGGGAGCCTGCTCCGGAGGAGGGCAGCCCCTGACAGACGGCCCTGCCCTGTGCAGCTCGTCGCTGGTGAACCGCACGCTGTGCGACGCCCACGCCAAGCAGGGCCGCGCGTTCCGCGTGATCGTGGTGGACAGCCGGCCGCGCCTGGAGGGCCGCGAGACGCTGCGGCGCCTGGTGCGGCACGGCATCCACTGCACCTACGTCATGATCAACGCCATCTCCTACGTGCTGCCCGAGGTGAGGGGCTGCCATGTGCTGGGGAGTGGGGGGTCTGTCAGGGCCCCGGTGTCGCAGACATATTTTATGAAAAATCCTTTCTTCGGGAGTTTTCCTCCTGAGAAGCTGAGAGGCCTCAGGAACAAAATGTAAACAATGGTTATCTGCTGCTGTGGAATGCAACAGGTGCATCTGTGATTGGCCCATGTTAGTTGTTTCTAATTAATGGCCAATCACAGTCAGCTTTTGTTATCGTTCTTTCTTTTTCTATTCTTTCTTTCTATTCTTTCTTTCTATTCTTTTCTATTCTTAAGGATTTCTTAGAAGAAATCCTTTCTTCTATTCTTTGAGTATAGTTTTAATATAATATATATCATAAAATAATAAATCAAGCCTTCTGAAACACAGAGTCAGATCTTCATCTCTTCCCTCATCCTAATACCCTTGTGAACATGGTCACACCCCAGGACAAGGTGAGAGATGAGAATCTGACTCCAAGTTCTCAGAAGGCTCATGTCATGTCATGTCATATCATATCATATCATATCATATCATATCATATCATATCATATCATATCATATCATCTTATGCTATACTAAAACTATACTGAAGAAAGAGAAAGGATACATCAGAAGGCATACCAAGAATGAATAATAAAACCCCGTGACTCCTCAGAGCCTCGACATAGCTGGGCCATGATTGGTCATTAAATCAAAACAATTTGCATGCTGGATGAACAGTCTCCAAATCACATTCCAAAGCAGCAAAACAGGGAGGAGCTGAAGCTTCCCAGCTTCCCAGGAGAAGAAATCCTGGCAAAGGGATTTCTCAGTTAACACCATGGTGAGAGGGGAGGCTGCAGCGTGACCAAAGGCGTGACAGAGGCTGTGTTTCCCCGGCAGGTGTCCAAGGTGCTGCTGGGAGCCCACGCCCTGCTGGCCAATGGCTCTGTCATGTCCCGCGTGGGCACCTCGCAGATCGCGCTGGTCTCCAAGGCCTACAACGTGCCCGTCCTCGTCTGCTGCGAGACGTACAAGTTCTGTGAGCGGGTGCAGACAGATTCCTTTGTCTCCAACGAGCTGGGTACGCCTTCTGTCCCTTTCCCCCCAGCTGGCACGTTCTCTCCCAGTGCCTGCCATACCATGACGGGCTGCTCGGCCCTGCCATCCCCCCTCCTGGGCAGGGGGTCCCTTGCAGGCAGGGGTGGTATGTGCTGCTCCAGGGGCAGGATGGAGAGGTGCTGTCCCCGCCACGATCCTGATTGCTTCTCCACTCTCTGCAGATGACCCTGATGACCTGATTGTGCTCCGGAAGGGCCAGGCCCAGCTTGGGGGCTGGGCAGAGAACAAGTCCCTGCGCCTGCTTAACCTGGTCTATGATGTGACGCCCCCAGACCTAGTGGATTTGGTCATCACAGACTTGGGCATGATCCCCTGCACCTCAGTGCCTGTGGTCCTGCGCGTGAAGAACGTGGATCAGTAGTTGGAGCAGCTGCATGGACACTAATAAACCAGGCCCCAGTACTCTGTGTGTGCCATCTGTGGTGTGGCAGAGCCCTGGCACCCGTGTCATCCATGTCATCCAGAGCTGGCACAGCTCCGCACCTTCCTTGGGGCCTCTCCTCCCACTCCATGCTGCAGCATAGATGGGTCTTCCCTGTCCCCAGGCCGTCCTCTGGGGAATCCGTGACAGTGTGTCGATGGCCCCTGGCCGAGCTGGGCTGGTGGGGGACAGCCAGGGTCCCTCTGGAACCAGCCCCGGAGAGCGCCCGTACCCCGCGGGGCCGGCCGTGCCCGAGCGGGGAAGCGGGAACGACCGGCGGTGCTCCGGGGCCCGAGCGGGACCGGCACCGGCACGCGGCTCCCGGACCGCCGGGGGCGGAGCCTGCCGCCGGGGGCGGGGCCATGCAAATCTCACTGCTGCTCTGGCAGGGCCAGCCGAGCCCTCACGGGGCGTGTCCATGCAAATTGACTCCACCGCGCGGCATGACGGGACACAGCCCGGTCAGGAACCCCTCTGCCCTCCCGCGTGCGGGCCGGGCCGGGCCAGGCCGTGCCGTGCGGGAGCTGCGGGCTCACAGCGCACGGAAGGAATTACACCGGGCAGATAGCTGCAGTCCGGGTGTGCTGGCCCGTGCGACATCACCACTGCAGCATAATTTGTGTTAGGGGAGATGGTGCTGGTATTCTCTGATATCCTTGTTTGGAGGGAGAGTTGTGATCAAGGCTGCCTAGCTACAGGTGGTGTGCACACGTTGTTTGTAGCAGTCTGTACAGCAGCAGTGTTGCAAGCCCGACTCCACGGGGCCTCGGCGCCCATCCCTGCCCCATCTCCATCTCTGCTTAAATGCCCCAGGCTCTCTCCAGGCTCCGGCCCGCGGGTCCAGAAGCGCCTCCGGCCCCACAGAGCGCTCGGTGGGACGGCAAGACTCGGATTAGCGTGCCGGCCAGCCCTCCGACCTCGCGGGAGGGACACACGGGCAGAGACTTGGTCCGACTCGGGGTGCACCAAATTCCCACTCTGTAAGTCCGGCTGAACTGGCAGACTCGGCCGGGTGTGACCCAGACGGTGCTCACCGAGGACCCCGTTCACCGGGGTGTTTCCCTGCTCCTGCAGACACGGCGTGGGACAGGCCGGGATCATCCCCCCTTCGATGGCAGCAGTCCATGGGCCCCTTTAGGGATCTACTGGCCACTTACTGCAGGGAATGGGATCTGTCTCCTGGGCACCGGCACGGCCTGTTCGGAGAGAGCGCCCTGGGATGCCCCTGAACCCTCGGCTATCCTCGAACCGCACACCGAGAGCACCACCGGACCGGGCTGCCCTCGCTGCTTGCCGGACCTGCCGGAGAATCCCAGACCCCTCGCGGGTCGCCTTCAGCACCCGCGGGTCCCACATCCCGCGGCTCCCGCGGCCGCCGGCTGTCCACCGCCCGGTCACCGACCACGGAGAGCAGAACCCGCGGCTCAGGTCCCGTCCGAAACCGAGCATTAGCAGGAGGACAGAACTTACACCGGGGTATCATTCAGATCTGTCATTAACCAGGAAAACCAGGGGAGAGCGCGAACGCAGTCCCCCACTACCACAAATTATGCAGTCGAGTTTCCCGCATTTGGGGAAATCGCAGGGGTCAGCACACCCGGAGTGCAAGGGATGAGCCTCGCCCTGGGAAAACCACCTGCCTGATCATGGTGTCTCCCCTGCCAGGTAAGTATGCCCCACCCGCCCCAACGCCCGCCTGCCCCGCACAACGCACGCCCGCCCAGCACACGCCCGGCCCGGCCCGGCCCCGACCCCGCCCGGCCCCGCCGCGCTGCGGCCCGGCCCGCACGGCCCGGCACGGCCCGGCCCGCGCCAAGCCCGCGGACGCGCCGGGACAGCGCGGGCTTGGCGCGGGATCGGGCCCGGCATGCCGCGCGGCGGGGAACTCATTTGCATGGACACGCCCACAGCCGCCGCAGCGCCGGCACCGGCCCCGGGCTCTGCTCCCGCCGGCCGGGCCGGGGCTGCGGGGTCCCCTCCCCGCCCGCGCCGGCTCTGGGCCAGCCCCACGGCACCGGGACAGGAGCTGGGACAGGAGCTGGGACAGGAGCTGGACTGACCCGGGCCAGCCCCACGGCACCGGGACAGGGGCTGGGACAGGAGCTGGACTGACCCGGGCCAGCCCCATGGCCCCGGCACAGGAGCTGGGACAGGAGCTGGACTGACCCGGGCCAGCCCCACGGCACCGGGACAGGAGCTGGGACAGGAGCTGGACCGACCCGGGCCAGCCCCACGGCACCGGGACAGGAGCTGGACCGAGCCGGGCCGTCAGCGCTCGGCAGGGCTGAGCAAACGAGGGACCGGCCCCGGCAAGGAGAGTGTGAAAAATGTTTTTTTGTGATTCGTGTCGATGGGCAATGGAATCAGCAAATGCCTGTATCTGCTGCTGCAAAAGTTAACCCAGTCCCCCGGGATAACTACAAAGAACGGTTTTGAAACTTTCTGACCAAATAAAGCATAGAACAAAAAAAAAAAAAAAAAAAATAGAAGAAGTATAGTAGAGTAAAGAGATGAGGAAGCAAAAACGATTGATGCTTAGAATAAAATAGAGGAAGTGGTGGTTAAGCTAAGGGATATTGCAACAAAGCAATGAAATGCTTATGTATAACAAAAAGCTTGGTGCACTGGTACCAGACAAAAATTCTGCAGGAGACACGGGTGAAATGCCTCCCTTCAGCTGACCACAAGAAGGACAGGAAGCCGACAACTACTTGGAAAGCTTATGAAATGGCTGATCCCAGCTCATTGATATTTGCTGATTCGGACTAACCAAGCGCACTGGAAAATGCGTTGTCGCCTTAGAAACAGTTCATACCCGCTGGTGAACGTGTAAGCGGTGTGTGCGTGAGGGGAGCGGTGCCTGCCCGGCCCCCCAGCGCTGCTTGCCTGCTCGCTTTAAAATAAAGAAACACAGAAATAAAATTCGGTTTGGCCGTCGAGATTTTGTATCGGGAGGCAGCGCTGGAGCTGCCCGGGTGCCCCTGCCGCGGGTCCGGGGGCGCGGAGCGGCGCAGCCCCGGCCCGGCCGGCGGGAGCAGAGCCCGGGGCCGGTACCGGCGCTGCCGCGGCTGTGGGCGTGTCCATGCAAATGAGTTCCCCGCCGCGCGGCATGCCGGGCCCGATCCCGCGCCAAGCCCGCGCTGTCCCGGCGCGTCCGCGGGCTTGGCGCGGGCCGGGCCGTGCCGGGCCGTGCGGGCCGGGCCGCAGCGCGGCAGGGCCGGGCGGGGTCGGGGCCGGGCCGGGCCGGGCGTGTGCTGGGCGGGCGTGCGTTGTGCGGGGCGGGCGGGCGTTGGGGCGGGTGGGGCATACTTACCTGGCAGGGGAGACACCATGATCAGGCAGGTGGTTTTCCCAGGGCGAGGCTCATCCCTTGCACTCCGGGTGTGCTGACCCCTGCGATTTCCCCAAATGCGGGAAACTCGACTGCATAATTTGTGGTAGTGGGGGACTGCGTTCGCGCTCTCCCCTGGTTTTCCTGGTTAATGACAGAATCAATGTAACACCTTCTGAAAGCGGACGGAGTTTCGTTACCTTCTGTTCTTGGCAGTTACTTTGTTCTCATTCGCTCTTCCGCTCGTCCTTTTCAGAGCGCGTTTTTCTGTGTTTGCAGCTAAAAGCCTCCTTTGCCGCGCATTTCGTTTGTTACGGTTCAGCACTCCCGGAGGTCTCTATGGTCATGGTGACCCCGAGATGTCTTAGGGAGTCTCTCTTGCCAGCCCGGCAGCCGAAGAAGGAGTCAGGATTCTTCTGTTCTCGTTCTCAAGGTTGTTTATTATTTCTTATCTATAACATTCTTTCTCTGACCCCCGAGGTGTGTCTGGCAGGTCGGGTTCAGGCACAGTGACCACCTTCAGAGGCGGCTTTATCTTTTATACTAAAATCTCCGTGTACATTATTTACAATAATTTCCCCATACCTATCACCTATGTTAGACAGTCTGTCTCTGCCCTGAACCAACCGAAAAGTGCCACCATCACAGCAGAAGATGGAGGCCAAGAAGAAGGAGAAAGACTGGACATGCCCAGATTCCTCCATCTTGCCTCCTGACCCCCCTTCTAAAAACTCCAAAATCCTACATTTCACCCTGTGATAAACTATCATTCTACTTAATCTTTCGTAAAGGCTTGTGAATCCTCATACAAGGTTGGCAAATGGTTTTTCCAAGAGCTAAAATGGAAAGCACAGGTGTTTTTGACTCCGTGTCAAGGTCTCCGAGCCCCCTGTCAGGGTCTCGATTCCTCCAGGTTAGCCAGAGGAATTTCCTGCGTTCCGACAAAGCACAACATTGTACGTGGTTTGTTCTATTCAGCAAGAAAGGGGATGAATTCCCTTTTATATCAACTCTTGTGGTTCGCAAGGACCATGAGTTCCCGTCGCTGGAAGTGCGGCAGCACTCGCGGACCCGATCGGTGTGACCGGGACAGCGATCACCGAGCGGGACCGGCATCTCTGCGCCTCCTGCCCGGCTCGGACCCGCTCGGAACGGCTTGGAGCCGCTCGGAACGGCTCGGAACGGCCCGGAACCGCTCGGACCAGCTCTCCGCCACGTGTTCCCCTGGGCCCGCAGGTCGGGGTGGGACCGGCCAGGATCATCCCGACTCCAGACGCGGCATTCCTGACCCCCCTCGGGAGCCGCTCTCCAGTTCCAGCGGGGAATAACCGGGGCACCGGCAGCGCTCGTTTGCGGAGGGCACGGCGGGAGCCCCTTCAGGACCCGAGGCTGTCCCTGAGCCACCTACCGGGGACGGGACGGGGAAGCTGCGATCGAGCTGCGCGCCGTCTGCTGAACGCATCTGCGCGCCGGAGCGCGGCTGCTGAGGCGCCGACATTGGCAGCCTTGAGAGCTCGTAACCGTTCTAAGTGACCCAACGCGAATTTTTCCTGTTTTTGAACCGGAAAACCAGGGGAGAGCGCGAACGCAGTCCCCCACTACCACAAATTATGCAGTCGAGTTTCCCGCATTTGGGGAAATCGCAGGGGTCAGCACACCCGGAGTGCAAGGGATGAGCCTCGCCCTGGGAAAACCACCTGCCTGATCATGGTGTCTCCCCTGCCAGGTAAGTATGCCCCACCCGCCCCAACGCCCGCCTGCCCCGCACAACGCACGCCCGCCCAGCACACGCCCGGCCCGGCCCGGCCCCGACCCCGCCCGGCCCTGCCGCGCTGCGGCCCGGCCCGCACGGCCCGGCACGGCCCGGCCCGCGCCAAGCCCGCGGACGCGCCGGGACAGCGCGGGCTTGGCGCGGGATCGGGCCCGGCATGCCGCGCGGCGGCGATCTCATTTGCATGGACACGCCCTTTAAGCGATGGCTCATTGACCGGCTCAGCCCACACTCGTCGCGTCCTTTTGACGTCATCCATTGGCCGTCCCCGGTTCCGGTTCGGTGCTGGCGGCGCGGCCCGCACCGGGGCCGTGGCTCTGGGAGCCCCCGATGGCGTCAGGCGCCGCCCGCGGGCCGCCGTGCCGGGAGCGGAGCGGCCGGGAGCGGCCGGGACGACGATCGGGTTCTGCCGGGCGGAGCCGGAGCCGTAGTGGGGAGCGGGAGGGTGAACAGAGAGCGCTCCGTATGTACCGGGGGCGGGCGGAGCGAGGCGGGGGCGCTCCCCGGGTGCGAGGGGGTGCCGCCGGGCCCGGTGCTGCGTGCTGCGCTAACCGCGGTGTTTTGGGCAGGGGAGGAGCTGCCGGCGGGAGCTCTGCACGGTGAAGATGGAGCAGCGGCCGCCAAATCCCCGAGGAAACCGGGGCGGCCCCGAGCCGGTGCCCACGGCGCGGCGGAGCGGCGCGGCGAGAGCTCCGCCAACGGGGCAGCGGCGGCGCCGCGGGCCGGCGGGCGGCGCGGCAGGAAGGGCAAGGCCGAGGTGCTGCTGCTGGAGCTGTCCCGGGCACCGGAGCCCCTCCGGGCCGACAAGGCGCTGGGCGGCGGCGAGGACGGGAACGGCCCCGAGAGCCCGCGGGGCGGGCGGCCCAAGAGGAAAGCGGCCAAAGTGTGAGTGCGGGTGGCCCGGGGGCAGCTGTGCTCTGGTGAGAGAGCAGGGAGTGCTCAGGCTGGATAAGGAAAGGCTCCAGGGAGAGCTCAGAGCCTCTGACGGCGCCCAAAGGGCACAGAATAATTGGAGAGGGGCTTTGGACAAGGGCTGTAGGGACAGAACACAGGGAATGGCTCCCCACTGCCAGGGTTAGGTGGGACATTGGGAATAAACCCCTCCTTTTGGGGTGGGCAGGCCCTGGCACGGGCTGTCCGGAGAAGCTGTGATGCCCCATCCCTGGAAGTGTTCAAGGCCAGGTTGGATGGGCCTTGGAGCAGCCTGGGCTGGTGGGAGATGTCCCGGCCCATGGCAGGGGGTGGAACTGGATGAGCTTTAGGGTGTCTCCCACCCCAAGGCATTCCATGATTCAAGGATCTGTGTCCCCAGAGGGTCTCAGTGTCTGCCCTGTAGCACTTTGTCCCCTGCTGTGGACAAAGTGCACGCCCGGGGCTGTGCTGGGCGGCTGGCAGGGGTGGCATGTGCTGATTCCTCACAGACCAATCCTTCCCCACTTTAGGGAATGTGTTTGGATCCGGGAGCCCCTGGCAGGGCGCGGCAGCTGCCTGTGGCAGGAGGAATTTCCTTGCTTCCTGACAGAGCAGGAGGAGTTGTTGGTGGTAGCAGGGCGAGCTCAGGGAGGGGGAGGCCGGTGCTCAGAGCAGGCTCATTGCTCATTGCCCCGAGCACGGCCCGGGGGCAGGCAGGGCTGGCCCGCCCGTGCCGAGCCGGGCCGTGCTCACCTGCGGGCGCTGCCCTGGCGTGCAGGGCCCTGCTGTACCTGCAGGAGCTGGCCGAGGAGCTGATGCCGGCGTGCCAGCCCCCTGCCCCCGCCGAGGAGCCCGAGCGCGGCCCGGGGAAACGCCGCAGGAGGAGGAGGAGGGAGGAGGACGCGGACAGCGACGACCCCGCCCGGGACGCTGACTTCGTGCCCTCGCAGGAGGGGCTGCAGGCCGAGGAGGAGGAGGAGGAGGGCAGCGACACGCTCAACAGCGAGGCGTCGGAGCCAGAGCTGGAGGCACCCCGAGGGCACGGCGGGAGGACGGCGGCCGCGGGGGTGAGGGCAGGGCTGGCTCCCTGTTTGTGTCCCTGCACCCACAGCTCCAATGGCCCTGCTGTCCCACAGGGTCCCTGCACCCACAGCTCCAATGGCCCTGCTGTCCCTGTTTGTGTCCCTGCACCCACAGCTCCAATGGCCCTGCTGTCCCACAGGATCCCTGCTGCCAGGGACAGGGTGGCACAGGGGCAGGCACAAGGGCAGTGGGAGCAGGGACAGGAGCTCTGGGAGAGGGAGCAGGGGGAGGTGGAGGCAGGTCCTGAGGGGGTCCTGAGGGCTCCTGGGAGTCCCCACAGGTGCTGTGTGTCTGCAGCCCAGTGTGGCATGCTGGCAGTGGCTGGGGAGGGCTCTGTTCCCGGGGGCTGTGGTGGTTCCCTCTGGGACAGGTGGTTCCCCAGGGCTTGCTCTGAGTGTGCTCTTGTGCCCAGAGATCCAAGCCCCAGTGCCGAGGCCTCGCCCCCAACGGCTTCCACAACTCCATCATGGCCCCAGTGGAGAAGAGCTCCAGCCTTACCTGCAGCCTGTGAGTGGGAACTCGGGGAACTCGGGGTGCTCGAGGCTCAGGGGGGCTGCAGGGGCAGTGCGTGTGCCCTGGTGCCACCCTGGCACAGGTACAAGGGTGAAGGGGCACCTGCCTCGGGAATGTCGCTGTTCTGCTGGGGTGGGAGGGCTGCCAAGGGCAGGGCTGTGCTGCAGGAGGGGAGGCTGTGCCCAGCATGCAGGCAGGGGTGCTGCTCGTGCTTGGGGAGGGTGTGAGGAGGGGCTGGACATGCCCATGCAGACATGGCTGAGCTCTGCTGTGCCCTGCAGGCGGGAGCAGAAGCACTCGCAGTGGGAGTTCCCTGACTGGATCCCAGTGGCACACAGGTGGACGTGTCTCTCTGACAGGTACCCTGGGAGCAGGGAGGGAGCAGGCCAAAGGAAAAGTGGCTGGGGTGAGCAAGGGGATGGGTGGCCTGTGCTCCCACACCCCTGTGTGTATCTGCTGTGGGCTCTGGGGTCTCTCGGGTTTGGCTGTGGAGGAGCACGGCCAGCAGCGGGGCTGTGTGGGGGCTGGCATGGTGCTGGGGGGCTGGCAGGGGTGGCAGAGCTGCTCTCACTTGTGCCTGCACAGCGAGGCTGCCCCGTACCTGCCCGCAGAGGAGGAGTCTCCCCTGTTCTCCATCCAGCGCGAGGGCATCAAGGACGACGGTGCCTTGTACAGGCTCAACAGGTGTGTGACGGGCTGTCCCAGGACAGCAGGCTGTCTGTGGCCTGGCAGGCTGTCCCCTGCCTGGCATGGCAGTGCCTGTCAGGTGTCCCCAGGCCCAGAGGGACAGTGCCTGTCAGGTGTCCCCAGGCCCAGAGGGACAGTGCCTGTCAGGGTGTCCCCAGACTTGTCTGCACCACAGGTTACCCTAGGGCTGCCCCCATGGGTTGGGCAGCCAGCCTGTTCTGTGCCCTGGGGTGCCACCAGCCCCTGACCTAGCTCTCTGCAGCCCTCACCTCTGTGCCCCCAGGTTCAGCTCCCTGCAGCTTTCCCCCCTGTGCCCCCAGGTTCAGCTCTCAGCTCCCTCACTCCTGTGCCCCCAGGTTCAGCTCTCAGCCCCTTTCCCCCTGTGCCCCCAGGTTCAGCTCTCAGCTCCCTCACCCCTGTGCCCCCCGGTTCAGCTCTCAGCCCCTTTCCCCCTGTGCCCCCAGGTTCAGCTCTCAGCTCCCTCACCCCTGTGCCCCCAGGTTCAGCTCCCTGCAGCCGCACCCCGAGCGCCGCGATGTCTCGTTCTTCGTGGGCGGCCCGGTGTGGGCCATGGCGTGGTGCCCGACGCCCGAGGGCTCCGCAGCCCCGCAGCTCGTGGCCGTGTCCTGCCACAGGAGCATGGAGGAGACCCACAGCGTGTCTGGGCTGCACTCAGGGCCTGCCCTCCTGCAGCTCTGGGACCTGGGCACGCTGCAGACGGAGCAGGGGTGAGTGGCCAGGCCCATGGCTGGGCCCTGCCTCGTTTTGTGTCCCCATGGCTGTGTGGGTGGTGAGGCTGGTCCTCTCCAGAGCCACCAGCGCCAGCCTGAACCCTGAGGGGGCTGTGCTGCTGGCCAGCCCTGCTGGTGGTGTACCCTGGAGGGTTTTGGAGCTGCTGGGCACCAGCTGCAGTGTTGCTCATGGCCAAACTCACGCCCACAGCTCTGCCAGCAAGGCCAGGCTGGCCTATGCCATCGCTGCTGACCACGGCTGTGTGTGGGACATGAAGTTCTGCCCCAGCGGGGCCTGGGAGCCGCCCACTGCAGCCCGCGTGGTGAGTGCTGCTCAGGGCTGCCCCTGGGCTCCCCAGGGATCCTGGGAGGTGCCCCCATCCATGTCTGAGCCATCTGTCCATCGCAGCACCCGGAGATGAGCCGGCTGGGCCTGCTGGCCGCTGCCTTCTCGGACGGCAGGGTGGTGGTGTACGCCCTGCCCCACCCCGAGGCCCTGCTCCACGCCAAGGCAACCCAGGTAAAAGGTAGGAAGAGCCACTCTGCTGAGCAGGGCGTCCTGGCCCTCCTCCACCCGTGCCAGGGTGGGACTGCCAGCCCCGGGCTGGGCACCTCTGCCCATAGGAGCCTACTGTGCCAGGGGGCTGTGCCCAGCCTGGGGGCTGCATGGTGGGGAATGGGCCCACCTGATCCTGGGCTGGGCACCTCTGCCCATAGGAGCCTGCTGTGCTGGGGAGCTGCCAGGGGGCTGTGCCCAGCCTGGGGGCTGCATGGTGGGGAATGGGCCCACCTGATCCTGGGTTGGGACCCTGCTGCCCGCAGCAGCCTGCTGTGCCAGGGGGCTGCCAGAGGGCTGTGCCCAGCCTGGGGGCTGCATGGTGGGGAATGGGCCCACCTGATCCTGGGCTGGGCACCTCTGCCCATAGGAGCCTGCTGTGCCAGGGGGCTGCCAGAGGGCTGTGCCCAGCCTGGGGGCTGCATGGTGGGGAATGGGCCCACCTGATCCCCGGGACTGGGACCCTGCTGCCCCCAGCCTGGCATCTGCCACAGGGATTGTGTGGGATCCCAGGCTGCTTTTTGGTGCTGGGGGCTGTTTTGAGTACCCTTGTGCCCAGAGATCCCAGCCCCAGTGCCAAAGCCTTGCTTCCAGCAGCTTCCACAATTCCATTGTGGAATTCCAGGGGAGCAGGGCTCCAGCCTCAGCTGGGGCTCATCCAGAAGGGCTCGCAGCCTGTGTGAGAGGAGGCCACGTGCAGAGTGCTGCTCTGGTTCTGTCTGAGGGGCACTGCAGCGGCCTGGCTGGGATGTGGCTGGGCACTGGCAGGGGGCTCTCAGCAGCGTCCCTGTGGGTGCAGCGTGTGGCAGTGCAGCCACAAAGCGTGTCCCCAGCCATTCCCCATCTCCCTGCTGCTCCCTCCAGCCTGCTCCGTGTGCGAGGGCAGGACAGGGAGTGCTGGGCCAGCTCAGGCTAATGGTGCCTGTAATGACTGTGCCGGGCTGAGCGGGATTGATGGCCGGCGCGTGCTGGCGGTGGGCACTGAGCTGTGACCGGCACTACAGCACTCCCCCCTGGCAGTGGGAACGGCTCCCTGTGCCCCCCGTGCCCCCCAACCTGCTGTGGGCACTGAGCTGTGACCAGCACACAGCACTCCCCCTGGCAGTGGGCACGGCTCCCTGTGCCCCCCGAGCTGCTGTGGGCACTGAGCTGTGACCAGCACACGGCACTCCCCTGGCAGTGGGAAATGGCTCCCTGTGCCCCCCGTGCCCCCCTGAGCTGCTGTGGGCACTGAGCTGTGACCGGCACTACAGCACTCCCCCCTGGCAGTGGGAACGGCTCCCTGTGCCCCCCGTGCCCCCCGTGCTGGCTGTGCCCGCGCTGCTGCGGGTGCCAGGCGCTGCCGCAGCCCCCGGGGCGCATCGTGCAGGGCCCCCCCATCACTGGCTGCGGCTGCACGCACGCTCCTTGTGCTCAGGGCTGGGCTGGAGCTGCTCTCCAGCCACAGCAGCAGCGCCGGGCTGTGCTGACAGGCCCTGCTGGGGGCTCCCAGACCGTGCTGGCTGTCCCTGGGGCACGGGGGATCACATCCCTGTGCTGTCCCTGGGGCACGGGGGATCACATCCCTGTGCTGTCCCTGGGGCACTGCCGACCCCCATCCCTGTGTTCCTGTGGGGCAGAGCTGGGGCTGGCACTGCGTTCTGGCTGTCACAGCTGTGCCCAGGAGCATGCACAGCTCCTCTGTGTCTCCCCCCGTGGCTGCCAGGTTCCAGACTGTGACGTGCCTGTCACTGTGCTGGGGACAGTCCCACGCTGGGGGTCAGGGACCCCAGGCCCGATGGATGTGGGACAGGTCCCCACAGCTCCCCTCTCACTGGGGGGGAGGATTCTCTGGTACACAGGTGTGTGGTGCTCCTGTGGGTGTCCTGCCCTGAGCTGTTGTGTGTGGGGTCTCTGCAGCCTGCCCTGCAGTGCTGCCTGGCTGCTGCAGTCCTGTCAGCCATGGACCCTGCACAGCTGCTCCCTGCCCTGCTCTGCCGTGCCCAGAGTCAGGTCTGGCCCCTGTGTGTCACCGTGTCACCTCAGCTTTGGTGCTGGTCACGGTGGGGCAGGAGCCCATCATCTCTGCCTGAGGGTGTTTCAGGGGCTGCTTCCTCCAGCACAGAGGCAGGCCTGGCTCCTGGGGGTCCCGTGCCACCTGTTTGCTCCTCCCTGTGCTTCAGCTCCTGCTGTGCTGGGGCACTGCTCCAGGGAATGGTGGGACAGGGGCTGGGAGCCCTGGCCAGGGCCGTGAGGAGCTGCCATCCAGGCTCCAGGCAGGGAGCTCCCAGGACAGCCAAAGCCTGCCCTGACCCCCTTCTGCTCTCTTCTAGATGGGTCCCTCCACAAGCACCTTATCTGCAAGGTCAGTGTTCCTGCCGTGGTGATCCCTGCCAGCTTCCCCAGCGTGCAGGTGGCAGAGCCTGGGGAGCCGAGGCGCCTGCACAGCGTTGGAGGGGCACAGCAGTGCCCTGCCCACCCCAGGCCCTGGGGCACGGGTGGCACCGTGCAGGGCTGTGACCCAGGGCTCTCCTTGGCCCCCAGGTGCAGTGCATCGCCACGCTGCAGGTGGGCTCCGTCCAGGCAGGCCATGCCCCTGAGTGTGGGCAGTGCTTCAGCCTCTCCTGGATGCCCTCCAAGCCCCACCATCACCTGGCAGCAGGCTTTTATGATGGTGAGTCTCTCTCTGTGCCCTGCAGCAGCGCCGGGCGAGCAGCCCTCGCCCTGGCAGAGGCACTGCAGCCCCAGCCCTGCCCAGGGGGAGGCTCCTCTGGGCTGGCTGTTGTCATTCTGACACACCTCCAGGCTGGGCACTGGGCATCCCTGTCTGTAGCTCTGGGCTTGTCCCCATCTGTTGAACTTGCCTGCGTGGAGTTTTGTGCTGGGCTTGCAGTGATCCACAGCTCTGTGCTGTGTTGCCAGCACCTGCTGCCATGCTCTGCTTGGAGCCCCAGCTCCAGCCTGGCCCCTGTGTGCTGTGGCCCTGCCTGTGCCCTGTGCTGCTCTCAGCCCCAGCTCCAGCGTGGCCCCTGTGCTCTGCAGCTCCCACAGCCCTGCCCGTGCTGCTGCTGGTGCCCTGCTGAAGCACCCGTGCTGCTGGCAGTGCCTCATGGACACGGTCTCTCCACAGGCACCGTGGCAGTGTGGAACCTGCTCACCAAATCCCTGCTGCAGTGCGTGCACCAGCCCGACGCCTCCCTCAAGCTCTACCCTTTCCGCTGCTTCCTGGCCCATGACCAGGCAGTCCGGAGCATTGAGTGGTGCAAGGCTGACAGGTGAGGGCAGGAGCAGCCGCAGGTGCTGCCAGGAGAGGAGCTTCCTCCTGCAGGAGCAGCTCTTTTGTCAAGAAGGGCTCGAGAGGCCGTGGTGCCAACGGCAGCCCCAGAGGGGTTGGGTTGGGCTTTCCAGGGTGAGGGCACTGGAGCTGCTGCAGGGCTGAGGCCACCTGAGCCCTGTGCTGGGCCAGAGCACAGCTCCGTGCTGGGCTCTCAGCGCTGCCTTCGTGCTGCTGCTCCTCAGCAACTTCCTGGTGACGGTGGGCAGCGACCGCAAGATCAAGTTCTGGGACCTGCGGCGGCTCTACGAGCCCATCAACAGCATCAAGCGCTTCCTGAGCACCGAGGTGGCCTGGCTGCTGCCCTACAACGGCATCACCGTGGCCCAGGACAACTGCTACGCCCCGTGAGTGCTGCCAGGCCTGCTCCAGCTTCCCCCTCCCTGGGACTGCGCCGCTGTGCCGTGGCAGGGGCAGGCTCTGCCTGTCTTGTGTCACACTGCAGCAGCAAAGCGTGGCATCCCTTCTGCCGTGCCACCCTGGGCAGAGGCAGGGTGGGCAGGGCATGGCCTACCCCTGGAGTGAGCAAGAGGTGTGCTGCTAAAGGGGTTTGGGAGCTCAGTGAGTCCTTGGCCTCTGGGAGCTGCCTTGCCTGTGCTTGCTCTGGGCTCTGTGCCATGCTGCTGGAGCAGGAACAGCCCCCTCACCCTGGGCCAGTTCTGTGGAGGTGGCTGTGCCTGGCTCTCACAGCCTGGGCCAGTTCTGTGGGGAGGTGGCTGTGCCTGGCTCTCACACCTCTGGTGGCAGCAGAGTCAGGCACCCAGGCCTCATTCTGTGCCTTCCCACAGGTACGGGCTCTGTGGGATCCACTACATCGACGCCGGGTACCTGGGCTTCAAGGCCTATTTTGTGGCCCCTCGCAAGGGCACCGTGTGGGTAAGGGCCAGGGCAGGGCCCCTCGGTCCCCGTGGCCAGGTCAGGCCCAGCTGGGCCCCGGGCTGGTGGCGGGAGCCCCGTGCCCTCCAGCCCTGTGTCCCTGCAGAGCATCTCTGGCTCGGACTGGCTGAACACGGTGGCTGCGGGTGACATCACCGGCGAGCTGGTGGCAGCCGTGCTGCCTGACCTGGCTGTCAACCCCCTCAACGTCAAGCGCTCCTCGGACCGCAGATTTGTAAGAGACCATCACTCCTGGGGGGCCCAGCCCAGCACACAGAGCCAGCGGGGACAGGGGACCACAGGAGAGCGTCCTGAGCCCCCATCCCACCGGAGCCTGGGGTGCCTGTGTGCAGAGCAGCAGCAGGATCTGTGCCTCTCGCCCACAGCCCGTGTACAAAGCTGACCTGCTGCCGTGCAGCCCTGAGGGGCCCCAGGGCAGCGAGCAGAGCCTGCCCCGGACCCATCGCTACAGCGAGATGGCAGCCAGGAGCTACCTGCGCTTCCAGGACACCGACCTGGTACGGGAGGATGGGGCAGCCGGGGTCTGGGCATGAGCAGGAATGGGGGCTGTGGCTGGGCTGGGGGGTGGCAGGGTGGGAGATGCTGCTGGGGGGCTGTGGCTGGGCAGGAGGTGGCAGGGTCTGACCCTGAGCAGGAATGGGGGCTGTGGCTGGGCAGGGGAATGGCAGAGTCTGACCCTGAGCAAGGCTGGTGGGGCTGTGCCTGGGCAGGGGCTGTGGCAGGGCTGGAGATGCTGCTGGGGCAGGGCTGGGGGGCTGTGCCTGGGCAGGGGCTGGCAGGGCGGGCGATGCTGCTGGGGCAGGGCTGGGGGCACGCTGCATGCCCTGCTCCTGCCCCGGGCCCGCAGCCCAAGGTGGTGCCTCCCCTTGCAGCGCAGCTTCCAGAACCTGCCGAGCCGGGAGCCCGTGCGGCGCATGCACGTGCAGGAGCTGAAGGCAGAGCTGAGCCTCGACCGCCTGCAGCTGGAGGCCCTCCACAAGGTGGGTGGCACAGTGTGAGCCCAGCCCAGCGCTCGGGTGGCTCTGCTGTGCCCTGGCGCCGAGTCCCAGCAGCCAGCCCTGTCCCTCAGGGGCTCCTCTCTCCACAGGTGCGCTTCAGCCCCAACCTGGACTCGCGGGGCTGGCTGCTGTCGGGCGGGCAGGCGGGCATCGTGCGGGCACACTGCCTGGCAGGGCTGGCCTCCGTGGGCCGCCAGCTGCTCCCAGAGTGCCAGGCCCGCTTCAGCGTCCTCTATGGGGGCACACCCGGCAGCCCTGGCCCCCCTGAGCCCTCCCTGCTGCCAGGGGAGTAGGGCATCAGTGCCTCACCATGCTGCTGCCAATGTGCTCACCCTGGGCAGGGCTTGGGGCTTGGGGCTGGGCCAGCTGTGCTGGCATGGGGCTGTGGGCCCTCTCTGGTGGTGCTGCTTTCCTGATGGGTGTCTGCTGCAGGGGGACAGCTGCTCCCAGCCGTGCCCTGGGATGCTCTGGCCCTGGAAGGGTCTGTCTGCCCCGTTTGGTCTGAGCTGGGCTGGTGGGGCTGGAGTGGCCAGGGCTGAGCTGTGGGTGTGACCCTGTGAAGCCGCATGGGCTCCACCAGCTGGAGCTGTGCTTGTGCTCGCCTCCATCCCCAGGGAGTGCCCAGTGAGGGCGGGGAGGGCCGGGAGCCGTGGAGTCGCTCACATTGAGCTGTGTTCAGCTGTGCACAATAAACGTGGTTGGTTTTGTATGGCTGTGCTGGTGCTGGCACCAGGGCAGGTGTGGCTGTAGGGGCCCCACCCCCAACTCCACCATTTCCCTCCCCGTGCCCCTCTGTCTGCTGCACTGCTGCTGCTGCTGCTCCAACACATTTATTGGCAGCGCTGGCACCGCTGCTGGCACAGATGGACAGATGGACACCAGGGGCACAGGCACGACTCAGCAGAGGGAATGGGTCAGGGCCAGGCACAGGAGGGTTCAGACAGAGCCCAGGCAGCAGCACGGGGGGCTGGGGCCAAGGCCGGGTCTGAGGGCCCCCATGGGGGATGTCCCTTCCTGCCAGGACAGACGGGCTCCTTGGGGACCGCGTGGTGGGGCAGGATTCCACCTCCTCGGGAGCTGTGGCACAGCAGGGAGTGAAGATTCCAGGGGGCCCCTGTGCTCCACAGGCCAGGCCTTGTGTCTGTCCCCCCAGGACACCATACTGGAGTCACTGTCCCACCCCAGGGCTCTGCAGGAGCAGTGGGGTGGCTAGAGGGGAGATGGGATCTCAAGCGCTGCCCTGCTCTAGCACAAGGAGCTGGGGCCAGGGCCACATCTGGCCCAACGTAGCAGCAGGTGGGGGTCTCAGGTTCGGGGGTCCTGGCAGTGGGCACAGCCTGCTGACTCCTCCTGGTGCTGCTCCACTTGTACCGTGCACAGGGCAAAGCCAAACCTGCTCTGGAGCCGGGCAGTGACCTCCTGCAGCACCATCTCCGTGTCAGCGCCGGCATCTAGGAGCAGCAGGGCAAGGGCTCATTCCTGGCACGACCATGGGACCCCAGCCATGGGACCCCGGCCATGGGACCCCGGCCATGGGACCCCAGCAGGGCAGGGGCTGGTTCCTGGCACGGCCATGGGACCCCGGCAGGGCAGGGGCTGGTTCCTGGCACGGCCATGGGACCCCCCACCCATGCCCCGTGCAGGTCACTCACCCACTGCCACGTGCACCGACACGGCGGCGTGGTTCAGCGTCAGCGCCCAGAGGTGCAGGTCGTGCACGCCCCGCACGCCGCGGGCTCCCAGCAGCGCCTCCTTCACCGCGTCGAAGTGCAGCCCTCGTGGAGCCCCTGCCAGCAGCACCCCCGGTCACACGGACACAGCACCCACCTGGCTGGGGCTGGGGGCTCCCCCAGGGCAGCCAGGCTGGGCACAGTGGCTTTGGGGTGACACAGGCCTCACCTTGGGGCCAGTGCACCTGGCTGGCTGGAGAGGAAGAACTGGAGGGGGTTCAGGGAGGGCAGGGGAGGCACAGAAGAGGGGAGCTGCCTCATGGCAGAGTGCTGCGGCAGATGGAGCTCCAGGAGCTCCTGTGCCCACCCTGTGCCCGGGTCTCGCACCCCTCTCACCCAGTGCTCACCTTCCATGAGGACCATGAAGACGTCTCTGAGGATGGTGATGGTGGAGCCGAGGACGAAGACGGAGAAGAAGAGGGTGCTGATGGGGTCTGCGATCTTGCACTGGGGCTGCAGAGAGGGGGTCTCTGTGAGGCTGGGGGCAGAGCCCACGTGGCACCCTGTGTGGCACTGCTGCTCCCACGGGCAGCGCTGGGGCGGCCCAGCCCGGGCACCTTGAAGTAGATGATGGTGGCAGCCACGAGGACGCTGATGCTCTGCAGCAGGTCACCCACCACGTGGACGAAGGCTGCCCGCACGCTGGTGCTGCCAGGCACGGGGCTGGGCTGGCAGCACCCTGAGCTCTCCAGCCGCTCGTAGGCTCCTGTGCCATGGCTGTGGCCAGCAGGGGACTGGTGCAGGATGTAGGCCATGCTGCAAGGAGCAGGATGGCTCAGTGCCACACTGACAGGGCGTGTGTGGGGGCCCTGCTTGGGCAAAGGGGGCACACGTGTCACACCTGGGGCTGGGGACAGTGGGAGGAGTGGGGCTGGAGGTGTACAAGGCTGGAAGGTGTGCAGGAGCAGGGCAGGGGTTTGGTCCTGGGGCTCATGACAGGGCTTGGGAGGTGCAGCAGGGCTGGAAGGTGTGCAGGAACAGGGCAGGGGTTTGGTCCTGGGGCTCGTCACGGCTTGGGAGGTGCTGCTTGAGGGACCCGGGAGTGTGGGGAGTGGAGACATGGGCACATGGACTGGAAGCCCTGAGCATGTGGGGCACAGGGAAGTGGCGGTGGCAGTGCCTGGGGACACAAGGCTGGTGCACGGGGACACAAAGTGACCTGGGGGCACAGCTGGGGTCACAGAGGGGCAGGACTCAGCTGATGGGGAGCTCGGCTGCACACGTGGCACATACACCAGATTGACACCAACAGCACAGGCAGACGTGGCCAGCATGGCTCGCGCCTCGATCTCGTAGTCGTTGCTGATGATGCGGGCGGCCGCCAGGTAGACCAGGGCCGCGGTCACAACCCAGATGGAGAGCACAGAGGCCAGCGCACCCAGCGTCTCTGTGGGGTGACACCCATCAGCGCCCACCCGGCCTGGGGTCCCCGGAGCCCGCAGGGCCGCGCCCCTGGGCTCACCCGAGCGGTGCCAGCCGAAGGTCATGGTCTTGGTGGGCGGGCGGCTGGACACCCAGAGGGAGAAGAGGCTGACGGACATGCTGCCCACGTCCGTCAGCAGGTGGGCCGCGTCCGTCATGATGGCCAGGCTGTGTGCCAGGTATCCGCCTGCGGGCACAGAGCAGCTGGCACCCCGCGCCCTGCCGGCACCCCGGGGCCCGCCTGGGGGACAGGCGTTACCTATCACCTCCCCGACCATGAAGAGGCAGCAGACGGCGCAGGCGACGCTCAGCTGCCGGCGGGCCTGGAGCCGGCCCTGCCCGGGGCTGGGGCTCGGGGGGCTGCAGCGGCAGCGCGGGTCTGGGGCCGCCGGTGCTGAGGGATCTCCAGAGCCTGTGAAGAGACTGGGGCCGGGGGTCACTGCCGGCAGCGCCGGCTCGGGGCTCCTGCCCAGGCCCCCCGAGGGTCCTGCTGCCGCCCCCTGCTATGCGGCCGCGTCGGGCACCGGCGGAACCCCCGCTCCCAGCGGGACGAGCAGCCACGGACCGGCGGCAGCAGCAGGCGGTGGCACGGGTCTCCCGCCGGAACCGAAAATTGCGGGGGTACCGCGGGGAGGTGCAGCCGGGAGCGAGGTGTTGCTCCCGGGGCCAGGCTGCGGGACCGGCCAGCGGGGCGGAGACGCGGGGTGTGGGGAAGGGGCGGCGGGGGCCGGGTCCCGGTCCCGGTCCCGGTGCGTGGGGCAGCAGTGCGGGAGCGGGGACGGGCAGCCCACCGGGACGGGGGCTAACGGATGAACGGCGCCGGTGTGGGTGGGTGATGGATGGATGGATGGATGGATGGATGGATGGATGGATGGATGGATGGATGGATGGATGGATGGATGGACGGATGGTACCCGTGTGCGTGGGTGACGTTGGGCGCCGATAGGTGCGGGACGGACACCCGAGCGGGGAGCGGGGCTGGCGCACGGCGGGGCCGGTTCCGCTCGAGCGGAGGTGCCGGCGGCGGCTGAGCGTGCCGGTGGCGGGGTGGCGGCGCAGGCGGCGGGCGGGCAGCGCTGGCGCGGGGACTGCAGAGGTGCCGGTGTCCGCTCGGATGGATGAAGGCACGGGGGCGGCCGGGGAGGGACGTGCCGGGGGTGCCGGTGTCGGCGGTGGGAGCTGCGCGACGTGCCGGGGGCTTGCGGGGGTGCCCGAGGAGCCGAGGGCGATGGGGGCGATGGAGGTGCCGGGGATGATGGGCGAGCGGATGCGGGAGGACCGGGGGTTGCAGATGCGGGAGATAATGGGGGTGACGGTGCGAGGAATTGCCGGGGAGCCTGGGGGTGACGGAGTGATCAGGGTGCCGGTGACGGACGTGCTAGCGCCGGTAATGGGGCTGTCGGGACGATGGTGTGCCGGTGCTGATGGAGGTGCCGGTGGTGACCGGAGTGTCGGGGGTGCCGGTGGTGGGAGCGCCGTCGGTGCCGGAGGCGCCGGTGATGGAGTTGTGCTGGCGGTGGTGGGGATACCGGGGTGATGAGTGCCGGTGATAGGACGCCGGTGATGGGTGCCGGGGCGATGGGTGCCGGGGCGATGGGTGCCGGGGTGATGGGTACCGGTGGTGGATGCAGGGGCGATGGGATGCCGGGGTGACCGGTGCCGGGGTGATGGGTGCCGGTGATGGGTACCGGGGACGGGTGCCGGTGATGGTGCCGGGGTGATGGGTGCCGGTGATGGGTGCCGGGGTGATCGGTACCGGGGATGGGTGCCGGGGTGATGATTGGCGGTGCCGGCGGTACCTCTTGAGGCGCAGGCTGCCGTCGGCGCGGCCGGCCCGCGGGCTGACCAGGCGGGCGCTCTCGGTGCCGGTCGGGGGCTCCATCCCGGGAGCGAGCGGCACCGCGGGCACCGGCACCGCCGAGCCCCGCCCCTGCCGTGACTCCGCCCCTGGTCCCGCCCACACGCGGGTGGCGGGGCGGTCCCACCCCGCTGCCGCCGCTCCGGGCTCGGGGCGGGGGCGGCCCGGCGGATCTCCGGGAGAAGACACCGGAGCTGCGTGTAAGGGCGCTGCTTTCGCGGGAGAAGCTCTTCGGGGCCAGGGCTCCGCCGCGCCTCCCGTCCCCGGCAGGCGATGACAGAACTGATCCTGGGATCCGTCTGAGCACGGGAGGGACCGGAGGGGAGCTGGGGAGCAGCGGGCACGGCGGGGATCGTGCCTGACCGCGGGGATCGCCTGCCGCGGGGCCGGAGCCGGTGCACAGGGCAGAGCGGGGCACCGCGTCTGCTCGGGCTGCAGGAAGGATTTTGGCGCTGTCCCCCCGCGATCCTCCGAGAGAAGAGCCGGGAGCGCGGGCTGGCTGAGCCGGAGGGGCTGCACCGGCATGGCCGAGCCCGGAGCAGGGCGTTCAGGGCTCAGGAACCACCGGCGCCCCCCGGGCTCGGTGCCGAGTCCGGCCCCGTCTGCGGCCAGGCAGAGCCCCCTCAGCGCGGCGACAGACACCGAGCGTGGCTGCTCCGTGCTGCGGAGAGACTCGGGACGGGCTGCGGAGCCGGGCCAGGAGCCTGGGCAGGGCCAGCACGGGGCAGGGCCGGTCCTGACCGGGCAGGAACAGCCTCAGGACGGGCAGGGGCAGCCGGCTGCGAAAAGGCTCCGGGGGTCCCCGGAGACACCCGGCAGATCGTGAACCAACAGCGCGCCCTTGGCGTGTCCTGGACACCGCCCCGAGGCGCCGGGCCCAGCGCTGGGTGCCCAGGACACCTGGGACAGGGGCAGGCTGGGGACAGCCCCGAGCAGCCCGTGATGCTGCAGGGCTGGAGCGGCTCTGACCTGCCAGAGGGAGGGCTGTGCAGGTGAGCCCCGGTGTTTCTGACATCTGCAGGGAGGGCTGTGCAGGTGAGCCCCGGTGTGTGTGACAGCCCCAGGGAGGGCTCCACAGGTGAGCCGCGGTGTGTGTGACAGCCCCAGGGAGGGCTCCACAGGTGAGCCCCGGTGTGTGTGACAGCCCCAGGGAGGGCTGTGCAGGTGAGCCCCGGTGTGTGTGACAGCCCCAGGGAGGGCTCCACAGGTGAGCCGCGGTGTGACGGCCCCACTCTGCAGGTGAGTCCCGCTCTCCCGGGGCGTCTGGGGCGGGGCCTCGGTAAGGGGCGGGGCCTCAGCCAGGGTCACACTAGCAGGCGGGGCACCGGTTGGGGCGGAGCCTCTATAAGGGCGGGGCTTCACTCAGGGGCGGGGCCTGTTCCCCGTGCCGTGCGCAGCCTGTCCTGTCCCGGCAGCCCCCGCAGCCCGCGCGGCGATGGCGGCGGCGGGCGCTGAGGAGCGGCGGGGGGCGGCGGGGCCGGAGCGCGCCCACAGCTCCGCTCCCGGCCCCGGCCCGCTGGGCTCGCTGCTCAGCCGCCTGCCGCTGGCGCCCGCCCCGGCCCCACGGCGCCGCACCGCCAGCCAGTGCAAGCCGGAGCCGCCGCTGCTGCGCACCAGCAAGCGCACTATCTACACGGCTGGGCGGCCGCCGTGGTACAGCGAGACCGGCGCGCCCGTAGATGAGGCCTTTGTCATCGGTGAGCGGCGGGACGGGGCCGGGAAGGGGATGGAGCCGGATCAGCAAGGAGATGGAGCCGAGAGCGGGCCGGGAGGGGATGGAGGCCGGACCGGGGCCGGGGTCGGGCTGCGGTCGGGAATCGGGGAACGAGGCCCCGAGGGAGGGGCTGGGAGCGGGCCGGAGCCGGAGCCGGATCTGGATCCGGGCCCGTGACGGATCCGGGCCGGGGCGGTGCCCCCGCCGCTCCCCGCAGGCCTGTGCGGCGGCAGCGCCTCCGGCAAGACCACAGTGGCGACGCGGATCATCGAGGCGCTGGACGTGCCCTGGGTCGTGCTGCTCTCCATGGACTCCTTCTACAAGGTGCGGGACGGGGCCCGGGCAGCGCCGAGCCGGGCCGACACTCCGGTTCCAGTGTACCCCTGGGTGTTGCCGGGGGTCGGGTGCGGCACTGAGCAGGGCTGGGGTGCCGGGTGGGTGCCGGGATCCGGCACGGCCCTGAGCAGTGCCGGTGCCTGCAGGTGCTGGATGAGGGGCAGCAGGCGCTGGCAGCCCGCAGCGACTACAACTTCGACCACCCCGATGCCTTTGACTTCGAGCTGCTCGTCAATGTCCTGCGCAAGCTCAAGAAGGGCAAGAGCGTGAAGGTGCCGGTGTACGACTTCACCACACACAGCCGGCGCCGCGAGTGGGTGGGTGCCGGGGGCCGGGCTCAGCCTGGCTGGCAGGGTTCTGGGAACGGGGAATGCCTCTGGGCCCTGCAGGGCCTGGAGGGCTAAAGGGAGGGGGTGGCTGGGGTCATCAGGAATGGGGTACTCATTCATGGAAGACTGTGGGGAGATGTGCCAACAGGCCGGTGCAGATATGAGGGAGGGACTCAGTGGGCAGAGGTGCTGGGAGGATGGCACTGAGCAGAGGCTTGGGATCTAGAGCAAGGTTCGGGGTCTGTCCTGGCCTGGAGCATCATGCGCAGGGATTGACTACAGCTCCAAGGCATTGGGTGCTGCAGGATGGTTATGGGGAGCCCCAGCACAGTGGTGAGATCCCAGGGGGGTCAGTGCCCTGTGTATGTCAGTGTTGGTGCTGCTGTGGCATGTGAGAGAAACAGGACAAACCCAGCTGCTGTCTGCCTGCAGAAAACAGTGTATGGGGCCAACGTCATCGTGTTTGAAGGGATCCTGGCCTTCGCCAACAAGGAGCTGCTCAAGGTATCGCTGCCTCAGGTGGCCGCTGGCCCGAGAGGATGCTGGGCTGCAGCAGGGCAGGCACTGGCCCTGGGTGCCTCTGCAGTGGGGCTGTGGAGGGAGAGCTCACCACGCTTGCTGGCAGAGCACTCTGTGTCAGAGGCCTCAGGGGAGGTGATGCTGGGTGCCACTGCGGGGTGGTGGAGGGGAATGGCTCAGGTATGATGGGAGCTGCATAGGGGGTGCTCACCCCTCCCAGTTTTCCAGCTGCTGGACATGAAAGTGTTTGTGGACACGGACTCCGACATCCGGCTGGTGCGGCGGCTGCAGCGCGACATCATGGAGCGCGGGCGCGACGTGGCGGGCGTCATCAAGCAGTACAACAAGTTTGTGAAGCCAGCCTTCGAGCAGTACATCGAGCCCACTGTGCAGGTGGCCGACATCGTGGTGCCCAGGGGTGAGGCCGGAGCTGAGCCTGGCATGGGGAGCGGGTGCTGTGGGGCAGGTGGCTCAGCGCCCGCCCCACCTGCCCCCTCTGCTCCGCCCGCAGGTGGGGAGAACTCCGTGGCACTGGACCTCATCGTGCAGCACGTGCACAGCCAGCTGGAAAAGGTGAGCCGGGGCTGAGGAGGGGAAGGGTCCTGCATGCAGAGGGCAGGATGTGGCTGCACACAGACCTGTGCTCTGGGAGCACCTGGGGGGTGTTGGCATCCCCTCTCTTCTCAAGAGACCCCGACATGGAGCTTGGGGGAGCAGATCGGTGCAGTGGGCACGGGGAGGAGGGTGGGGAGCTGGGCTGTTGGGGTGGCTGTGCTGGCCTGTGAGTGACTGACAGGGTGTCTGTCCTTCCTGTTCCCCTGCACTGCACCACCGCTGATGACCTCTGCACCACCAGCGGGAGATCACAGTCAGGTACGTGGGACCCAGGGCTGCACAGGAGCCTGTTCTGGCCTGGGGGGCTGCTGGCACCCACTGGGTTCTGTGTCCCTGCTGGCAGAGCTTTGCTGAGGTGCCTGAGCGTAGCTGCTGCTCCCCAGGGCTGTGCTCAGCTCCTCGGGGCCTGTCTGGCTGCAGCCCTGGGCTCTGTGTGACACACCCCACACTGTGGCTGATGCCTGTGGCCAGCTCCCTGCCCTGCTCCTGTCCTGGCTGGAGCAGGGCCCCTTTCCTGGCTGCTGACTTACCCTGGGGTGCTCACTTCTGTGGGAGAAGTGCCCTGCATGGTCCCTGTTCCTGGCACTTCATGTTCCCTTTGGGCAGGACAGCCCTTGTCCCCTGTGGTGACAGCCTGGTCCCAGGGTGCAGGGAATGTCCTGCCCTGCAGAGGCTGCAGCAGCCGTGCGTGTGGTCTGGGAGGTTCTTTTTGGGCAGTCCCGCTCTGGGGTCTCATGCCTGCTGACAGACTTGGGGTGTTATTCAGGGTCCAGGGAAGGCCAAACACGGTGCTGACCTTTCAGAGGGGTGTTTCTGGAGCCTTCCTTTGGCAGGGTGGCCCAGGGCTGTGGGTGTGTGTGTGCTGCACAGCTCTGAGCACCTTCCTCCCTGCAGGGCAGCCCTGGCCTCGGCCCACCAAGGACAGCCCCTGCCCAAGACGCTGAGTGTCCTGGAGAGCACGCCGCAGGTGCGGGGCATGCACACCATCATCAGGTACATCCCTGCCAGCCCCTGCCCTGGCACACCACAGCGCCTGGTGTGAGTGTCTGCCCTTTGCCCTGGGGCTGCACTCGTGGGGGTTGGCCTGGAGCTGGATGGCTGGAGCAGAATGGCTGAATGGAGCTGGCCCTGGCCCCATGGGCACATGGTGACCAGAGCTCTGCACATCTGCTTTGGGTGATTCCTGACCCAAAAGTAGGCTTTTCCTATAATGGGAGGGGTTTGGTTGGCTCTTTGCACACTGGAGCACAGGTGGAGCAGCTGGTGGCAGGGAGCAGGGTACCCCTTGCCCCTCTCCCAGGGCACTTGGTTTAGAGCTAGCTTAGAGAAGGGACCTGGGCAGCTGCTGCTGCTGTGACTTCACCACTCCTGATCTTTGCTTTCCCCTCTGATGCTCCTTTTTCCAGGTGACAGTAGCATCAGTTAGTGAAGGGTTAAGGGCTGAGGCCTTTAGCACTATGGAGAGGTTCATTGTTTTTACAGCTGCAGAACCTGGCAGCCCCAGGTGTGTTTCCCCACGGCAGAGAGAGGATATTGAGGTCAGTCAGGTCCTCCTCTGGCACCTGTGTGTTGGTTTGGAAGGTGTCAGCTCATGTCCTTGTGAGGGACCTGGACAGGACTGAGTGCACTTTGAGCAAGCTTGCAGGGGATACCAAGTGGAGTGGGATGTGGATCTGCTGGAGAGCAGGAGGGCTCTGCAGAGGGGTTGGGATGCTCTGGATCAATGTGCTGAGACCAGCAGGGTCAGGGTCATCAAGGCCAAGTGCCAGGCCCTGCCCTGGGGTCACAGCAGCCCCATGAAGCACTCCAGGCTGGGGCAGAGGGGCTGGAAAGGCCATGGGAGCGTTAGTGGAAAGTGGCTCTACATGAGCCCATGTGGGCAAGAGGCCATTGGCACCTGGGCTGTGCCAGCTGGGCACTGCTGGGGCACCTCCAGGCTTAGGGACAGCTCTGGGCCCCTCCTAAGAGAGACCTTGAGGGAGCCTGTCCAGGGCGGGGAATGGAGCCCCAGGAGAGGCTGAGGGAGCTGGGAAGGGGCTCAGCCTCGAGCAAAGGAGGCTCAGGGTGAACTTTCTCATTCTCTATAGCTTCCTGACAGGAGGATGCAGCCAGGTGAGGGTCAGGCTCTGCTCCCATGGAAAAAGGGATGGGACAAGAGGAAGGTGCCTCAGGCTGCTCCAGAGGAGATTTAGGTTGGATATTGGGAGCAGTTTCTTCATGGAAAGGGTTTTCCAGCCTCAGCTCAGCTGCTCCAGGTGGTGATGGAGTTCCCATCCCTGATGGAATTCGGAGACCATGTGGATGTGACACTTGAGGGTGTGGGCTGGTGGTGGCCTTGGCAGTGCTGGGGGAGCAGCTGGACTGGATCTCAAAGGGCTTTTCCAACCCAAACAATTTATGGTGTTCTGATACTCATGGCCACATCCAGGCTGGGCACCTCCTTTCCTTCTCCTGGCTCCTTCCTCCTGTGGAAGCACAGGCTCCAGGGCAGGTCCTGGCAGTAGGAGCGGTGATGTGGCACCTCGGGTGTGCCAGGCAGAGCCCTGTGCCAGTGGCTCCACCTTGGTAGCGCAAGTGCTTGGTGACCTTAATCCGTGAGGCTCAGGGCTCTGCTGGGGCTGCAGGGCTCTGGCACCCCTGGCCTCTCGTGGCTGTGCTGGTGCCGTGCAGGAGCAGGGCCAGGCTGTGGGCAGCACTGAGCCCATCCCAGATGGTGTCTGGGAAATGCCACATGCCTGAGGAGCATCTGCCCCCTGCAATCCTGCTGGGCCAGTGCCTCTCCAAACCTCTGTGCTCAGGAGCTCTGCTGGGTCTGTGTCAGGGGACAGGCAGAATGTGTTTCTGGTGAGATTTGGTGGCACTTGCTGGCTTCTGTGTCACTTGGGCATGGCATGGGGCTGTTGCTGGTCACAAATGTCACCCTCCACTCCTGAGGTTTTTGCCTGCTGCCCTTCTCTTGGGCTGCCAGAGAGCTCCAGGCTGGTGAGACTCAAACACACCTTTAGCCACATTTCCTGCACCTCCATGTGCTGTTATTGCATCTTAGCAGAGCTGTCTCTTGTCATTATTAATGTATTTCATGTTTAGACTCATGTGTTTATTATTTTTTATCAGTGAAACAACCTCACAACTGTGAGTTCTACAGTCTTTCATTAGCAAAACACAAAATAGTTGTCTTTTGTTACAAAGCCTTTTAAGATTAAACTATCTAATTAAAAACTAACACTTTTAACCTAGTAACTAATCTCTCAAAGCTTACAATGTAGACTTTTCTGTCTAATTACAAAACATCGCCCAAACTGATGAAAAAGAAGAAAAAGGTAAAAAACAACAACTTACTTCTGCCCTAAAACCTCCATCTTCATATTTAATTTCTATATTCTAAAACCCCAGACTCTGTTTTTCACCCTGTTATATTACACACTTCTAACCAACTACACACTCACAATCCTAACGCTATTAATTAATTTTAAAATCTCCTCCACAACCTCAAGTCAAATACAGCACTCTTTCACGAGTCTGTGCCTTTCAGCACAGAAAATTTAAAATTCTCAACATCTGAAATTCCAGCATCATGCAGTGGTTTGGGTGGGAGGGTGGTCCTGGTCACCTGCTGCTGCCCAGCCTGTGGGGGCTGCCCTCCCTGGCACAGCCCTTCCCCTGCCCGCTTGTGTCCTGGGCAGGGAGAAGCTTCATGGCTGTGTCTGCCCTGGGGTTCCCCAGGGGTTCCCCATCCCCACAGGTATCACTGTGTGAATGTGACACACACACACATGTCATCAGGGTTTGAGCCCCTCCACACAGAGGAACCTCTGCAGGAGCAGTGTGGGGCCTGTCCCAGCCAGCCAGGGGCCAGCACAGCTGGCTGGGTCCCGGTGGGCACAGCTGGCTGGGACAGCACAGCACAGGCTGCAGGGGAGGCTGCTGGGCCCATGCTGCTCCCAGCACAGCAGGCTGGGTCCCGGTGGGCACAGCTGGCTGGGACAGCACAGCACAGGCTGCAGGGGAGGCTCTGGCTCCTGCTGCTCCCAGGCTGCTGTGGGTGGATGTGTGGGTGCAGCCCACCCGTGAGTGCTTGCTGACAGCTCACACTGGGAGCTGTAGGCAGGCTCTTCCAGACCAGAACTGTTTTCTTTGCCTTCCCTGGGGGTGCTGGCAGTGCCCAGGGGTTTGGGAATGTCTGTGTGCCGTGATCACTGCAGGTGCTCAGCTGTGAGTGACCCTGGAATGGCTGCAGGAGCACATGAGGACAGCAGTGACTGCTCGTCCTCCTCCACACGCCTCAGTGGGGCTGTCTGTCATCCACCGAGGTGTAAAAAATGGCAGATGATGTCTTAAAATACAGAGTAAAAATATTCAATATCCTTCTGCCTCTTCAGGAGTGTTGCCAGCTCCACTTCTTCCATCTGGGAACAGGCAGGTGTCTGTGGGACTTCTGTGTCCTCGTGTTCTCACGAGGCTGGTGGCCAGGGTACTCCTAGTAGGAACAGTCATCTACTGTCCCTCTGCTGTGGGGTTAGTGCCCTGCATGCAGGGCTGGCTTACCCCTCCTGGGCGAGGGGAGAGGTTTCCTGGGCATTGCAGCCCCATGGCAGCTTTGTTCTGGTTTGTGTTTGTTTTACATCTCGGTGCCTTCAGTACATCGGAGCTGTGAGTAGGGCACACCATGGTATTTCAGAGTCACCTGGTTCTTAGCAGTGCTTTATCTGTGACTCGGGACATAGAGGGGGTGCTGGGGACATGTGCAACTCTTTTCTGTCACCCAGCATGCTCAGCCACGGTGCATTACGTCCCCTTCAATGGCAGGGTCCTGTTCTATCCTGGCTCTGCTCCTGTTCCACCCCGGGCTCCCCAGCACTCACCCACTGCTCCTGAGTTTGTGCTGCCCCTGACGGTCCTGCCTGACCTGTCCCTACTCCCCGTTCTCTCCCTGCTCTCTCTCATGGCTCTGAGTGGTGTTGCACCTCCCTCCAGGGTAGTTAAGCCACTCTCTTGCCTCTGTAGCCCTGTCTACAGAGGCTGTCAGAAGCTGAGGTGTCAGTGAGCCCCACAGTGCTGGTGGTCACTGACTGTCACTCCAGGAGTGCTCTGGCTCCCACAGCCCGGGGCTGCTGTCCATGCTGCTTGGCCCCTGGAGCCCCACGTGTGGTCTGCAAGGGATGGCAGGGGCTCTGTTCCCACCTCACCTGTGTCATCCCTCCCAGGAACAAGGACACGACCAGGGATGAATTTATCTTCTACTCCAAGCGCCTGATGCGGCTGCTGATCGAGCATGCCTTGTCCTTCCTGCCCCTGAAGGTGAGTGCCCACTGCTGGCTGCAGCCCCAGCCCCAGCCCAGCTCCCCTCTGGGTGCCCCTGACGGCTCTGGCTGCCCCCACTCTGTGCTCCCCTCTGTGCTGCAGTCGGTCACGGTGGAGACGCCGCAGGGCACCACGTACGAGGGGAAGCGGTTCCACAGGCAGCGGGTGAGACAGACATGCCCCAGCTCCTGCTCCCCATGGGGGCACAGCTCCTGGCTCAGCAGGCGCCAGGAGCACCCAGCACGTGTCCCTGCCCTTTCCCAGATCACGGGCGTGTCCATCCTGCGGGCAGGTGAGACCATGGAGCAGGCCCTGACCGCCGTGTGCAAGGACATCCGCCTGGGCAAGATCCTCATCCAGACCAACCTGGACACGGGGGAGCCCGAGGTGAGTCCTGCTGCAGCCTGGCACACAGAGCCGTGCCCTGCTGGCACGTCACCAACCCTTCCTTCCCTCGCCAGCTGCACTACCTGCGCCTGCCCAAGGAGATCAGCGAGGACTACGTGATCCTCATGGACAGCACGGTGTCCACGGGGGCCGCAGCCATGATGGCCGTGCGCGTGCTGCTGGTGAGGCCCGGGCTGGGGCTGGGGCTGGGGCTGGGATCCTGTGCCCTGCCGGGCTCTCACAGCCCCCTGTGCCGCAGGACCACGACGTGCAGGAGGACAGGATCTTCCTGCTCTCGCTGCTGATGGCGGAGATGGGCGTGCACTCGGTGGCCTACGCCTTTCCCCGCGTCCGCATCATCACCACCGCCGTGGACAAGCGGGTCAACGAGGAGTTCCACATCATCCCGGGCATCGGTGAGGGGGCTGGGCTGTGCTGTGCCTCTGCCTGGGGCCAGCAGCCCTGCGGGCAGCCCTGCAGCCACACCCGGGGGACACTGGTGGGGCTGGCGCTGCTGCCCCTCACTTTGTCCCTTTGTCTGCCTGCCAGGTAACTTTGGAGACAGATACTTTGGCACCGACGGCCCCTCGGCCTGGTGTGACAGTGACAGCGTGGACTGCTGAGCTGGCTGGCCTCAGGACCAGGGGCTGGGCTGGCTGCAGGGCTGGCCCCATCCCTGCCCCCAGGAGAGGCCCTGAGCTGCAGCTGTGCCCACCTGCCAGCCCCAGCTCTCCGGACCTGCACGACAAGGCCCTGCTGCTGGTCTCCCTCTGCCCCCAAGGACCAATCCTCCCCAGAGAGGAGGACAAGAGAGGGATGGCCTCTCCTGGGACCACGGAGAGGGGATATTTAGGGACATTCCTTGCTCCCAGAGCCCTGCCTCTGGGCCTGGGCCAGCCGTGCCTGCAGAGGGAGAGGTGGCCTCCCCGCGGCTGTGCCTGAGGGGTGCTCACCTTCTGCCCAGGGGAACGGGGATGGGGTCCAGTCCAGGCCAGCTCCATGCCTGGAATCCGTATTTATTTGTATTTATTGTGGGCAGCCCCCAGCTCCAGCGGGACCCTCTGACATCAGGGACTGGACCTCACGGATCCACCCCGTCCCTGCAATCCACACTCCATCCCTGGCCCCAGGAGCTGGGGGCCGGCATGGGGCTGGCTGCCTTCCCGGTGCTGTCCCACCCGCGGTGCGCAGTGCTGCTGGTGCCCGGGGCGTGCTGAGGTGTCCCCGGTGCTGCCCTTGTTGCTCAGGTTCTTTTTCCAAAGGGCAGCGGCAGCCTTGCCCCCCTCGCCCCGCCACCGGCGGCAGCAGGAAGGTCCGGGGCCGGGGCTCTGTCCCGGGCCCGGCCGTGCCGCCACCCCCCTCGCCGCCGTTTTGTACCAATAAAGGAGCAGCGCGATGCCCGTGTGCCGCCTCCTGCTGCCGCCGGACCGGGGCGGGCGGTGGGGCCGGGCCGGGCCGGGCCGTGCCCTGTACCGGGTGTCTCCGGGCGGGCCGGACCCTATACTGAGTGTCGCCGGGCGGGCTGTACCCCGTACCGGGTGTCACCGGGACGGGCCGTGCCCCAGGTGTCACCGGGCTGGGCCGTGCCCTGTACCGGGTGTCACCGGGACAGGCCGTGCCCTGTACCGGGTGTCACCGGGCCGTGCCCTGTACCGGGTGTCACCGGGACAGGCCGTGCCCTGTACCGGGTGTCACCGGGCCGTGCCCTGTACCGGGTGTCGCCGGGACAGGCCGTACCCTGCACCGGGTGTCGCCCGGCCGGGCCGTACCCTGTACCGGGTGTCTCCGGGCGGGCCGGGCCCTGTACCGGGTGTCTCCGGGCGGGCCGGGCCCTGTACCGGGTGTCTCCGGGCGGGCCGGGCCCTGTACCGGGTGTCTCCGGGCGGGCCGTACCCTGTACCGGGTGTCGCCCGGCCGGGCCGTACCCTGTACCGGGTGTCGCCCGGCCGGGCCGTACCCTGTACCGGGTGTCTCCGGGCGGGCCGGGCCCTGTACCGGGTGTCTCCGGGCGGGCCGGGCCCTGTACCGGGTGTCTCCGGGCGGGCCGGGCCCTGTACCGGGTGTCGCCCGGCCGGGCCGTGCCCTGTACCGGGTCGCGGGCGGCGCCTGCGCAGAGCGGCGGCGGAAGCGGCGGCGGGCAGGCCCGTAGCGGCGGGCAGGCCGTGGCGGCGGGGCAGGCCCTTGGCGGTCGCTGCCGCGTCCCGTGCGACCCTGCGAGCCTCGGGCGGCCATGGCGGAGCCCCCGCGGCCGCAGCGGAAGCTGTCCCGGGTCGGGGAGAGCCTGTACCGCGTGCTGGGGCTGCAGAAGGGCAGCTCCCCCGAGGAGATCAAGAAGGCCTATCGGTACGAGGGGGTCCGGCGGGGTCCGCGGGGCCGTCCCGCCAGCACGGCCGGGATCCCGTCCGGACGGTCCCGGTCCCGTCCCGGCGGCCAGGGTCTGTTCCGGGAAGTGAGGCTGTGACCCGATACCGAGGGCCCTGCAGGGTGTGGGCTGTCCGGGGCAGCGGGGCTGTGACCCCATACCAGGGGCCCTGTGCGGTGTGGGTTGGGGTTGTTCGGGGCAGCGGTGCTGTGAGCCCGTGCCGGGGGTCCCATGGGGCTGTGGGCCCATACCGGGGGTGCTGGCTCCATCGCGGGGCTGTGAGCCCATACCGGGGGTCCCGGCTCCATCGCGGGGCTGTGGGCTGTCCCGGCAGTGGGGCTGTGAGCCCGTACCGGGGGTCCTGCAGGGCTGTGGGCTGTCTGGGCACCGGGGCTGTGAGCCCATGCCGGGCTTCCTGGGGAGTGTGGGCTATCCAGGCAGTGAGGCTGTGACCCTGTGCCGGGGGTCCCGGCTCCATGGAGGGGCTGAGGGCTGCCTGGGCAGCAGCAGGGCTGTGAGCCCATGCCGGGGTTCCTGTGGGGCTGTCCCGGGCAGCAGGACTGACCCCGTGCCGGGGGTCCTGTGGGGCTGTCCTGGGCAGTGAGGCTGTGAGCCCATACCGGGAGTCCTGTGGGGCTGTCCCAGGCAGCAGGACTGTGACCCCATACCGGGGATGTGGGCTGTCCTGGGCAGCAGGACTGTGACCCCATACCGGGGTTCCTGTGGGCTGTCCCGGGCAGCAGGACTGTGACCCCATGCCGGGGGTCCTGTGGGGCTGTCCCGGGCAGCAGGACTGTGACCCCATGCCGGGGGTCCTGTGGGGCTGTCCCGGGCAGCAGGACTGTGACCCCATGCCGGGGGTCCTGTGGGCTGTCTGGGCAGTGCGGCTGTGACCCCATGCCGGGGTTCCTGTGGGGCTGTCCCAGGCAGTGTGGCTGTGACCCCATGCCGGGGGTCCTGTGGGCTATGGGCTGTCCTGGGCAGCAGGACTGTGACCCATGCCGGGGGGGTCCTGTGGGGCTGTCCCGGGCAGCAGGACTGACCCCGTGCCGGGGGTCCCCCCGCTGCACCCGCAGGAAGCTGGCTCTCAAGTACCACCCCGACAAGAACCCCGATGACCCAGCGGCAGCCGAGCGCTTCAAGGAGATCAACAGCGCCCACGCCACGCTCAGCGATGTGGACAAGCGCCGCCTGTACGACCAGTACGGCTCCCTCGGCCTCTACGTGGCCGAGCAGTTCGGCGACGATGCTGTCCGGCACTACTTCCTCATGTCCAAGTGGTGGTTCCAGGTGAGCCCGGTGTCCCTGGGGCTGCCTGGTGGGGCTGGTGGGCCGGGTGAGCTCAGGGGTTTGCCCTGCTGGCCGGCTGGTGTTGGACTGGGCTCTCAGGACTGGTGTGATGGGTCAGGGGCTCGGGTGAGCTCACGGCACGTCTGTCCCTGATGCAGGCACTGGTGCTGTGCTGCGGGGCCCTCACGTGCTGCTGCTGCTGCTGCTGCTGCTTCTTCTGCTGTGGGACGTGCTGCCAGCCCAAGGAGGATGAGTCCTACAAGTACGTGGACCCCAAGGACCTGGAGGCACAGATGCGGGCAGAGGACAGCGGTGAGTCCGGCGGGAGCCCGGCAGCTGGGAGCGCCTGTGTTTGCTTTGTGGGGGCTCTGGGGTCTCCCGTGTCCCTTCTCGTGTGGGGACAGAGCTCTGGCTCAGGCCTTGGGTTGGTTTTAGCCACAGCTCTTACTTCCAGCCAGCCCTTGGTGTTTCCTGTGTGGGCCAGGGCTGGTGGCAGTGGCAGAGGGAGCCACTGCATGGGCTGTGGGTGCACACCTTTTCCTTCTCTCTGGACAAAGGCCCCCTGAACAGGCCTGAAGCTTAGAGACCCTTTGGGGCACAGAGCACGGGAAGAGCAGCTGTGCTCTGGGCCAGCTGTGTTCCTGGCACTGGCCATACTGGTGACAGTGGGGCTGGGTGGCTCTTGCAGCTTCCCTTGGGGTCAGGGCACTCTGCACTGGCCAGGGCTGTGGGGGCTTTGGGCTGTGGGAGCCCTGGAGGCAGTGCTGTGACATTCCTGCTCTCTGGCACCTCCGGCTGGGGCTGAGGCACTGACGTGAGCTTTCCTTTGCAGATCCTCCGGGCCCTGTGGTAGCGCAGCCCCCGCCTGCCAGCACAGAGCCGCTGCCAGCCAGCGCCAGGAGCGATGCCTGAGGCCGGCCCACCCCGCCGGCTCCCAGCACTGGGCAGGATCCTCCTCCCTTGGGACTGTCACTTTCCGGGACCGCGGTCCCGCCCCCGGGCTGCCTCATCGGCCTCGGAGGGATAGAATCTCAGGTTAATTTGGCCAGCATCAATGCACAGGCTGCCGGGCCCCTGCTCGAGCTCCAGGGCAATGCCCCCGTGTCCAGCGCTGGTGGTGGCAGTGGCCTGGAGCCCGTGCTGCCGTGGCCCCTCGAGTGCCTTGCCCGTGCCCAGGTCGGGCACCGAGCCCCGGGCACGAGCAGAGATGCTCCGGGCCGAGCTCTGTAGCTCTGTGAGACCATTAGCACTGTAACCTCGGGGCTGGGCTGAGCCCGCCCCTCTGCAGCCCTCCCGACGGGTGCTGGGTGCCAAACGCTGCTGCGGGCTTGGGGTGCTCCTGCGTGTACCCCTTCCCTCTGCCCTCTGGGATTGTCTGGGTTTTGTGGGCACCATTAAAGGCCGACGGGAGGGGAGTGTGTGTGTGTGTGCCTGGGCTCTGTGCAGGGCAGCAGGATGTGCCGCTGCCCGGTGTTTCCACGCTGGGGCTGTGCTCATGGATCCTGCGGGTGCTGGACTAACCGGGGTGCAGAGCGGGCAGCTCGCGTCCTGTGTGGGGTGGAGTGAATGCCGCGTGTGTCCTGTCCCCCACCCGGTGCCACTCTCTGTGCCCTGCTGCTGGCTCCCGCAGCTCTGCTCTCCCCACTCCTGCTGCTGCAGTCCTGGAGCCGTGCTCCTGCCCCCTGCTCCTGCCCCTGCGGAGCTCCCTGCGGAGGGCTGGCACCGAGGGGTGGCACCGAGGGGTGGCACCGAGGGACACGGGGAGCCGCTTGCTCGTTCTTCCCATCTCTGGTCGGTCACTGCCTCTGCCTGCGGCTGCATGGGCTCTGCCTCACTCCCTAAATATAGCCAGGGTGCCAGGGCGAGTGGGGATGGAGTGTCCTGGCACCAGCCCCTCTGCCCTGCCCTTCGGGGAGGCTGGCACCGTGGGGTGTGCGGGACCCCAGCCTCCCGCAGCCCTGCTGCCTGCACAGCGGGGCACATTGTCCTCAGCGTGACTGCCGGCCCTGCAGCCCCTGCACCAGCCAGCCCTGCAGCCCCTGCACCGGCCGACCCTGCACCGGCCAGCCCCAGCCCTGCAGCCCCTGCACCGGCCGGCCCTGCTCCCCCGACCTCCGGCCGCTCCTCCCGGGCAGGGATCGGCGGGTCCGGAACGCAGCCGGTGTCCGGTGCCGAGGGAGGGCCGGAGCGGTGACTCAGTGTCACCCGACGCCGCCGACAGCTGCGGCCCCGGCGGGGCGGGGACGGCTAAAATTAGCGCGGGGGGCCGGGGCCGGGGCCGAAACAAAGCGGGCAGCGGGCGGCCGGAGCGGAGCCGCGGGACAGAGCCGGGCCGGGCCGGGCCGGGCCGGGACCGCGGCCATGAACTTCGCCGTGGGGCTGAAGCCGCTTCTGGCGGAGGCGCGGAGCATGGAGAGCCTGGAGAAGCAGCTCATCTGCCCCATCTGCCTGGAGATGTTCTCCAAGCCCGTGGTGATCCTGCCCTGCCAGCACAACCTCTGCCGCAAGTGCGCCAACGACGTTTTCCAGGTGGGAGCCGCGGTGGGGCGGGGGGAGGCACCGGGAGCTCGGTCCCTGGGACCCCAGCCCGGCGGGTCTGGCCCCGTTATCCCGGGATCCCCGGCCAGCGGGGCCGAGGGGCGACCAGGAGCACCGGGATCCTCTTCACGGGGGCCTGGTCTGGCGCTGGCGCCGGGAATCCCGGCCCCGGGAGCAGCCGCTGGCAGCTCCGGTGGGCTGTGCCCGGTGCCGCTCCCGGCTGGCGGGGACGGTGAAGGGGGAGCAGGGGCCGTGTCTGAGCCCCGGTTTGTGCCCACACCCGTGGCCGTGCGGTGCCGGGAGTGCCGGGGCGCCGGGGGTGCCGGTGTTGCGGGGTTCCGGGCGTGCCGGGGGTACCGGCAGTGCGGGGTGTGCGGGATGTGCGGGATACCGCCGCCGTGACACCCCGCGTCCCCCCCAGGCCTCCAACCCGCTGTGGCAGTCGCGGGGCTCCAGCGCGGTGCCGTCGGGCGGGCGGTTCCGGTGCCCGTCGTGCCGGCACGAGGTGGTGCTGGACCGGCACGGGGTGTACGGACTGCAGCGGAACCTGCTCGTGGAGAACATCATCGACATCTACAAGCAGGAGTCGGCCCGGTCCGGAGGCGCGGGGACCTGCGGGGGGCAGCGAGCCCACCGAGAGGGCTGGGGTGGGATCCCAACAGGACCTGGGCAGTCATGGGGACCGTGCAGGGCCAGGGAATATCCCTGGGGCAGCAGCTGTCTCCGGGGACAGAGGCGTTTCTGTGTCCCTGGGGCTGAAGGGTCCCTGGGAGCCGGAGGTGTCTCAGGGCTGGGCAGGAGCCGGGGCTGGGGCTGTTTCTGAAGCCGGGGTGTCTCTGGGGCCGGGGTGTCTCTGGGGCCGGGGTGTCTCTGAAGCTGGGGTGTCTCTGAAGCCGGGGTGTCTGTCTCTGAAGCCGGGGTGTCTGTCTCTGAAGCCGGGGTGTCTCTGGGGCCGGGGTGTCTCTGAAGCCGGGGTGTCTCTGGGGCCGGGGTGTCTGTCTCTGGGGCCGGGGTGTCTCTGAAGCCGGGGTGTCTCTGAAGCCGGGGTGTCTGTCTCTGAAGCCGGGGTGTCTGTCTCTGAAGCCGGGGTGTCTGTCTCTGGGGCCGGGGTGTCTCTGGGGCCGGGGTGTCTCTGAAGCTGGGGTGTCTCTGAAGCTGGGGTGTCTGTCTCTGAAGCCGGGGTGTCTGTCTCTGGGGCCGGGGTGTCTGTCTCTGGGGCCGGGGTGTCTCTGGGGCCGGGGTGTCTGTCTCTGAAGCCGGGGTGTCTGTCTCTGGGGCCGGGGTGCCTCCCTGACACCCCCAACCCCTGCAGACCCCTTCACGCCAAGGCTGAGCAGCACCTCATGTGCGAGGAGCACGAGGACGAGCGGATCAACATCTACTGCCTGCGCTGCGAGGCGCCCACCTGCTCGCTGTGCAAGGTGTTCGGGGCGCACAAGGACTGCGAGGTGGCCCCGCTGCCCGCCGTCTACCAGCGACAGAAGGTAGAAGGGGGCCCGCGGGGGTTTCGGGGGGCCGGGGGTACCCCCACAGCCACCCTCACGCCCAGCCTCACCCCCAGAGCGAGCTCAGCGACGGCATCGCCATGCTGGTGGCAGGGAACGACCGCATCCAGGCCATCATCACGCAGATGGAGGAGATCTGCCACACCATCGAGGTGGGCACCGAGGGAGGCGGTGGCAGTGGGAGTGCCCAGCCCCGGGGCTGTGCCGGGCACACGGAGCAGCCCTGCCTTCGGGCTGTGCCAGCTGAGGGATGTGATGGCACTGGGAGTGCCCAGCCCCGGGGCTGTGCCGGGCACACGGAGCAGCCCTGCCTTCGGGCTGTGCCAGCTGAGGGATGTGGTGGCACTGGGAGTGCCCAGCCCGGGGCTGTGCCGGGCACACGGAGCAGCCCTGCAGCAGTGCCAGCTGAGGGATGTGGTGGCACTGCGATTGCCCAGCCCCGGGGCTGTGCCGGGCACACGGAGCAGCCCCGGCCCGTCCCGTCCCGCCCCGCAGGAGAACGGCAGGCGGCAGAAGCAGCACCTGGGGCTGCGCTTCGACGCGCTCTACGGCATCCTGGAGGAGCGCAAGAAGGAGCTGCTGCAGAGCATCGCCGCCGAGCAGGAGGCCAAGCTGCAGCGGGTCCGCGGGCTCATCCGCCAGTACGGAGACCACCTGGAGGCCTCCTCCAAGCTGGTGGAGTCGGCCATCCAGGCCATGGAGGAGCCCCAGATGGCCGTGTACCTGCAGGTCCTGCCGGGGATCGGGGCCTGGGGCTGCCCGGGGCAGGGTGGTGGGGCCGTGGTGCCCTGAGGGGCAGGGGGCTGCTCACAGGGGCTCTGCTCACCCAAAAGGATCTGTGGGTGCCCCTGGATGTGCAGGGGTGCGCCTGTGCCGGGGGTGGTGTCCAGGAGACACTGATCCCCCCTCGTTTTCCTTCACAGCACTCCAAGGAACTCCTGAAAAAGTGAGTGGGGACAATGGGGGGGAAGAGGCCCTTGGCTGGAAAAGGCCCTGCAGCCCCCGGGGTGCCTCTGCCCTGCAGGATCACAGACATGTCCAAGGCATCAATGAGCAGCCGCCCTGAGCCCGGCTACGAGAACATGGATCACTTCTCCATCAACGTGGACTACGTGGCCGAGATGCTGAGGACCATCGAGTTCCAGACAGGTGCCTGCCCTGGGGAAATGGCTGTGCTGTCCCAGGGGCACTGGGGCTGCCCGGGGTGCCCAGAGCCCCCGGCAGAGCCCCCTCACCACACGCCCTGTGCCGGGATCCCACACAGGACTGGGGACGTGACCCCACCCAGGGGCCTGCGACCCCACTGGGGACCCGAAGGGTCAGTCCTGCCCCAGGCTTCCCCTGGTTCCCACACTGGGCTGGTCACATTCCTCCTGGGAACACCCTGGAGTGTCCTGGTGTGTCCCGTGATGCGGGAAGGTCCCACCTGAGCTGTCCCTGCCCACAGAGCCCCTGGGTGAGGATGAGGGGGATACACCTGGGGATGGCAGCGAGGCTGCAGCGGACGAGGAGCGGCTGGACAGCCTGGAGGTGCCCGAGGCTGCTGAAGGTGAGTGCCTGCCATGACTGCCCAGGGCCGTGTCCATGGTCCCCGTGGGCCAGCAGGGTCCTTCAGGCTGCTGGGACATCCCTGCCCCGACCTTGTCCCTCTCTCCCTCTGCAGATGTGGGGCCGAGGCAGAAGCCAGCAAGCTCTCCCCATGGTGAGACCCTCGTGGGGAGTGAGATGGGCACGGCCATGGGGTGCTGTGGGGCAGAGGAGACCCCCTGGGAGTGGGGATGGGGGCATGGGGGGCAGATCACACCCCAGGCTCCCCCAGGCCGTCCCTGTGTCCCTGCTGCACGGGGTGGGAAGGGGATCCTCAGGTCACAGGGCTCAGGCTGCTTTTCTGCACAGGTCAGCACTGAAGTGAGGCCGTGGGGTAAGGCTGGCATGCCCTCAGCTCTGCCTGTCCCTGTCACACCCGGCTATCCCTGTCCCTGTCACCCCGCCCTGGCTGTGCCATCCCGCACTCTCAGACGAGCTCCATCCCTGCTGCTGGAATTGCCCCGATGGGCGCTGCCCCTCTCCGACATTAAATGTGTGTGAGGACCCGTTGTGCCGTGCGCTGTGTGGGTGCGCTGGAGGCCAGGGCCGCCCTCGGGGTCTGGCCCGGCACAGCCCCTGCCCCATCACCCAGCAGCGCCCCCGGGGCTCGGGCGGGGCGCTGAGACCCCCGAGCCCCTGTGCAAGGCGGGCTTTGAGCCCCGGGCCCGGTGAGCGGCTCTGCCCTGCCCACAGCCCCTGCCGGGGGGCGGCGACCCTCCGGTGCCCCCTCCCACAGCCGCGCCCCGTGCCCGCGGCAGCCCCGGGAGCCGGGATGGGATGGGGTGGGATGGGGTGGGATGGGATGGGATGGGATGGGATGGGATGGGGTGGGGTGGGATGGGATGGGATGGGATGGGATGGGCTGGGATGGGATGGGGTGGGATGGGATGGGGATGGGGTGGGGTGGGATGGGGTGGGGTGGGATGGGATGGGATGGGATGGGGTGGGATGGGATGGGATGGGGTGGGATGGGATGGGGATGGGGTGGGGTGGGATGGGGTGGGGTGGGATGGGATGGGATGGGATGGGATGGGATGGGGTGGGATGGGATGGGGATGGGGTGGGGTGGGATGGGGTGGGATGAGATGGGATCAATGGGATGGGATGGGGTGGGATGGGATGGGTGGGATGGGATGGGGATGGGGTGGGATGGGGTGGGGTGGGATGGGGTGGGATGGGATGGGATGGGATGGGATGGGATGGGCCGGGCGGGAAGAGACACGGCCGGGATGAGCCGGCTGGGTACACACGGCAGGGATGTGCTGGGTACACACGGAGCCTCCGCAGCGCTGCCCGGGGCCGCTCCCCCGGGAGCCGCGGCTGCGTCACCGCCGGCCCAGAGCCGAGACGGAGCGGCTGCTGATGCACATGGCCAGGGGTCCCGAGTGATGATGCCCATGGCCAGGGGTCCGGGATGGTGATGCACATGGCCAGGGGTCCCGAGTGATGATGCACATGGCCAGGGGTCTGGGCTGCTGATGCACATGGCCAGGGGTCCCGAGTGATGATGATGCACATGGCCAGGGGTCCCGAGTGATGATGCACATGGCCAGGGGTCCCGAGTGATGATGCCCATGGCCAGGGGTCCGGGATGGTGATGCACATGGCCAGGGGTCTGGGCTGCTGATGCACATGGCCAGGGGTCCGGGATGATGCTGCACAAGGCCAGGGGTCCGGGATGATGATGCACATGGCCAGGGGTCCCGAGTGATGATGCACATGGCCAGAGGTCCCGAGTGATGATGCACATGGCCAGGGGTCCGGGATGGTGATGCACATGGCCAGGGGTCCCGAGTGATGATGCACATGGCCAGGGGTCCGGGATGATGATGCACATGGCCAGGGGTCCGGGATGGTGATGCACATGGCCAGGGGTCTGGGCTGGTGATGCACATGGCCAGGGGTCCCCGGCCCAGGGTCCCCGCAGCCACACCGTGCCCAGCCTGGGGACAGCGAGGGCCGAGCCCTGCGGACCCCCAGACCACGGCTAGGGGTGGCGTGTGTGGTCCTGGAGGACAGGGGACACAGGGGACAGCTCTGCTCTCTGTGTCCCCCAGGTGGCACAGGGGACATTTCTCTCTCCGTGTCCCCGAGGTATCACCCCAAGCACAGGCAATGTGGTGCCAGCAGAGCAAGCCCAGCCCCAGCGCTGCTCCTGCACACACCGGGACCGTGCCCGGGCGGGCTCGGGCCATCCCCGGGAGCTCGAGGGGCTGCGGCTGCCCCGGGCCCTCCCCAGCCCCTCCTGGATGCAGCATTTACCTCCCGTCCTGCTCAGGGATGTTCCCCTGTGGCTGTCACCCTGCAGAGGTGACCGAGAGGGACCCCAGGGCTCACAGCCCCTCAGCTTGAGAGGGACCCCCAGCACTCAGAGCCCCCCAGCTGGGTGCCACGGGTGCCTCCCCAGAGCCTGAGAGGCCTCAGGAGAGCCCCAGCCAGGTTCTCTTCTGTTTTGGGCAATTTTCTCCCCTGTGCTTTGTGTCCAGACACTCAGCCCCTGTCACTGCCCTCCCAAAACCCCTGGGATTTGCTGACTCCTCTGCTCGTCCAGTTAAAGTGCAGCCCCTCCTGAGATCCCAGGAATGAAATCCCTGCACTGAGCATGGATTCTAACACATTCTAGCACATTCCAGTGCGCAGCCTGCTCCAACTGCTGTTCAAGGGACAAGAAGCATCATTATTTCTCTTTATCATTCTCCATAACTGTGCTTCCAGAAGCCTTTTTCTCCACAAGGAGCAATGCTAACATTCCCAAAGAATATCTTTTCACTTTCCCCCACAAACGCAGGTGGGTTGTCCCCCTGCTGTGGTCACTTACCCAGCTACACGTCCCATTTGTGGAATATTGTCCATGTAGTTGGGTTTGTATGGGGTTTGTGTCCAAGGTTTTGGCGGTGGGGAGATGGCGGGGCAGCCTCTGTGAGGAGCTGACAGAAGCTTCCCCGTGCCCAGGGGAGCCAAAGGCAGCTGGCTGCAGGAGGGACTGGAGCTGCTGGCCAAGCAGAGCCCCTTGGTGACGGCAGCAGCACCTCAGGTGTCGCTGTGTGTTGGGGCAGATGGAACAGGAGAGCCTTGTCAATATGATTGTCTGGCTAAAGATTTTGAGAACATGGGAACTATAAGTGAGATTGAAATGAAAGCAAGCTTTGAGATACCTCAGTTACTGAACACCTGGAAAACAATGGCATGGCCAGCTGAAGGTGATCCCCTTTTGATGGAACAACACCCTCTGCTTGCAGACAGGCCCAAGGGTCAGAGCAGACCCTACAGCTTGGCAGAAGGGGCCCGAAGAGGAGTTTGTAGGGTTTAAAATGTAACACAGTGTGGTAATGTAGTGATTCTTATAGGCTGTATGGAAATGCTGGAGGATTTGTATCTTGTACTAGATTGGTTAGTGAGAATTAGGATATTCAACACAGAAGAAGATTTATTGTATTGTAACGGGAATCTCACTCTCTTAGCTCTTAGCTCTTGCCCCTCTTGCCTCTTAGCTCTTGCCTTTTACTCTCTCACCCCTTTTACTCTCTTATGCTTTCACTCTCTCACCCTCTCATCCTCTCTCCCCCTCTCTTCTCTCAGTCCTGCTCTGAGCTGTGGCTGCAGCTCCCAGCAGGGCCCTGCACCCAGGCCCTGTGCAATAAACCCCAAATCCCAGCAGGGCCCTTTGCAATAAACCCCAAATCCCAGCAGGGCCCTTTGCAATAAACCCCAAATCCCAGCAGGGCCCTGTGCAATGAACCCCAAATCCCAGCAGGGCCCTTTGCAATAAACCCCAAATCCCAGCAGGGCCCTTTGCAATAAACCCCAAATCCCAGCAGGGCCCTGCACCCAGGCCCTGTGCAATGAACCCCAAATCCCAGCAGGGCCCTGCACCCAGGCCCTGTGCAATGAACCCCAAATCCCAGCAGGGCCCTGCACCCAGGCCCTGTGCAATAAACCCCAAATCCCAGCAGGGCCCTGCACCCAGGCCCTGTGCAATAAACCCCAAATCCCAGCAGGGCCCTTTGCAATAAACCCCAAATCCCAGCAGGGCCCTGTGCAATGAACCCCAAATCCCAGCAGGGCCCTGCACCCAGGCCCTGTGCAATGAACCCCAAATCCCAGCAGGGCCCTGCACCCAGGCCCTGTGCAATGAACCCCAAATCCCAGCAGGGCCCTGCACCCAGGCCCTGTGCAATGAACCCCAAATCCCAGCAGGGCCCTTTGCAATAAACCCCAAATCCCAGCAGGGCCCTTTGCAATAAACCCCAAATCCCAGCAGGGCCCTGCACCCAGGCCCTGTGCAATGAACCCCAAATCCCAGCAGGGCCCTGCACCCAGGCCCTGTGCAATAAACCACAAGTTCCTGTCCTGGCTGCAGAGATCTCTCATCTCCATCCGTCCCGACCATGCTGACCCCCATCGCTCTGACAATTGTGCATTATCAGGGACAATGATTTTAGGGAGGAAAGAAGAGTTCTGGTGTGGAGGGAAGTGCAGCCAGAGAGGAATGATGGCACGAGAGAGCAGCAGCCCTGCAGCCCCCAGGTCAGGGCAGGGCAGCAGGAATGAGAGGGGGTGATCCAGAGCTGGAGCAGGGATTCCCCACAGCCTGGGGTGCCTGGGGGCAGCAAGGACCCACCCAGGGTCCTGGCAGGACCTGTGACCCTGTGGGGTGATTTAAATCTGAAATTAAAATTCCCCAATCCAAAGGACTGATTGTGACACTGGGAAAATCCCTCAGTTTTACTGCTGGAGTTGGAATTTTCCTGAGCCTTTGGACAAGCTGTGAAGTAACAACATATTATATAGTGGATCACCATAAAGTAACAATATATAATGGATCTCCATAAAGTAACACTATATTATATAGTGGGTCACCATAAAATAACAATATATAATGGATCACTAAAAAATAACAATATATTATATAGTGGATCTCCATAAAGTAACAATATATTATACAGTGGATCACTATATAATAACAATATATTATATAGTGGATCTCCATTATATAGTGGATCACCATAAAGTAATAATATATCATATAATGGATGTCCATAAAGTAACAACATGTTATATAATGGATCACCATAAAGTAATAGCATATTATATAGTGGATCACCATAAAATAACAATATATTATATAATGGATCACCGTAAAGTAGCAACTTATTATAGAAGTACTTCACTTGCAAAATTAATTTGCATAAACAGATTAAAAAATTAAAGAATGTGCTTCTGTGTCTGAGTGGAACTTCAGGTCTCCAGTTTGGTGTGAATTCCATGGATCCTGTCCAGGTTCAGGGATGTTTTTCACACGCACCATGGATCCAGGGGTTGGTTCCTGTCCTTCTCCCTTTTCCCTGCAGTGCACACCCTGAGCTCTCCTGGGAAAGCACCTTCCCATCTTCCCACCTATCTTCCCCCTTTCCCACCTTCCCACCTTTCCCCCTTTCCCACCTTCCCATCTTCCCCCTTTCCCACCTTCCCACCTTTCCACCTTCCCAGCCTCATCCTTCCATGTCCAACCCTTCCCCACACTGCAGGGACTGTCCAGGGGTACCCGAGGGGAGGGTGGGGCTGATTCCAGCCCTGGATGGGATAAAGGCAGGGAGAGAGAGCTGAAATATTTCCTTGTGGCCTCTCACACACCTGATCTCCGTGTGGGCACGGGGTTTTGCCTTCCAGGGTGTTTCCAGAGTGCTCATTCCTGCTCTGACCTGGGACTGACACTCCTGTAGCAGCCAAAAGCAGTGCCCCACTGCAGCCTTTTGTTGTAATTTGGATATTTGTCCCTTTGCTGCAATTTCTGTATTTGCCCCTTTATTGTAATTTGTATATTTGCCCCTTTGCTGTAATTTGGATATTTGCCCCTTTGCTGTAATTTGGGTATTTGCCCCTTTGTTGTAATTTGGGTATTTGCCCCTTTGCTGTAATTTGGATATTTGCCCCTTTGCTGTAATTTGGGTATTTGCCCCTTCGCTGTAATTTGGGTATTTGCCCCTTTGTTGTAATTTGGGTATTTGCCCCTTTGCCCCTCAGGTTCATCCTTCCCGCCTTCCACTGGACTGTGGGACCCGTGAGGGATGCAGTTCCCAAATAAACTGTGAAAATTTGACATTTCCTGCACCATTTCTGCTGTAAACCGTGTTCACCATCTGCAGAAATTCCTTCTGGGACACCCAGTCTGGGAATTGTTTCTTTTAACAAACCCTGATCATTCTCTGCTCTGGTTGGTGCAATGAGGGGAGCCCTGGTGTCGCACAAAATTGGGAAATAAACTCTCCAACCAATTTGCCAGGCTGGAAAGCTAACACAGCTTTATGAGGAGTGCTGGATGCAGGGGGGATTCTACCCAAAGCGTGCCCAGTAACCCCACAGACCAGGTTATATTCCTGAAACTAACAATATTCATCACAGCTCCTGAATACAAACATGTATGCTAATGATTTCTGAGGAAATTACTGAGAAATTTCCGAAAAAATTATTTTGGTGTGGTTCCAGATATTCTGATGAATCTTTTTTCCCTGGAGAGTATTTAAAATATGTGGTGGGGTCATAAGGAACTTCTCTTATCATTCTTTGTTCTGACACCCAATCCTTGCTCTCAAAGCTGAGATGTTGGCTAGTGCATATTAATCATTAATATAAATTAGTAAGGAAGCCCAGGACTCAGTCACAGGCCGCTGCCTTTCCTGACAGTCCTGGGCGTGGCCCCTCTGATTTGATGTGTGTTGTTCTTTAAACAAAAAGTTGAATAAACTTTAAACAAGAAGAGTTTAAAAGCAGTTTTTAATGATGCTTTTTATGATACCTGTTATTTTTACACTCAAAACTTGAAATATAATTTTTACTCTGAAAACCTCAATGCTTCTGCCAGAGACTCCATTTCCCAGTGAGCTCCCCTGTGTTCTCCTCTCCCATTTTCCTCAGCAGGTGTTGGGGAATTATCACCTGTTTGCTGGATGCAATCCACCACCCTTCAGGGCTGATTTCAGGACCTAAATCTGCCACTTTCTCTCATTGTCAGCCAGGCCTTTTCCAATATTCACTGGGGTTCTCTGAGTGGATGAGCTTCGCATTGCGTTATTGCCACTTTCTGAGGCAGGAGCCTCCCCTGAAACAGAAAATGTAAACCCCCTCCCTCTGAATTATTATAGTTTTGAAATTAAGACGCTCTCAGGGAAAGATATGGGAGCAGGAATAATAGTTTTTTATTAGGGAATAAATAAAAATAGTTCTTAATTAGGGGAAAAAACATGCAATATAGATAATAAAAAAGATATATATATATATATAAGATATATATATTATATATATATATAACTTATATATAAGATATATATATTATATATTATATTTATATATAAAAATATATAAGAAAGCTGCTCCTCTGGCAATGAGGTGGGCAAAGGCTGCTGGGTGTCCCAAACCTCAGATTGTACCCTGGTAGGAATGCCTGGCTCCTCCCCTGGGCGGAGCATCTCCCCATGGGATGCTGGAACTGGATCAGCCCTGCAGGGACACTCACTGGCCCATGAGCAGAAGAGAGTTAATTATTAATGGCCCATGAACAAAAGATAATTAATAAGTAATGGCCATGAACAGAAGAGATGTCCTGGAGGGAGGGCTGGTGTGTAAGGGATAAGGAAAACTGCCCCATGAACACAGGATAAGTGCCCCAGCTCTGACAGAGGGCAATAGAACACACACATTCCTTGCAATCCAGAACACCTGTCCATGTTCCCTGGAGGATCCCTGAGGGGCTCACAGCCCTCTCTCTCTTTCCAAAGGGCTCCACAGGCACAGAGCATTGCCTCTGCACACCTGGAGCACACCTGGAGCCAGCCCATCCATTCACAGGGATCCCAGAGCACACCTGGAGCCAGCCCATCCATTCACAGCATTCCCACAGCACACCTGGAGCCAGCCCATCCATTCACAGGGATCCCAGAGCACACCTGGAGCCAGCCCATCCATTCAGGGATCCCACAGCACACCTGGAGCCAGCCCATTCATTCAGGGATCCCACAGCACACCTGGAGCCAGCCCATCCATTCACAGCATTCCAGAGCACACCTGGAGCCAGCCCATCCATTCAGGGATTCCCAGAGCACACCTGGAGCCAGCCCATCCATTCAGGGATCCCACAGCACACCTGGAGCCAGCCCATCCATTCAGGGATCTCAGAGCACACCTGGAGCCAGCCCATCCATTCACAGCATTCCAGAGCACACCTGGAGCCAGCCCATCCATTCAGGGATCCCACAGCACACCTGGAGCCAGCCCATTCATTCAGGGATCCCACAGCACACCTGGAGCCAGCCCATCCATTCACAGCATTCCAGAGCACACCTGGAGCCAGCCCATCCATTCAGGGATTCCCGGAGCACACCTGGAGCCAGCCCATCCATTCAGGGATCCCACAGCACACCTGGAGCCAGCCCATCCATTCAGGGATACCCAGAGCACACCTGGAGCCAGCCCGTCCATTCAGGGATCCCACAGCACACCTGGAGCCAGCCCATCCATTCACAGCATTCCAGAGCACACCTGGAGCCAGCCCATCCATTCAGGGATCCCACAGCACACCTGGAGCCAGCCCATCCATTCAGGGATCCCACAGCACACCTGGAGCCAGCCCATTCATTCAGGGATCCCACAGCACACCTGGAGCCAGCCCATCCATTCACAGCATTCCAGAGCACACCTGGAGCCAGCCCATCCATTCAGGGATACCCAGAGCACACCTGGAGCCAGCCCATCCATTCACAGCATTCCCACAGCACACCTGGAGCCAGCCCATCCATTCAGGGATACCCAGAGCACACCTGGAGCCAGCCCATCCATTCAGGGATCTCAGAGCACACCTGGAGCCAGCCCATCCATTCAGGGATTCCCAGAGCACACCTGGAGCCAGCCCATCCATTCAGGGATCCCACAGCACACCTGGAGCCAGCCCATCCATTCAGGGATACCCAGAGCACACCTGGAGCCAGCCCGTCCATTCAGGGATCCCACAGCACACCTGGAGCCAGCCCATCCATTCACAGCATTCCCACAGCACACCTGGAGCCAGCCCATCCATTCACAGCATTCCAGAGCACACCTGGAGCCAGCCCATCCATTCAGGGATACCCAGAGCACACCTGGAGCCAGCCCATCCATTCAGGGATACCCAGAGCACACCTGGAGCCAGCCCATCCATTCAGGGATTCCCAGAGCACACCTGGAGCCAGCCCATCCATTCACAGCATTCCCGAGCACACCTGGAGCCAGCCCATCCATTCAGGGATTCCCAGAGCACACCTGGAGCCAGCCCATCCATTCAGGGATCCCACAGCACACCTGGAGCCAGCCCATCCATTCACAGCATTCCAGAGCACACCTGGAGCCAGCCCATCCATTCACAGCATTCCCACAGCACACCTGGAGCCAGCCCATCCATTCAGGGATCTCAGAGCACACCTGGAGCCAGCCCATCCATTCAGGGATACCCAGAGCACACCTGGAGCCAGCCCATCCATTCAGGGATCTCAGAGCACACCTGGAGCCAGCCCATCCATTCACAGCATTCCCACAGCACACCTGGAGCCAGCCCATCCATTCAGGGATTCCCAGAGCACACCTGGAGCCAGCCCATCCATTCAGGGATCCCACAGCACACCTGGAGCCAGCCCATCCATTCAGGGATACCCAGAGCACACCTGGAGCCAGCCCATCCATTCAGGGATCCCACAGCACACCTGGAGCCAGCCCATCCATTCAGGGATCTCAGAGCACACCTGGAGCCAGCCCATCCATTCACAGCATTCCAGAGCACACCTGGAGCCAGCCCATCCATTCACAGCATTCCAGAGCACACCTGGAGCCAGCCCCTCTGTCAGCATCAGGAACTCATAATCACAGAATGATTAAATGCAGGTGCTTTTATTGAAGAGCTCTGGGTGTCGGGGTGCACAGACCTAAAGCTGACCCACCATGGTTTCCAGCTGAACATGTTTTATGTTTTATCATTATATAACTTACATATTAATTATTAAACTGACATTGTTCTATTGTATACATTGATTTCATCCAAGCATGATGAAATCAATCTCGTGATCCCCCTCAAACCCCTAACATAGTTCCTCATGATTCTTTAAACGATAATTATATCTAATCACATCTAACAAATATATAATTTATCCTATACTGACTGCACAGGTGCAGTTTCACATGGCACAAGGACTGACATTTCACAGGGCCTACCTTTAACATTTTCCCAGGGCCCACTAAGCCTTACTTTCTTTCTAGCTCCCCAAAAATTTCTGTGATTTTAAAATGTTTTACTATCACATCCATTCACAGGAATCCAGGGCTCTGCCAGAGCCTCCAGCTCTGCTCTCTGAGCCCACGTTGGGGTCAGAGCTCTGCCTAATCCTGCCCCACGCTGAGCCAGCAATGCATTCCCCACGCTGAGCCAGCAATGCATTCCCCACGCTGAGCCAGCAATGCATTCCCCACATTACAATAAAGGGGCAAATACCCAAATTGCAGCAAAGGGACAAATTCCCCACGCTGAGCCAGCAATGCATTCCCCACATTGAGCCAGCAATGCATTCCCCATGCTGAGCCAGCAATGCATTCCCCACATTGAGCCAGCAATGCATTCCCCATGCTGAACCAGAGGTGCATTCCTGCTTTGGGGCAGCCAGCATTGCATTCCTGCCTTGGGGCAGCCAGCACTGCATTCCTGCCTTGGGGCAGCCAGCGCTGCATTCCTGCTTTAGAGCAGCCAGCGCTGCATTCCTGCATTGCAGCAGCCAGCGCTGCATTCCTGCTTTGGGGCAGCCAGCGCTGCATTCCTGCTTTGGGGCAGCCAGCGCTGCATTCCTGCTTTCCAGGCCCCACCTTGCCCAGAGCTGCTCCCATCCATGCAGGATTCGCCATCATCTCTCTCCAGAGTCTCCTGCAGCTCCTCGTGGCTGAGGGCGCCTCTTTACAGGTGGGTGCTGCACCCCAAGCCCATCCTGCACTGTCCACACCTCTCATCTTTCTGCTCCAGGTTCAGGACAGGACTCTGCAGCAGATTTCACAGAATTCACTGAATCACAGAATCACAGAATTCACAGGATCACAGATTTCACAGAATTCACATATTTCACAGATTTCACAAAATTCATAGAATTCACAGAATTCACAGGTGTCACAGAATTCACAGAATTCACAGAATGACCAGGTTGGGAGAGACCTCCAATTCCATTGAGTCCCATCCATCCTCAACCCCTCAGCTCAACCCTGGCCCCCAGTGCCACATCCAGGCTTTGTTAAACACACCCAGGGGTGGGGACTCCACCACCTCCCTGGGCAGAACATTCCAGAACTTTATTCTTGGGTTTGTGGCTGCTGGAACGGCTCCTGAGGTATTAAAGAGTCTTTTTTCCCAGCCCCACACTCGATTAAGAAGTCAGGATTCCTCAGCTCTGGTTCTCAAGGTTGTTTATTTTCTCTTATCTCTCCATTATTTCTCTGACCTGCTGAGATCTGTGCTGCAGGTTGGGTTGTGGCACAGTCCCCGCCCTTGGAGTAGTGTTAGTTTTTTTATACTAAAATCTACCTGCACTTAATTTACAATTACTTCCCAATACCTGTCACCTGTGTTAGACAGTCTGTCTCTGCTCTAATCCAATCCAGAAGTGCCTCCATCACAGCAGAAGATGGAGGACAAGAAGAAGGAGAAGAAGGACAGGACATGCCCAGATTCCTCCATCTTGCCTCCTGAACCCCCACTCTAAACTCCCAAAATTCTACTTTTTCACCCTGTGACAAATTCACTGTCATCCTACTCAAACCCTTGTGGCCTGTAACTCCTCACACAAAGCTGGGAATTGTTTCCATGGGTTAAAATAGAACGCACGGGTGGTTTTGGTGTTTCTGACTCTGTGCCAAGGTCTCTGAGCCCCTGCCAGGGTTTGGACTCACCCAGGGCAGCCAGAGCAATGTCCTGGGTCCTGAAACTTTATTGCCCTTTCTGTAAAGAACTTTTTCCTGATAATCAACCCATATTTCCCCTGGTGCAGCTTGAGGCTGCTCTATCCAACAAACAGACTTGGGCTCACAAGGCCTTTTTTCCAGGAATATGAAATGTTTGACAACACCAGCCAACCAGAAAAGTGCCTGATGAACACCAATAAATGTTTTCATTAATTGCAGCTGGGTGATTCTGTAAAATCCATTTTCCAGTGTTTCTCAGGGGTTATTCCTTGCTTTGTGCTTCCTCCCTGTATTTTCTCTCTTGTTTTGGGGTGATTAACACAGCAAAGGATAAATTTTTAACTACTCTGTCTGCAAAACTTCACATCTTGCATCCAAAATATGTTTTGCTGAAAGCAGGGATGCATCTGCTCCTGCGTGTGTCTCTTGATGCAGCCTTTTAAGCTGGATTTCCATTATGTCCAGGAGCAGCTTTCCAGGTGTTTTCCACACCCTTCTTTATTTCTACTAAAGTCAAGCTGTTCCCCTCTTTGTTTCTCTCCTTTGGTACGATTTCTAGGAGGTGAATCTACACAGGTTTGTGGAATCCAAGCTCCTTCACAATTTGGTTTCCTCAATGCAGCTTCTTCCACTGCTGGATCTGCTCTTCTGTTTCCCTTTTCAATATCTGGATTATTTTTTTCTGGGGGGCTGTGCAGTGCATTATTGTGATGTTCTTTGCCTGAAGAACTGCTTTCCCTGTCTTTGGAATTTCAGCTACAAATTTTTCTGAGCTCCCCTGTGAGGTCAAAGCTCCTTGCTGGTCCCAAACTGTTCCACGAGCATGGGCTGTGCCAAAGACAGGTTTTGAGTCAGTATAAATATTTTATTTTTATTTTTATTTTTATTTTTATTTTTATTTTTATTTTTATTTTTATTTTTATTTTTATTTTTATTTTTATTTTTATTTTTATTTTTATTTTATTTTTATTTTTATTTTTATTTTTATTTTTGTTTTATTTTTATTTTAGTTTTAGTTTTGATTTTAGTTTTGTGTTTATTTTTATTTTTATTTTTATTTATTTAATATCTCTTCCTGTCCTCAGCCCAATGGCAGGGCCCAAGGGAGAGCTCCCAGTCTGGTTTTCTGGAGGCAGTGAATTGTTTTCCAGTGCCTTCGTGGCAGTGCCCACAGTGTGCCCCCATTTCCCATCTCCATTCTGTCAGTAAACACCTGCACAGCTGGCACAGCTGGCGCAGCAGATCCCTCCCCAGCGGTGCCAAAGGACACTCTGGCATGCAGAGAAGGTGATGGGGCCACATCGCCAGCAGCCCCAGCCCTGCTGTCAGGTGGCTGTCCAAGTCCCTGTCCAGGCTGGGGTGAATGTCTCCTGGGAGGGACTGTCCCCCCACAACCCCTCTGGCCAGCACGGCCTTCCAGCTCCAGGGCTCTGAATTCACACTGAATTTCCCCATTCAGTGCCAGTGGCCGCAGCTGGAGCAGCTGGAGCAGGGCCTGCAGTGGGGATCTCCAGCCCTGAGCTCGTTCCCAAGGCTGTGCTCCCCACTCCTTGGTCCCTTGGAGCAGAGCCGGGGGGCACTGAGAGCAGCTGCTGTGGGGTGGGAGGGGATGGCTGCACCCCTGAGCACTGACCCCACTGCTGCCACATCCCCACGTCCTGCCAGGGACCCCATCAGGAGCAGCTTGTGCTCCAGCCCTGCCCTGCTGCCCTTCCTGCAGCTGCTGGGATGTTATCAAGGAATTTCTGCCTGGTTTGGTGGGGACATCCAGTCCCATCCACGGCCACAGGCAGGGACACCTCCACAGGCCAAGCTGGAGACCCCGGTGAGGGCCAGGGCCCCCCAGCAGGAGCCTGAACCTCCCCCAGCTGCCTCAGCAGCTTCAGCCCTGTCCTCAAGAACCAGAGCCCACCACAGTGCCCCATCCCACCCACAACTCCAGCCCCGACCCACCCAGCAGCACCGAGGGTCCCTCAGGGCTTCCCCCCACTCCTGGAGCTCCCACGTGGGTTTGGCCACATCCCCCACAATGGCCTGTGTCTGTCTGTCTGTCCCTCCTGCAGCTCCCCCATCCTGGGGAGGGCCTTTCCCTGCTCGTGTCCCACCTTGGGGCAGTGGGTGCAGCCCCCTGTGCCCGGCTCGGGGGGGGTGAGGACCCCTTGTTCCCATCCCTCTGCCCCATTTGCTCCCCTCTGCTCCCACACCAGGGGCTGTGAGCATCTCCTCCCCCTGAAGGATGCGGTGTGTCACTCCTGACCCACAGCACACACGTGGCCTGCGGGGTTTTTGTGCTGCTGGCCCGGCTCTCCTACCCAGCCCTGGCCCAGCTCGCCCTGTCCTGAGCCCTTGGTCCCTTCCCAGGGAGCCCTTTCCCTATTCCCAGTGAGTCTGTTTGTCCCTTACCAGTAAACCCATTCCGCAACTCCCAGTGAAGTTTCCCCATCCCTGGTGAGCCCCTTCCTCATTCCCAATCGGCCCATTCCCAGTTCCTGGTGACCCCACTCACTCATTCCCACTGAGCCTATTCCCTCATTCCCCATTCCCCATTCCCCATTCCCACTGAGCCCCATTCCCCATTCCCACTGAGCCCCTTTCCCCATTCCCACTGACCCTATTCCCTCTTTCCCCATTCCCACTGAGCCCCATTCCCCATTCCCACTGAGCTCTTTCCCCATTCCCACTGAGCCCCATTCCCCATTCCCACTGAGCCTCTTTCCCCGTTCCCCATTCCCACTGAGCTCTTTCCCCATTCCCACTGAGCCTCTTTCCCCATTCCCACTGAGCCTCTTTCCCCGTTCCCCATTCCCACTGAGCCTCTTTCCCCCATTCCCACTGAGCCTCTCTCCCCACTCCCACTGAGCCTCTCTCCCCACTCCCACTGAGCCCCATTCCCCATTCCCACTGAGCCTCTTTCCCCATTCCCACTGAGCCCCATTCCCCATTCCCACTGAGCCCCATTCCCCACTCCCACTGAGCCTCTTTCCCCATTCCCACTGAGCCTCTTTCCCCGTTCCCCATTCTCGCTGAGCCCATTCCCAGTTTGCCCAGTCCCTGGCCCTGCACAGCCCCAGCTGCCCCGCACTCGCTCACGCCTCGGTTTCCACCACGTTTTATTACAAAACCGCTGCGGGCCGGTCCCGGGGCCGCTCCCGGTGCCGCTCCCGCTCGCGGCGGGCTCAGCCCGTGCCGGTGCCGGTGCCGAGCGCTCTCAGCGCGGATGCCGAGGCGGCGGCTGGAGGCGGCGCAGCCCCGGCGGGTCCGGGGCGTTTCGGGATGTCCCGGGGGGTGTCCCGGAGGGTTCGGGGTGTGCGGGGCTCAGCGCCCCACGGCGTCGAGGATGCGGCGGTTGGAGTCGGCGCGGGCGCGCTGGCTCTGGGCGCGGGCGAGCAGCAGGAGGTGCCGCAGGAGGTGGAACGTGAGGTCGATGGAGAGCGGCGGCTCGTCCCGCCGCCCTCGCCACGGCCCCGGGGGCGGCGGCGCCAGCGGCGGCCACAGCGGCGGGTCCGGATCGCCGGTCGCGGCCGCCGGGACGGAGCCGTCGGTGGTGGCGGGGCGGGCGGCGGCGGGCGGCGGGCGGGCGAGCAGCAGCAGGAGGGTGAGCAGTGCCCGCCGCATCCTCGGTCCCTCCGCACCTGCGGGGCAGGGGCTCAGCGCCGCGGCAGAGAGCGGGGCGGCGGCGGAGGCCCGACGGGGACCGCGGCCCCTCCGTTCCCGGCCGCCCCGTCCCGTCCCCTCCGCGCTCCCCGGCCCCGGTGCCGCCCCTGCCCGGTTCCCGAGCCCCGGCCCGTACCCGGTGCGCTGTGCCCTGTTCCTGCCGGTGCCGGTGCCGGCGGCGCGGAGAGCGCGATGGGTCCCGCGGGAGCTGAGCCGGCGGCGCGGCCCGGGGTTATATGGGCCCGGGAGCCCGGGCTGACGTCAGCGCCGGGCACGCACCGGGCGGCGGGGGCGGGGGACCGGGGGGCACCGGAGCGGCGGGGAGCGGGCCCCCGGCGGCGGGACGGGCTGCGGGACGAGGAGCGGCAGCGGCAGAGCCCGCTCTCCTCGGTGTCGGGAGCCGCCCCTCCGGTTCTGCTCTGCCGCCCACCAAAGAGGCACGGCGGGCCCGGGGCCGGTGAGAGCAGGTGCCTCGGGCCGTGCTAACCCTCGCTTCCCCGGTGCCCCGGTTTCCCCGGTTCCCCCGAACCCTCTCGCGGCTCTGCCGCATCTCCAGCCTCGTTCTCCGCCGCTGTCCGCGGTGCTGAACGGCCGGGACCCGCTGGGGCACCGGGGCCGGTGAGCTCCCGGTGAGCCCCCGGTGAGCCCGCAGTGAGCTGCACCGGGCTGAGCCGCGGCTTCTCGGCGTGGAATCCTCGCGTTCCCGGGCGGAACGGCCGCGCCGAGCAGGGGCGGCACCGGGGCCGGGACGGCGGGGGGATCCCGGGGCGGAGACGGGGGTGACGCCCCGAGCACCGGCGGCTCCAGGACGGGGCGGTCACGGCGGGACCCCCATCCCGGCCGTGGCTCGGTGTCCGGGCAGGGCGGGCGGTGCCGAGGTCAGAGCGCGGGCCGGGGCCGCAGACGCCCCGAGCGCAGCGGCGGCACCGGCCAAGTCCTGTGAGTCATAGCATGGAGGCACCGGAGCTGGCAGCGCCGCGCTCGATGCAGGGTGTTCCGTCGGGGCACCGGCACCGCTGCCAAACGGTGAGGTGGCTGCTGGGGCTCCTCGCTCCTGTTGGCAGCCCCCCGAGTGCGCCGCACTGCTGGCACTCCCCCCGAGTGATCCACACCCCTGCCCGCAGCCCCCGAGTGCCCCGCATGGTGCCAGCAGCCCCCCGAGTGCGCCGCACAGCTGGCATTCTCCCGAGTGCCCCTCATGGTGCCTGGAGCCCCCCGAGTGCCCCGCACGCTGCCAGCCGAGCGCAGCCGAGCTGACACCGAGCGCCGGTGCTGCAGGAGCCGGATCAGTGGGGTAGAGCCCGGATCAGCGGGGCACAGCCCGGATCAGCGGGGCAGAGCCCGGATCAGCGGGGCACAGCCCGGACCAGCGGGGCACAGCCGGGATCAGTGGGGCAGAGCCGGGATCAGTGGGGCACAGCCCGGATCAGCGGGGCACAGCCCGGATCAGCGGGGCACAGCCCGGATCAGCGGGGCAGAGCCGGGATCAGTGGGGCAGAGCCCGGATCAGTGGGGCAGAGCCGGACCAGCGGGGCAGAGCCGGGATCAGTGGGGCAGAGCTCGGATCAGTGGGGCAGAGCCGGGATCAGTGGGGCAGAGCCGGACCAGCGGGGCACAGCCCGGATCAGTGGGGCAGAGCCGGGATCAGCGGGGCACAGCCCGGATCAGTGGGGCAGAGCCGGGATCAGTGGGGCAGAGCCGGGATCAGCGGGGCAGAGCCCGGATCAGCGGGGCAGAGCCCGGATCAGTGGGGCAGAGCCGGGATCAGCGGGGCAGAGCCCGGATCAGTGGGGCAGAGCTCGGATCAGTGGGGCACAGCCCGGACCAGCGGGGCACAGCCGGGATCAGTGGGGCAGAGCCCGGACCAGCGGGGCACAGCCGGGATCAGTGGGGCAGAGCCGGGATCAGCGGGGCAGAGCCCGGATCAGTGGGGCAGAGCCGGGATCAGTGGGGCAGAGCCGGACCAGCGGGGCAGAGCCGGGATCAGTGGGGCAGAGCCGGGATCAGTGGGGCAGAGCCGGACCAGCGGGGCACAGCCGGGATCAGTGGGGCAGAGCCCGGATCAGCGGGGCAGAGCCCGGATCAGTGGGGCAGAGCCCGGATCAGTGGGGCACAGCCGGGATCAGCGGGGCAGAGCCGGGATCAGTGGGGCACAGCCCGGATCAGTGGAGCAGAGCCCGGATCAGTGGGGCACAGCCCGGATCAGTGGGGCAGAGCCCGGACCAGCGGGGCAGAGCCGGGATCAGCGGGGCACAGCCCGGATCAGTGGGGCACAGCCCGGATCAGTGGGGCAGAGCCGGGATCAGTGGGGCAGAGCCGGACCAGTGGGGCAGAGCCGGGATCAGCGGGGCAGAGCCGGGATCAGTGGGGCAGAGCCCGGATCAGTGGGGCAGAGCCGGGATCAGCGGGGCAGAGCCGGGATCAGCGGGGCACAGCCCGGACCAGCGGGGCAGAGCCGGGATCAGCGGGGCAGAGCCCGGATCAGTGGGGCACAGCCCGGACCAGCGGGGCACAGCCCGGACCAGCGGGGCAGAGCTCACCCGGGGCTCACCCGGCCCTGGCACGGTGTGTCCCAGCCCGGGGCACGGGGGTGGCGGGCACGGCCCTGCCCGCAGCGAGCAGCACACGGTGCCGTGCCCCGTGACGCGATCCGGCACGAAGGCTGGCACCGAGGGCTGGCACCGGCCCCGCTCCCGCGGCGGCGGGGCAGAGCCCTCGGCAGGGCCGGGCTCACCCCGAGCCCCGGCTGCAGCCCCTGCTGTGCCCGCTGCCCCTGGGGACGAGCGGCCCGTTCCACGCGGCTCCTGCCGTGCTCGCAGCGCTCGCTCTGCTGACAGAGAGCCCCCTGCACGGTCAGAGGGAGCTGCAAGAGGCTCAGTGCTCAGAGCTGCAAATCCCTGCCACCCCCGGCACCCACCCCGCTGGCTGCAGAGAGCCTGAGCCCCACACAGAACGGGGGCTCCGAGGTAATGGTGCCATCGGTGCATGTCCCATCACTGTGTGACACACAGAGCCCGAGCCCCACACTGAACCAGGCACTGGTGCCCATCCCTGTGTGACACACAGAGCCTGAGCCTCGCACAGAACGGGGGCTCCGAGGTAATGGTGCCATCCGTGCATGTCCCATCCCCGTGTGACACAGCCCCACAGAGAGCCTGAGCCCCACACAGAACCGGGCCCTGAGGCACTGGTGCCCATCCCCGTGTGACACAGCCCCACAGAGAGCCTGAGCCCCACACTGAACCGGGCCCTGAGGCACTGGTGCCCATCCCCGTGTGACACAGCCCCAGCCCTGTGCTGCTGCACCGAGCACTGCTGGGGGGCAAAGGGCTGCAGCTGCAGCCCCTCCTGTCTCTGCCTCACCCCCCAGGCCTGGGCAGCGTTTGCCCCCTCTGTGTGCCAGGCTGTACCCACCCGGCTGGAGCAGCCCCAGAGCTGGCTCAGCACAGAACCAGGCTGCGGGGAGGATGAGGAGGGAGGAGGGCAGATGGTGAATACCCTCCTGAAGGCCACACTGGCAGAGTCCAGGGTGTACTGCAGCATGGGGATTGCTCTGTCCAGCTGTGTGGGGCTGCAGCAGTGCAGGTGAGGGGGCCAGGGCTGCAGAGAGCTGAGAGGAACCACCGTGGTGCCACCAGATCCACCTTGGTGCCACCAGATCCATTGTGCTGCCACCAGACCCACCGTGGTGCCACCAGACCCACCGTGGTGCCACCAGATCCATCGTGGGGCCACAAGATCCACTTGGAGGGCTGGATGTGATGGGCAGGGACACTGTGGGAGCTGGACACTGTGTGTGTGTGGGACATTGTGTGCGCTTGCTGCCACTGTAGGGTGAGCATGGACACATGTCAAACATGGACACACATCCCAAACATGGACACACATCCCAGGGCATGGACACACATCCCTAAACATGGACACACATCCCCAAACATGGACACACATCCCAAACATGGACACACATCCCAGGGCATGGACACACATCCCAGGGCATGGACACACATCCCAAACATGGACACACATCCCAGACATGGACACACATCCCAAACATGGACACACATCCCAGGGCATGGACACACATCCCCAAACATGGACACACATCCCAGGGCATGGACACACATCCCAAACATGGACACACATCCCCAAACATGGACACACATCCCTAAACATGGACACACATCCCCAAACATGGACACACATCCCCAAACATGGACACACATCCCAGACATGGACACACATCCCTAAACATGGACACACATCCCAGACATGGACACACATCCCCAAACATGGACACACATCCCAAACATGGACACACATCCCTAAACATGGACACACATCCCAGGGCATGGACACACATCCCCAAACATGGACACACATCCCCAAACATGGACACACATCCCAAACATGGACACACATCCCAGGGCATGGACACACATCCCAGGGCATGGACACACATCCCCAAACATGGACACACATCCCAGGGCATGGACACACATCCCAAACATGGACACACATCCCCAAACATGGACACACATCCCCAGACATGGACACACATCCCAGACATGGACACACATCCCAGACATGGACACACATCCCCAAACATGGACACACATCCCAGACATGGACACACATCCCAGACATGGACACACATCCCAGACATGGACACACATCCCCAAACATGGACACACATCCCAGGGCATGGACACACATCCCAAACATGGACACACATCCCAAACATGGACACACATCCCTAAACATGGACACACATCCCAAACATGGACACACATCCCTAAACATGGACACACATCCCAAACATGGACACACATCCCAGGGCATGGACACACATCCCAGGGCATGGACACACATCCCAAACATGGACACACATCCCAAACATGGACACACATCCCTAAACATGGACACACATCCCTAAACATGGACACACATCCCAGACATGGACACACATCCCTAAACATGGACACACATCCCTAAACATGGACACACATCCCAGGGCATGGACACACATTCCCAAACATGGACACACATCCCAGACATGGACACACATCCCTAAACATGGACACACATCCCAAACATGGACACACATCCCAGGGCATGGACACACATCCCAAACATGGACACACATCCCCAAACATGGACACACATCCCAAACATGGACACACATCCCAAACATGGACACACATCCCCAGACATGGACACACATCCCATGGCATGGACACACATCCCAGGGCATGGACACACATCCCAAACATGGACACACATCCCCAAACATGTACACACATCCCAAACATGGACACACATCCCCAAACATGGACACACATCCCCAAACATGGACACACATCCCAAACATGGACACACATCCCAAACATGGACACACATCCCAGACATGGACACACATCCCAGGGCATGGACACACCTCCCCAGGGTGTGGCTACACATGCCCAAGGGCAGCAGGCAGTGGCAGCAGCTCCGTGGAGCTTCTCTCGGGCACTACAGGCTGGGTATCTCATTCATGGCACAGGTGGGTTGTGGCCCTGGCCCAGACCCAGCTCCAGCCCTACCCCAAACCCTTCCTGAACCCTCCCTGGATGCACAGCCCTGCATCAGGCAAGCCCTGGCCCTGGGGGAACTGTGCACCCAGCATCATTTGGCTCCATGGACCTCATTTCACTGGTCTGCAGCCGTGGAGGCACAAGCAGAGCCCGTGGAACAGCTCCAGCAGGACCTGATGGCCCCTAAAGCACCATGCCCCCTGTGCCAGCGCCCCCTCCCCTCTCCAGCCCTGGGGCAGCCCACCCCAGCAGCCTGCAGCCCCCTGCCCATGCTGGGAGCCTCGAGATGGGGCAGAGAGGAGCTGTTGAACCACCACAGAACAGAACAGCTGCTCTAGAACTGCACCTTCAGCGCCTGGGGACGCGCCGGGCCACAAGGGCCGTGGCCATCAGAAGGGAAGGTTCTGTTTATTGATGCTTTGCCTGCCCACAGCAGAGGCACAGCAAACGCCGTGTTCAGGGGGAGCGTGCCCAGCCTGCAGTGCCCAGCTCCGTGCCCCTGGCACAGCCAGGGCCAGCCCTGCCCCGCCTGCACTGCTCTCTTGCCTGGGATGAGCCGCGGGGAAGGTCTGAGCGCCACTCGGGGCAGGAGCACGCTGTGGGCAGGGCTGGCAAAGGGCTGGGCACAGCAGGGCGGAGCTGCTGCACAGCACGGCGAGCAGAGACGGGCCTGTCCTGGCACCATCCCCTGCCCAGGGCAGCTGTGCCCACCGGGGATGGTGCTCCCCTGAGAGAGGAGCAGGGGGCTACTGCAGGACCCTGCATGCCCCAGCCTGCCCATGCCATGTGTGCCCACTGCCAGGGCTCAGCTGGGCACTGCCAGGGCGCAGCTGGGCACTGCCAGGGCTCAGGGTTGCAGTGGATCAGGCAGGGCACAGGCTGGGCACTGCCAGGGCTCAGCTGGGCACTGCCAGGGCTCAGGCTGGGCACTGCCAGGGCTCAGGGTTCCTGTGGGATCACGCAGGGCCCAGCTGGGCACTGCCAGGGCTCAAGGCTCCTGTGGGATCACGCAGGGCCCAGCTGGGCACTGCCAGGGCTCAGGGTTGCAGTGGATCAGGCAGGGCTCAGCTGGGCACTGCCAGGGCTCAGCTGGGCACTGCCAGGGCTCAGGGCTCCTGTGGGATCATGCAGGGCTCAGCTGGGCACTGCCAGGGCACTCGGCTCCTGCCTCACATCCGATTCGCCTTCCAGGACAGGTAGCAGTTCCAGACGATGGCAACACACTGGACAACAGCCAGCCTGGGCACAGAGGGGACACAGGGGACAGGGTCTGCAGCTGCCAGCTCAGGGGGCAGGGACTGGGCACCAGGGCCACAACCCTACCTGTGCTGCAGAGGCACAAAGTAGAAGTTGGCAATTTGCACGGGTGGCCAGATCTGGGCAGAGAAGGGGAGGAGAGGTGAGGAGCCCTGCCAGGGTCCCTGTCCCACACCCAGCCCTGCCTGGCACTCAGGGAGCCCCACAGAGCCCACGGCAGCGCCACGGGACAGGGACAGGGACAGGGATGGGACAGGGGCAGGGACAGGGGCAGGGGCAGGGACAGGGGCAGGGGCAGGGACAGGGACAGGGATGGGACAGGGACAGGGACAGGGGCAGGGCAGGGACAGGGACAGGGACAGGGATGGGACAGGGACAGGGATGGGACAGGGATGGGACAGGGACAGGGATGGGACAGGGACAGGGACAGGGACAGGGGCAGGGACAGGGACAGGGACAGGGGCAGGGACAGGGACCGGGACAGGGATGGGACAGGGATGGGACAGGGGCAGGGACAGGGGCAGGAGCAGGGACAGGGACAGGAGCAGGGACCAGGACAGGGACAGGGACAGGGACAGGGACAGAGATGGGACAGGGACAGGGGCAGGGACAGGGGCAGGGATGGGACAGGGACAGGGGCAGGGACAGGGGCAGGGACAGGACAGGGATGGGACAGGGACAGGGGCAGGGACAGGGGCAGGGACAGGGACCGGGACAGGGACAGGGACAGGGACAGGGGCAGGGGCAGGGGCAGGGACAGGGACAGGCACAGGGACAGGGACCGGGACAGGGATGGGACAGGGACAGGGACAGGGGCAGGGATGGGACAGGGACAGGGACAGGGACAGGGATGGGACAGGGATGGGACAGGGACAGGGACAGGGGCAGGGATGGGACAGGGACAGGGACAGGGGCAGGGGCAGGGACAGGGACAGGGACAGGCACAGGGACAGGGGCAGGGATGGGACAGGGACAGGGGCAGGGGCAGGGCAGGGACAGGGACAGGGACAGGGACAGGGACAGGGACAGGGGCAGGGGCAGGGGCAGGGACAGGGACAGGCACAGGGACAGGGACCGGGACAGGGATGGGACAGGGACAGGGACAGGGGCAGGGATGGGACAGGGACAGGGACAGGGACAGGGATGGGACAGGGATGGGACAGGGACAGGGACAGGGGCAGGGATGGGACAGGGACAGGGACAGGGGCAGGGGCAGGGACAGGGACAGGGGCAGGGACAGGGACAGGGATGGGACAGGGATGGGACAGGGACAGGGACAGGGGCAGGGATGGGACAGGGACAGGGGCAGGGGCAGGGCAGGGACAGGGACAGGGACAGGGGCAGGGACAGGGACAGGGGCAGGGACAGGGGCAGGGACGTGCCAGCCAGCACTCACACAGTAATTGGTCACCAGGGCATCCATGTAGTCCTGGAAGAAAAAGGAGGTGTGAGCACTCAGAGGGTCCCATCCCCGCCACTGGTGCCCAGCTCCACTGCTGGGCACGGAGCCCCTGCAGCCCTGGCCATGCCCTCCACAGCCATGAGGGTGACCAGAGCCATCCCCCCCGAGAGCCCTTTGTGCCAGGGCACACGGCTTGTCCCCCGGGGTGGGCTGTGAGCCCTGCCCAGCTCAGCACTCCCCAGGCCCCTCCTGGCAGCAGAGACAGAGCAGGGCACTGAGCTGGGCACTGCCTGGGAGCCCAGGGTGCTGCGGTGTCCCGGTGCCACAGCCACGACCCTGGGCAGCCTGGCCGTGTCCCAGCCCTGTCCCAGGACAGCAGGATGAGTCCCCGGGCAGCCTGGCCGTGACTCAGCCGGCAGGGCAGGCTCCTGGTGGCGCTGGCAGCAGCCCAGCCCGGGGTGATGGATGCTCTGCTGACGCTTCCTCTGCGTGGGGACAGGCGGATGCGCCCCCAGCCAGGGCTGAGGGTGCTGCCAGCGCTGCTCCAGCCCGGCCAGCACCCCCATCCAGGCCAGGGATCCCGGGGCCACGGCCTGCACCAACCACCAGCCACAGCAGGATGCCCCGGGGAAGGCAAGGCAAGATCCGTGGCATGAGCTGGTCAGGATGAGCAGGGCAAGAGGGACAGAGTGCTCATGGAGTGCTCGTGCATGTCAAGATCCACGGCATGAGCTGGTCAGGATGAGCAGAAGATGGATGGAGTGCTCATGGAGTGCTCATGCAAGGCAAGATCCACGGCATGGACTGGTCAGGATGAGCAGAGGAAGATGGATGGAGTGCTCAGAGCGCTGCCCGTGCCCACGATCTGTCCACGTGTGCCCTCAGGGAGCACAGAGCACCCCACGCCCCGGCTGTGGCTTGCACAGAGCCTGAGGAAAGCAGAGCTGATGTGATCCTGCCCCGGGATCTGCCTCCTGTGCTCTGGGGCAGGACGAGGGGCACGTGCTGGCAGTCCAGGTGTGGCAGGCTGGTGACTGGGTGCCCATGCAGAGGAATGAACCCAGGCAGAGCTCCAGCCAGGCTGGCAGTCCCGGTGTGGCAGGCTGGTGACTGGGTGCCCATGCAGAGGAATGGACCCAGGGTGGTGGCACTGGGGCAGAGCTCCAGCCAGGCCGGGCCGTTCACAGGCAGCCCCCGTGAGAGAGGCTGGCGTGGCTGTTGCTGTCCTGGCAGCCACACGCCCACCCCACGGTGCCTCATCCTGTGGCAGGTGGGCACCCGCTGCCCAGTGACTCACCCTGCACACGCTGACTCAGCGTCCACACCGGTTTCCAGCAATTACCGTTAATGGGAGTCATCTCGGTAATTGCTCCGGTGCCCCAGCCAGAGCAGGGCTGGACAGCACGCCCGTGGCACCCGTGTCTGGCCCAGGTGGGACCCAGCACTCGCCCACGGGAACCCGTGCCAGAGGAACTGGCCCTGGCAGCAGCACTTGGACTGGCAGCACTGGGCACCCAACACCCCAGGGCCGTGGGCCCCACGCCTGGGCACGGACACAAACGGGAGCAGCCAGCAGGGCCAGCCCAGGGGGAGCTGCCAGGGCCCCACAGCGCCCAGGGCGGCAGCAGCACTCACCTGCTGGATCTTGGCCCAGTTCTCGTGCAGCGAGAGCCCGTTGGTGGCCCCTGTGACAGCCAGGAAGCAGCCAAGGAAGCACGGAGCGAAGCCCCCCTGCCAGAGAGGAGCCCGGGCCGAGGGATGAGGAGCTCGTGGTGCTCGGAGCCAGGCTGGCCACGGGCAGCCTCTGGCCCTCCATGGCACTGGGCTGGGCCCAGCTCAGGCACTGGGCTCCCAGAGCAGGCTGGACACCTGGCACAGGTCTGCCCTGTGCCCACTGCCCAGCCCCACACAGCACCCTCGCCATGTCACACCAACCTGGTCCAGGATCACCTTCTTCACAGCCACAGCTTTTGTGTTCCCTGGGATGAGCCAGTCCAGGATCCTGTACCAGCTGCCCACAACAGGGCCCTGCAGGAGCCAGGGGGTGAGGAGCAGCCTCTGTCCTCAGGGGTCAGGGCTGGGGCCTCCAGGGCTGGTTACACGGCCCTGCTCCAGCTCTGGACCACAAATACGAGCTCATCTTATGCTGCTCCTGCTCCATGGAACTGGCCCTGCCCATGGCTGCTGGAGGTGGCACCAGGATGGCCCAACTCACAGCCCACCACCCCAGGCACCTTCAGCAGGCTCCCACCCTGCTGAAGGAGCCCTCCCATCCCACTATCCCATGCCAGGATCCCATGCCATGATCCCGCCCCATCCATCCCCACTCACCACAAAGCAGAAGCCAATGCCCATCATTTTCAGGGTGCGGGGGCATTGGTGCCCATGCAGCCCCCGCTGCTCCACCAGCTGCTGTGCAATCACATCCCCAGCTCCCATCAGGGCCCCTGCAACCAGCACGCCCCACTCAGGCAGGCCAGGCCCCGTGTGCCCCCTGCCCAGGGTGCCTGAGCCTGCTCAGCCCTGGTGGGGCTGTCCCAGCTGCAGCTGCCACAGCCTGCACCAAACCCCATGGCACCAAACCCGTGGCACCAAACCCCATGGCACCAAACCCCATGGCACCAAACCCATGGCACAGGAGTCCCACCCTGCCAAGTGCCTCAGGGCTCTCACTGCAGCATCTCTGCTCTAAACGGTGTCCAGCTGCACCTGGACGTGGGGCTGACCCATCAGCCAGGCTCCACGGTGCTCTCAGAGCAGAGCCTGCCCAGCTGCTGCCCATGATCTCCACGGCAGCCTCTCCCTGGGCACCGGGCAGGCTCTGCCCACTGCGATCCCCTCCCTGCAGACCCTGGCAGGCTCTGCCCACTGCGATGCCCTCCCTGCCCGTGTCCCCCGCCCCACCAGCCGGGCTGGGCACAGTGTGTGCTCCCCGCTGCCCCAGCCCCTCACCACAGCCGGCAGCTGGCACAGCTCCTGGCCCCGTTCCTGCTCAGTGTCCCGGTGTGGCGCTGCCCGGCTGGGGCTCTGGCAGCTCCCGCTCCATCCCACACCCCTGACCCCTTCGACGCAACTCAGCTGGCCCGGCGCTGCCCCTGCAGCTGCTCCCCGGCCCCGGCGGCTCCTGCTCCCTCTGCCCGCTCCCCCGGGACGGTTCCCTGGCAGGTCTCCAGCCCCACTGCTCCTCTGCTCCGTCCTCGGGAGCCCTGGGCCCAGCAAACCCTCGGTCTGAGGGGCGCAGCCCCTGCCTGACAGCCCCAGGGTTGTGGTACCAGCCCTGTCCTGGGGACTTTGTCAGCAGCTCCTCATGGATAAGGGCCCAGCTCCCTGTCCCCACGCCGTGCCAGGTGGTGCCTGAAGCTCACCGGCAGCGCCAGCCCGGGTTCTGCCGCCCCACAGAGCACCACTGCCGCTTCACAGGCTCCATGTCCCAGCCCCGACCAGCCCCAGGATCTGGGGGTCTGTCCCCCACACACCCCAGGACGGCAGAGCAGCCCCTCCAGCTCGCGGGCCACAACGGCACCGGGCAGGGGATGGGGGCAGGCATGGGACTCCAGGCCAGGACAGCCAGAGCTCCGGGGCTGGCACGGCAGCATTCCTGGGAGCTGCATTCCCAAAGCTGCACTCCATGGAGCTGCACTCCCCAGAGCTGCACTCCCCAGAGCTGCACTCCATGGAGCTGCACTCCCAGAGCTGCATTCCCAAAGCTGCATTCCCAAAGCTGCACTCCATGGAGCTGCACTCCCAGAGCTGCACTCCATGGAGCTGCACTCCCAGAGCTGCATTCCTGTGAGCTGCATTCCCAAAGCTGCATTCCCCAGAGCTGCACTCCCAGAGCTGCATTCCCCAGAGCTGCACTCCCAGAGCTGCATTCCCCAGAGCTGCACTCCATGGAGCTGCACTCCCAGAGCTGCACTCCTGTGAGCTGCATTCCCAAAGCTGCATTCCCCAGAGCTGCACTCCCAGAGCTGCATTCCCCAGAGCTGCACTCCATGGAGCTGCATTCCCCAGAGCTGCACTCCCAGGAGCAGGGAGCAGGGGCACAGCTCTCATGGAGACCACAGCAGGCACTGCTGTTGCTCATCCAGTGCAGAGGGCTCCGGGTACAGTGCCCACAGGTGATGAGGCTGTGGGGAGGGACAGAGCTGCCTGTGCATCTGCATCCCTTCCTGGTGCTGGGGATGCAGCCAGATGCAGCCCCCAGCAGTGACTTCGGCAGCAGTGCCTGCCCAGGGTGCCACTGGCACTGCCCAAGCACAGCTCCTGTGGGGCTGGAGCCTCCATCCCAGCCGAACCTGGTGCCACCAGCACTGCCCAAACACAGCTCCTGTGGGGCTGGAGCCTCCATCCCAGCCTAACCTGGTGCCACCAGCACTGCCCAAGCACAGCTCCTGTGGGGCTGGAGCCTTCATCCCAGCCTAACCCCATGCCCAGGGTGCCACTGGCACTGCCCAAGCACAGCTCCTGTGGGGCTGGAGCCTCCATCCCAGCCTAACCCCATGCCCAGGGTGCCACTGGCACTGCCCAAGCACAGCTCCTGTGGGGCTGGAGCCTTCATCCCAGCCTAACCCCATGCCCAGGGTGCCACTGGCACTGCCCAAGCACAGCTCCTGTGGGGCTGGAGCCTTCATCCCAACCTAACCCCATGCCCAGGGCGCCACCAGCACTGCCCAAACACAGCTCTGAGTGGGGCTGGAGCCTTCATCCCAGCCTAACCCCATGCCCAGGGTGCCAAGCCGACCCCCAGCTCCATGTTCTTGTGGCCAGAGGACCCTGAACGGGGCCCAGACCTAAGTAGGACACCTCCATCTCCTTGGCCACGGCGGTGCCCTGGCAGCAGCAGGGCGGGCACTGCTCTCCACAGGCAGGGGACAGCAGGTCACGGCTGCAGGCACGTGCTGCTGCTGCCCACTGTGTGCAGGCCCTGATGGCAGCCTGGCCCAGGCCCAGCATGCAGGAGGCAGAGCCCTGCTGACCCCCAGCCCTGGGACCGCAGCGTGGCCAGCAAGGGTGCCCGGGCACAGAGGGCACGGCCAGCTGCCAGCAGAGCCCTGGCGCGGCCCCAGCTGGCAGCACGGGGGTCCCTGGGAGCAGCAGGACAAGGCTGGAGGCTGGCACGGAGCTGGCACAGGGCACGGGAAGCTGCACGGACACTGCACAGGCAGCAGGTGAGGGGCTGAGCCTGGCCGTGGTGGGGATCACCCGTGGGAGCTCCGGGGAGAGCAGGAGCAAGGGGAGCAGGAGCGTTCCTGCCCTCGTGGCTGGAGCAGGGAGAGCCCAGCAGGGAGAGCCCAGCCCCAGGCTGGTGCAGCCGCGTCCAGCAGCAGCCCAGCACACACAGAGGCCGTGCCCAGCCCTGCAGGTGGGCAGAGCCCCGGGCAGGGCTGTGCCACAGCTCCCAGGGAAGCAGCAGCGGGCAGAGCACAGCCGAGGCCGGGGCCAGCTCGGGGCCAGGCCGGCAGGGGAGGCGAGGGCAGGGCCAGCCCCGGGCAGCCCCTCCCAGCTCTGCCCCGGCCGCTCGCCAAGCACAGCGGGCCGTGCTGCCAGCAATCGTCTCCGTGACAGCCGATAAAAATAACAGCGGGAACAGCTAAGCGGCCTGGCAGTGCCCCAGGCATGGGGGGCACCGTGCCACCCCCCTGCTGCCATCGAGGCTGAGAGCCAGGGGCTGCACAGGGAGGGGAGCCCCCAGCTCAGGATGGGCACCCCAGAGCCCCCAGCTCAGGATGGGCACCCCCAGTTCAGCAGAGACAGTCAGGGCGGGGGTGGCAGGGGGGCTACAGCAGGGGGGCAGCAAGGAGCACACAGGGACCCCCCAGCTCCCACCCACCCGCAGCACAGCCCCTGCTGTGACTCGTGACTGCCCAGGGCTACAGCTCAGCATCCATCCCTCCAGGTGAGGGGGGCCTGGGACAGCGTCCCCCCGGGTCTGGGTGTGAGGGCTGCGCCTCCCGGCAGTCCCCACGAGCGCTCTGGCTCCAGCACAGAGCCCTGACAGAGCTGTCCTGAGCTGGGAGCGGGTCAGGGCCCCTCCCTGGTGTGACACACAGGGTCCCTGCCCAGCCCAGGCCACGGCAGCACCTTCTCCCCCGAAGTCAGATCCCTGAGGCACTGCAGACCTCCTGCCCTGCCTCCTGCACTGTGACGGTGCCTGCACAGGGCAAGGGGTGTGTGCCGGGGCAGGGCAGGGGCTGTGTGTGGGGCAGGGGCATGTGCAGGGCAGGGCAGGGGCATGTACAGGGTAGTCTGTGTGCCAGGGCAGGGCAGGGGCTGTGTGCCGGGGCAGGGGCTGTGTGCCAGGGCAGGGGCTGTGGGCGGGGCAGGGGCTGTGTGCTGGGGCAGGGCAGGGGCTGTGTGTGGGGCAGGGGCTGTGTGCCCGGAGTGGGGTTACGGGCAGTGTTCCGGGGCAGGGGCTGTGTGCCCGGAGCGGGGTATGGGCAGTGTTCCGGGCTAGGGGCTGTGTGTCGGGAGCGGGATACGGACAGTGTGCCGGAGCAGGCTATGTGCGGGGAGCGGGGTACCGGCAGCGTTCCGGGGGAGCTGTGTGCCGGGGGAGGGGTACGGGCAATGTTCCGGGGCAGTCTGTGCGCCGGGGCAGGGGCAGTGTTCCGGGGCAGGGGCTGTGTGCCCGGAGCGGAGTACAGGGAGCAGTCAGTGTGCCCGGAGTGGGGTTACGGGCAGTGTTCCGGGGCAGGGGCTGTGTGCCCGGAGCGGGGCACGGGCAGTGTTCCGGGGCAGGGGCTGTGTGCCCGGAGTGGGGTTACGGGCAGTGTTCCGGGGCAGGGCTGTGTGCCTGGAGCGGGGCACGGGCAGTGTTCCGGGCTAGGGGCTGTGTGCCCGGAGTGGGGTTACGGGCAGTGTTCCGGGGCAGGGGCTGTGTGCCCGGAGCGGGGTATGGGCAGTGTTCCGGGCTAGGGGCTGTGTGCCCGGAGCGGGGCACGGGCAGTGTTCCGGGGCAGGGGCTGTGTGCCCGGAGCGGAGTACAGGGAGCAGTCAGTGTGCCCGGAGTGGGGTTACGGGCAGTGTTCCGGGGCAGGGGCTGTGTGCCCGGAGCGGGGTATGGGCAGTGTTCCGGGCTAGGGGCTGTGTGCCCGGAGTGGGGTTACGGGCAGTGTTCCGGGGCAGGGGCTGTGTGCCCGGAGCGGGGCACGGGCAGTGTTCCGGGGCAGGGGCTGTGTGCCCGGAGCGGGGCACGGGCAGTGTTCCGGGCTAGGGGCTGTGTGCCCGGAGCGGGGCACGGGCAGTGTTCCGGGCTAGGGGCTGTGTGCCGGGAGCGGGGCACGGGCAGTGTTCCGGGGGGTCCGTGTGCGGGGCCGGGGGTCTGAGGGCGCGGGGGCCGGGCCCGTCCCTTACCGGCCGTGAGCGCCTGCGCCGCCCCGGGCCGCCGCGCCAGCAGCCGCGCGCAGCCCCTCCAGAGCGCCGCCATGGCCCCGCGCGTCGCGGCGCGGTGACGCGTGTCGCGGTGACGCGTGTCGCGGCGCGATGCCGTATCGCGACCCAGGGCGTTTATTGGTCAGTAGCGGCCCAGCACCGTGGCCAGCAGCGCCATCCGCATGTACATGCCGTTCTCCGCCTGCCGGAAGTACGCGGCGCGCGGGTCCGAGTCCACCTCCACGCTGCGGAAACGCGGCATCAGCGTGCGCCGCCCCGGGACCCCGAGCGGACCCGGCCCGGGCCCCGAGCCAGGCCCGGGACCCCCGAACGAGCCCCGGGGCCTCTGAGCCGCCCGCCCCGGGGTTCCTGAGCAAACCCTCCCGGGGTCCCCGAGCCCGCCTGCCCAGGGATCCCCCAGCCCGCACTCGTCCCGGGACCTCTGGCACCCCCATGGGACTCTAAAGACCTCCCCGACCCACGCGGAAGTCCTGACACCCCCCGGACCCGGCAGCCACCGCTCAAAGCGGGTTGGCTCCCCCAAGCCCAGCAAGTGCAGCCCCCGCGGCTCCGAGCTCTCCCCAGCCCTGCCCGGCACACCGCAGTCCTCCTGCCCCTGACCCCCGGTGCCTTCCCGGACACCCTCAGCACACCACAGCTCCCATGGCCCTGCCAGTGTCCCAGCGACCCCACTGCCCCAGGGACCCACTGCCCCAGCAGCACCACTGCCCCAAGGAACCCACCGCCCCATGAGGGACCCCCGTGCCCTCCCACAGCCCCCATGCCCTGTGCACACCCCTTCTGCCCTGTATATTTCATACCCGTTCTCCCAGACACCCCCTCCACACCTCCCCTGGCCCCCTGCAGCCGTCCCAGCCCCGTTGCCCCCTCCCCACCTGATCTCGTTGACACGGGGCAGGGGGTGCATCACCACCATCCTCTCCTTGGCCCGGGTCATGATGTGGGGTGTCAGGATGAACTTCCCGAAGCACTGAGGGAACAGACAGGGCCCTGAGCAGGGCAGGGGAGTGCCCGGGCCCCCCGAGGGCAGCAGGAGCCAGGCTCCCCTCACTCACAGCCTCGTAGTCCTCGGCCCGCTGGAAGCGCTCCTTCTGGATGCGGGTCACGTACAGCACGTCCGTGTCCGGCAGCGCCTCCTCGATGCTCCCGAACTCCTCCTGCACAGCACCGTGAGGTTGGGGGGGGACACAGGGCTGGAATGTGTGGGGGCCACCCCCCGGCGTGCCCCTCACCTGCTGGATGCCCCTGGAGGCCACGAAGCTGGTGATGTCGGCGGGCATGCGGAGCTCGGGCGGGGTGACGTAGCGCAGGTGCACGCGGTACAGCGTGAGCAGGCGCGCCAGGGAGTGCACCGTGCGCCCGTGCTTCAGGTCCCCCACCATGGTGATCTGGGGACAGCGGTCAGCCCGGCCTGCCCGGGGCCCCCTGAGCCCCCGGCCGTGCCTCTGCCCCCCAGCTCACCGTCATGCCATTGACCGTGCCCAGCTCCTCGCGGATGGTGAAGATGTCCAGCAGCGCCTGCGTGGGGTGCTCGCCCACGCCGTCCCCCGCGTTGATCACCGGCTTGCGGCAGTGCCTGGCGGCCAGCTGGGCAAGGCAGGGCGGTGAGGGCAGGCGGGACACAATTGCCATGGCCCCAGGGCAGGGGAGCCCAGCCCGGCCCAGCCGGGGAGCACAGCACCATCCCTGCCCTCGGGGCAGTCGCCGGTGCCCCCAGAGCAGGAGGCAGCTGCCCTGAGCCTCTCACCTCGACAGCGCCGGGCTGGGGGTGCCGCAGCACCAGCACGTCGGCGTAGCAGCACATGGTCTGCACGGAGTCAGCCAGCGACTCGCCCTTCTGCACCGAGGAGGTGGCCTCGCAGAAGGACAGCACGGAGCCCCCCAGCCGGCTCATGGCTGCCGCGAAGGAGCTGCTGGTGCGCGTGCTCACCTCGTAGAACATGCTGGCCATCACCTTCCCCTGCAGGGCCGGGCTGTCAGCTCGGGGAGCCCCGGCACCCCGCCTGGCACGGGGCTCCCTTAGGGTGCACGGGGCTCCTCGGGGTGCCCAGGGGTCCCTCGGGGTGCACGGGGCTCCTCGGGGTGCCCAGGGGTCCCTCGGGGTGCACGGGGCTCCTCAGGGTGCCCAGGGGTCCCTCGGGGTGCATGGGACTCCTCGGGGTGCCCGGGACTCCCTTAGAGTGCACGGGGCTCCTTGGGGTGCACGGGGCTCCCTCAGGGTGCCCAGGGCTCCCGTGGGGTACACAGGACTCCTCGGGGTGCCCATGGCACAGGTGAGTGCTCCGGGCACGGCTCACCTTGAGGATGTCCAGGCTGCGCTCCTTCTGCACCAGCATGCGCAGGGTGTGTGCCACGTTGAACAGGTGGGACAGCTGCGGGCACAGGCGGCGCCGGGGCTCAGCGGGGGCACGGGAGGCACCACAGCCCCCAGAGCCCCCTGCCCGCCCGGCCGGGCACCTGCTCCTTGGAGAACTGCCGCACAGAGAGCACGTGCTGCCCGACCAGGGGGTGCAGCAGCGGGGAGGTCTGGAAGTGGGGGGCGCGCTGCGGGGACGTCTGGCGCGGGACGGGGCCCAGCGTGTGGAAGTGGCTGTCCTGGGTCACTGCCGAATCTGTGGCATGGAGAGCAGCCAGTCAGCCCACAGGCGTGCCCTGAGGGGCCCAGCCACCAGCCCCAGAGCCACCATCCCCACTGTGGGCCCCTGCTGCACTCACCCGGTTCCGCTGCCTTCCTGCTGCCCTTCTCTCGAGTGTCCTCAGCTGGGTGGGAGAGGGGAGCAGGGGTGTTAGGGATGTGGCAGAGGTGGCACCCCAGGCCCTGCTCCCGTCCCAGCGCGCTGCCAGTGTGGCACAGCCCTGCGGGCGCGTGGCAACACCAGGTGAAACCACGATGGCGTGACGCCAGGGTGATGGTGAACCAGAGACAGGCAGTCCGAGCCCCACGCTGTGCTGTGACCCTCTCCCTGCTCGCCCCGCAGTTCCCAGCTGGCCACCCCCAGGTCACACCGGCCGTGAGGGTCCCCGAGGTGCCACGCAGGCTGGGGCAGGAGCGAGCGGGCGGCACGGCCGTGCCCTGTCCTACAGTGCCCAGCCCTGGTGCTGGGTGCCACAAGGGGCCCTCGGGGGGCACGCGGGCAGCCCGGGGCCTGCAGGGCACCTGGGGGAGGGGATGCACTCATGGGTGCCAGCAGTGAGCCCCCGACATTACCGGTGCCTCGGGCGCCCGGGCGGTGCGCGGCTCCCAGCCTCTGGAACGCTGAACGGGACACAAGGGCTGGCGTCAGCGGGGCGCCCAGCCACGCTCCCCCCCGGCCCCGGAGCGCGCCCGCTGCCCGCCCACCCCGTACCTGGCAGCTCGGGGTCCGAGGCTCGGTGGATGCGGGGCGGGAGGTGGAAGCGCGTGTCCCCCGTGGGGCCGGGCCGGCGCGGGCTGGGCGCCCGTCCACGCAGCGCGTCACCCGCCACGGGCCGGGACTGCTCGGGGGGCTGCAACAGAGACAGAATGGAGCCGGGGCACAGAGGGACCCCTGCCGGATCTGTGCACCCCGGTACCTTCACAGTCTCAGCATGTCACCAGCCACGGGCCGGGACTGCTCGGGGGGCTGCAACAGAGACCAGAATGGAGCACAGAGGGACCCCTGCCGGATCTGTGCACCCCGGTACCTTCACAATCTCCTTGCTGGGGGCAACGTGTGGCAGCAGTGCAGCTCCTGCGGTCCACTTCCTCACATCCTGCCCATAGCCAGGGGGCACCAGCACCTGCAGCCACGGCAGGGATGGGATTAGGGAAATGGGGTCAGCACTGGGAGACCCCCTCTGTGATGGGGGCACCCTCAGTACAGGAAGGAAAGGAGCCAGGACCTTACCTGCCCATCGATGTAGGCAACCTCCCCACGCAGGACCACCCTGCGCACCGTGCCCTTGACCTGCATGCCCTCAAAGGGGGTCCAACGGGCCTTGGAGAACACTGTGCTGCTGGGGATGATCCACTCCTGCTCCAGGTCCACCTGCCGGGACAGCGGGTCAGAGGCAGAAGGGTGGGGGCTGCACCTGGGGCGGGAGGGCAAGGTCACACCTCCACATAGGTGTCCTCCTGAGCAGGCAGCCCAAAGATCTTGCGAGGGTTCTCATAGAGGCGCTGCACGATGTCCTCCACGCTGAGCCTCCCCTCGGAGACGGCCGTCAGCAGCAGCGGCAGCATGGTCTCCAGGCCAGGGTACCCAGGGGGCGGCTCCTGCCCCTGCTTCTCCTCCAGCGTGTGGGGAGCTGCAGCACGGGGCTGTCACCGGGGCTGTCCCCACCGCTTTCCCCGCGGCCACCACCCCCGGGCACTAACCGTGGTCAGTGGCAAAGCAGTCGATGACGTCCATGTTCTCCCAGAGCGCCTGCACGTCCTGGCGGGTGCCCAGCTCGGGCCGCACGGCCGCACGGCCCTTCCCCAGGCGGCCCAGGTCGTCCTGGCTCAGGAACAGGTGGTGCGGGGCCACCTCGCACGTCACCGGGACGCCTCTCTGCTTGGCCGCCTTGATGAGCAGGATCTGGGGCAGCCGAGGTTAGGGGGCGTTGTGATTTCAGGGGTTACCCCAGAAACCCGGGTCCCTCCCATGATCATTCCCTCCCAGGTGTGTCAGTCCCCTCTCCTTTCCCCACCCAGCACTGTCTGTCAGTCCTGCCATTCCAGAAGGGCATTCAGTGATTGGCAGAGTCACAGGATGCCCTCTACCCCTGGGGGGCATTGGGCCATCCAGGTGTCCTTTGTCCCTTTGTCCCTCCCCTCCTGTCCCTGCTTGGTGGCTCCCTGCCCCTTCCCTGCCCCTCTCCCCAGGGTTAAAGGAGCAGCAACCACGGGCTCAGGGAGCTCTGGTGGAGCTGGTGCTGCATTCAGAGGCCTGTGGGCCAGAATAAAGCTCTGGATCCAAACCCTCCATCAGAACAGACTCCTTTTCTTCACCATGGCCTCAAAGCTTCTCCACAGAGGGAAAGCTGAGGAGCAGCCCCTGTTATGGGGGGCAGCTCCATCCCAGCACCACTGGAGTCCCGGCATGCCTGGCCTTGTCCCCACGGGCCCAGTGCAGCACCCAGGCAGGCAAAAGTGTCTGTGGGGTGAAACACCACACACCCAGCCAGCCCAAAGTGTCTGTGGGGTGAAACACCACACACCCAGCCAGCCCAAAGTGTCTGTGGGGTGAAACACCACACACCCAGCCAGCCCAAAGTGTCTGTGGGGTGAAACACCACACACCCACCAGCCCAAAGGGTCTGTGGGGTGAAACACCACACACCCACCAGCCCAAAGGGTCTGTGGGGTGAAACACCACACACCCAGCCGGCCAAAAGTGTCTGTGGGGTGAAACACCACAGTGCCACTATTTGGTCCAGGCGCAGGGCCAGGCAAGCCAAGGCATGTCCCGTCTGGCAATATTGGTAATATTCCAACAAGTGTGGAACCCAGAGGGCCCCGTGCTCCCTCCCTGGAGCCCAGAGCTCGCCCTGCTCACCTCCTCCCTGCGGGCCACGTGGCAGATGTGGATGGGGCGCTGGTACAGCTGGGCCACCATCAGCACGGCGGCCACCGTCTGCCGCTCGGCGTGCGCCACGATGGGCAGGTGCCGCGGCCACTGCTCCAGGTGCTGGGGGCACAGGGCTGGTGGGCACCGGGGCCAGGAGCCACCTGCCCCTGCCAGCCCCTGCCAGCCCCGGCCCCCCGCTCACCTCCATCCACAGCGACACGTCGTCCATCCGCAGGCTGGAGAAGGTGTCGTTCAGGTACATCTTGAGCCCGGCGGCTGCCCCAGCCAGGGGGCCCAGGGTGCCAGCGTTGTCCACGGAAGCCCCCAGGAAGAGAGCAAAATCACAGCGGGCCCCAGCCTCAGCCAGCTGCACGACAAGAGGCAGTGGGTGCTGCGGTGGGACCGTCCTGCCACCAGCAACGAGCCCACTGTGGACAGTGAGCCCACCATGGATGTGAGCCCACCATGGATGTGAGCCCACCATGGGCAGTGACCCCACCACAGATGTGAGCCCACCATGGGCAGTGAGCTCACCACGGATGTGAGCCCACCATGGATGTGAGCCCACCATGGCAGTGAGCCCACCATGGGCAGTGAGCCCACCATGGATGTGAGCTCACCATGGGCAGTGAGCCCACCATGGGCAGTGACCCCACCACAGATGTGAGCCCACCATGGGCAGTGAGCCCACCACGGATGTGAGCCCACCATGGATGTGAACCCACCATGGGCAGTGAGCCCACCATGGATGTGAGCCCACCATGGATGTGAGCCCACCACGGCCAGCACAGGAGGGGATGGGAGCACCAGGGGCAGCAGCTCCTCACCTTCTGTGCCAAGGCGAAAGAGGTGGCATCGGTGACAGCAGGGCTGGTGTTGGGCATGGCACACACCATGGTGACGCCCCCGGCCAGGGCAGCTGCCGTGCCTGATGCAAAGTCCTCCTTGTGGGTGCCACCCGGCTCGCGGAGGTGCACGTGGACATCGATCAGGCCTGGGGAGTGTCAGTGTCAGCACTGGCAGCTGCTGGCCACAGGGACACGAGGGACAAGGCCATCCCCCCAGTGCAGCACGGAAACATCTCTGCAGCACCTCCAGATGTGCCCGGCCCGCCTCCCAGCACTGTCCCTGCTCTGTGCTCTGCCCTGGGGCCACTGAACACCCACCTGGCAGACGGATGAGCTTCTGGGACGTCATGCAGTCCACGTGCATCTTCATTGGGGGCGCTGCCCCAATCTGGCCCAGTGCCTGCAGAAAGAGCAGCCGTGAGGCAGGACCAGGGGCAGGAGCAGGGGCCAGGGCATGATGCCTGTCCGAGGTGCCCCCCGAAACCAACCCCTGCGCAGCGGCACCCGCACACAGAGCCTGCCCCGCAGCACCCACAGCAGGGCTCCCGCTGCCCCGCTCTGCTCCCTTTGCTCGCACCCGCGGTCCCCAGGCGCCCCAGCCCACCTCGACGAAGAGCTTTGTGCACTTGATGTCGATGATGAGGGGCACGGAGTAGTCGACGGCCAGGCGCCGGGTGCGGTAGCCCTTGGTGACGAAGGAGGAGAGGCGGCGGCCGCCCGAGTTGCGCATGGACAGGTTAATGACCATCTCAAAGTGGTTCTCGGCCAGGTAGTCCAGGATGCTGCGCTGGCTCTCCCGGGCACCGGCCTCGCTGCTGTCAGCCTCCTCAAAGTGCCAGTCCACGGCCTTCACCTGCGGGCAGTGACCCCGTCAGGGCCCTGCGGCGCCCCGGCAGCGTCCCGGCCCCGCAGGGAGCCCCCAGCCCTGACCTTGATGCCGTGCTCGGTGTAGAAGTCGGCGGTGCCAAGGCTGGCATAGAGGTTGTAGCCGAGGCTCTCCAGCGTCCGCACCGTGGGCAGCAGCTCGCTCTTGTTCTGGAACCAAGCGGGGCCGGTCAGAGGGCAGAGAGGGACCCCCGGCCTCGCAGCAGCCTGACCCCACGCACCTTGTAGCTGCCGATGGTCAGCAGAATGTTCTTCTTGGGGATCTTGAAGCCAGTGCTGAGCATGGCCTTCAGGTACGCCTCGCAGCGGTTCTCCCCGAAGCAGGCAACCTCGCCCGTGCTGGTCATCTCCACACCCAGCACCACGTCAGCGCCCGCCAGGCGAGAGAAGGAGAACTGGGGCACCTGGGGGCAGGGGGATGCTCAGGGACTGCCCGGCCCTGCACCCCAGCCCGGCCCCACGGCCCCCACTCACCTTGACACCAACGATGCCTGTGCCCGTCATCAGCCCCACGGGCTCCACATCCTCACCCATGATCACCTGGCTGGCCAGAGCCACCAAGTCCACGCCCAGGGTCTTGGAGACGAAGGGGAAGGAGCGGGAGACACGAACATTGCACTCTATCACCTTCAGCTGGTCGTCCTGGAGAGAGGGGACAGGATGAGGCAGGGCTGGGAGTGTGGGCTGCTCTCCCCTGGCCATGCAGTCCCAGTCCCAGGCACCTTGGCGATGAGCTGCAGGTTGAAGGGCCCTGTGACCTGCAGCTCCTGCCCAATGGCGTGCACAATGGCCTTGATGCGCTCCAGCGTCTTGGGGGTGATGTCCTGGGGGGGTGTCACCAGTGTGGCGTCCCCCGAGTGCACCCCAGCGTTCTCCACGTGCTCTGAGATGGCGATGGCCACCACCACGCCGTCACAGGCCACCGCGTCCACGTCGATCTCCTGTGAGCAGAGCGCGGTCACAGCCTGTCCCTGGGCTGGGCGCTGGGGCTTTCAGGGGGCACCCCAGGGCTGGAGCGGCCTCCCGCACGGACCTTGGCCTCCTGGATGAACTTGGAAATGACAACGGGCTGCTCCTTGGACACAGCCACAGCGTTGCTCAGGAACTTCTCCAGGTCGCTGTCTGAGTAGGCCACGTTCATGGCAGCCCCGCTCAGCACGTAGGAGGGGCGCACGACACACGGGTAGCCCACCTTGCAGCAGAAGTGCTTGGCTGACTGCGGACAGAGGGAACTTAGCACACACACACACACAGAGCCACGCTGGGGCAGCCCTGTCCTGCTCGCTGGGCCCACCTCCATGTTGGAGAGCTCCTTCCAGAGGGGCTGGCTGATGCCGATGGAGTCCAGCAGGCGGGAGAACTTGAAGCGGTTCTCGGCGGAGTCGATGGCCTCCGGGGAGGTGCCCAGGATGCGGCACTGCTGCCGGTGCAGCGCCATGGCGATGTTGTTGGGCAGCTGCCCGCCCATGGACAGGATCACACCCTCGGGGTTCTCCAGCTCGTAGATGTCCATCACCACCTGCAGCACGGTGCGGGGCAGGGGCAGGGCTGGGACGGAGCCATGGCAGCCCCCACCCCGCCCCGCAGCTGGCAGGCCCCAGCCCCTCACCTCAAAGGAAATCTCGTCAAAGTAGAGGCGATCACACATGTCATAATCGGTGCTCACTGTCTCAGGGTTGTAGTTCACCATGATTGTCTTGAAGCCCATCTGTTGGAGAGTGGCACAAGGTGAGCCCAGAGCCCCCAGCCTGTACCCAGCCTCATCCTCGGAGCAGGGACACCCACCCCTGCCTCCACAGGGAGCTGGGGCCCGCCTGACCTTGCGTAGCTCCTGGATGCAGCCCACAGCACACCAGTCAAACTCCACGCTGCTGCCGATGCGGTAGACGCCGGAGCCGATGACCATGACGTGGGGCTCGCGGAAGGCCAGGTCGTGCTCAGAGCCGTTGTAGGTCAGGTACAGGTAGTTGGTTTGGGCCGGCCACTCCGCGGCCACGGTGTCGATCTGCTTCACCACCGGCAGGATCTTGAGGTCGCGCCGCATCTTCCGCACGGCCAGCTCGGTGCTGCACAGAGCGGGGTGAGTGCCGGGAGCCGGGCAGGGAGCAGAGCAGGGCCGTCCCCTCCCCGCCTCACCTGAGCACGGCCAGGGCCACCTGCTTGTCGGAGAAGCCGAGCTGCTTGGCGCGCTGGAGCACGGCGGGCGGCATGGCGCCCTGCTGGCCGCGGTAGGACTCCAGCAGCACCGCGTGGTCCGTGATGTTCTTCATCTTGTGCAGGAACCAGCGGTCAATCTTGGTCAGCTCATAGAGCCGCTCGATGCAGTAGCCGGCCCGCAGCGCCGCCGCCAGCACGAAGATCCGCTTGTCCGTCGGCGTCTCCAGCTCCTGCCAGGCCGAGGGGTGAGGGTGGCCCAGGGGGCAGGTGGGCACCTCTCCCCCCCGAATGGCACAGCCAGCACCAGCGCTCACCATGTCTGAGACCGGCTTCACCGTGTGATCAAAGCCCACGCAGTTCTCGTCCACCATCCTCAGAGCCTTCTGGAACGCCTCCTCAAAGTTCCTCCCAATGGCCATGACCTCCCCTGCACAAGGTGGGGTGAGCAGGGGGTCCCGCGCCCGCCACGTGCCCACCAGTGCCGTCCCTCTGTGCTCACCCACGCTCTTCATGGAGCTGCCGATCTTGGTGCTGACACGCACGAACTTGCTGAGGTCCCAGCGCGGGATCTTCACCACGCAGTAGTCCAGGCTGGGCTCAAAGCTGGCCGTGGTGGAGTTGGTGACGGAGTTCCTGAGGAGGTGACGGGGTCAGCGGCTGGGGCCGTCCCACCAGGGCAGCACCCTGTCCCACGCTGGTGGTGCCTCACCTGAGGAGGGGCAGGGGGATGCCCAAGGCCAGTTTGGCAGCCACGTAGGCCAGCGGGTAGCCAGTGGCCTTGCTGGCCAGGGCCGAGCTGCGGGACAGCCGCGCGTTCACCTCGATGATGTAGTACTGCGGGCAGCAGGCAGGCAGGGTCAGGGGGGCCGTGGAACAGGCCAAGGCAGGGACACGGTGACACAGCCAGGCCCACAGTGTCCCAGGGATGCTGCGGCACGGGGCCTGCTGTGGCACAGCTGGGGCAGGAGCCAGATCCCCCAGGCTGGGGATTGGCACAGGGAGCCAGAACCCGCAGGGGGCTGCACGTACCTGCTCTGACTCGGGGTTGAGGGCAAACTGGATGTTGCACTCGCCCACGATGCCCAGGTGCTGCACCACCTTGATGGCTGTGCGCCTCAGCATGAAGTACTCGGTGTCATTGAGGGTCTGGCTGGGTGCCACCACGATGGACTCGCCCGTGTGGATCCCCAGCGGGTCCAGGTTCTCCATGTTGCACACCTGGCAGCAGAGGGGTCACTGCTCCACGTGCTGTGTCTGGTGTGTTCCTCCCAGTTCCCAGCACATCCTCCCCTGCCCAGTCAGGACTGGAATACACGATGTGTCCCACAGGGTGGACACCCAGCACTGGGTGCAGGGCTCTGTTCACAGGGTGCAGCTCCCAATGGCACACAGCAGCTGTGCCAGCCCCACCAGAGGCACTGGGGAGCCCTCCCTGGGGACAAGGAGCAGCACAAGCCCCCAGCCCCTGCCCCACGTCCATCCCCCTGCAGCAGCCCAGGGTCGCCTCCATCCCGTACCGTGATGCAGTTGTTGTACGCATCCCGCACCACCTCGTACTCAATCTCCTTCCAGCCCTTCAGGGACTTGTCCACCAGCACCTGGGAGGTGTGGGTGAAGGCCTGGCTCACCAGAGCCATCAGCTCCTCCCTGTTGTTGGCGAAGCCAGAGCCCAGCCCTCCCAGGGCGTAGGCAGAGCGCACCAGCACCGGGTACCCCAAGCGCTCAGCAGCTGCCTGTGCCTGCAGGGAGCAACGGGGTCAGGAACAGCAAGGGTCAGCAACAGGAGGGTCATGAACAGCAGGGTCCTGTCCCACAGCCCCCACAGCCCCCAGACCTGCTCCAGGGAGGCAGCAGCCTCGCTGGGCGCCACGTGCTCCCCGATCTCCTCCATCTTCTCGACAAAGACCTTGCGATCCTCCGTCATCTCAATGGAGGCCACGGGGGTGCCCAGCACCCGCACGCGGTACCGCTCCAGGACGCCCGCCTTGGTCAGCTCCACGCCGCAGTTGAGGGCTGTCTGTCCCCCGAAGGTCAGCAGCACCCCATCAGGCCGCTCGTTCCGGATCACCTGGGGCATGGTGAGGGGGACAGAAACCACGGTGGGTCCTGTGCCTTCCAGCTGCCTCCTCATCCGTGCTGCCCCCCAGGTGCCTTCCAACCCCATCCAGCCCCACCGCACCAGGTTCTGGGCCACCCCCCAGCCCAGCCCTCCCTGATGCCCCAGCTCTGCCACCCCTGCATTCCCAAATCGCCCTCTCCCAGCCAGCATCCCGGTGCTCACCTGGGTGACGTACTCCGGGGTGATGGGCAGGAAGTACACCTTGTCTGCCAGTCCCTTGGAGGTCTGCACGGTGGCGATGTTGGGGTTGATCAGCACCGTCTGGATGTTCTCCTCCTTCAGCGCTTTGATGGCCTCATGGGGAGCAGAGGGGTCACTGCTGGTGGCCCTGGGCCCCTGAGGCCACTACCACCCCCCTGCCCTGGGACTGGCACTCACCTGTGACCCCGAGTAATCGAACTCGCCTGCCTGCCCAATGGAAAGGCCCCCGGAGCCCAGGATCAGCACCTTGCGGGGCCGGGCTGCCTCCGAGTGCCCCGCTGGTGCCTTGCTGTAGGTCAGCCACTCCTGCAGGCGCTCCCGCACTGGTGGAGGGGATGCGGCACGCTGGGGACAGGGCTGGGGACACGCACAGCCCCGTCCTGCAGCCCTCGGCCCAGGGTCCCGCTGTCCCTCACACTCACACTCACACTCACACTCACACCCACCTGTGCGGGCGCCGCCCTGCCCGTCCCGCAGGTCCCGTGCCGCCTCCAGGAAGACATCAAAGAGACCCTCCAGGTCGGTGGGGCCGGCGCAGTGCTCGGGGTGGAACTGGACACTGTGCAGGGGGTCAGGCAGGGCACGCCCCACGGCCCCACGCCCCACAGCCCCCCAGCCCCACAGCCCCAGGCCCACCTGAAGAAGGGCTTGCTCTGGTGCACCAGGCCCTCGTTGGAGGCGTCGTTGGCGTTGGTGAAGAGCGGCAGCCAGCCGGGCGGGAGGCTGCCCGCCTGCACCGCAAAGCCGTGGTTCTGCGCCGTGATGAAGCAGCGCCGCGAGTCCTCGTGCACGCACGGCTGGTTGTGCCCACGGTTCCCGTACCTGGCGGGGTATGGAGCTGTGACATTCTCTGGAAAATCCTTCCCTTAGGGTTTCTGCTCCTGAGGAGCTGAGAGGCCTCAGGAACAACACGCAAACAATGGTTATCTGCTGCTGTGGGATGCAACAGCTGCATCTGGGATTGGTCTCGTGTGGTTGTTTCTAATTAACGGCCAATCACAGCCCAGCTGTCCGGACTGTCTTGGTCAGACACAAGCCTTTCATTACTTTTCTATTCTTAGCCAGCCTTCTGATGAAATCCTTTCTTCTATTCTTTTAGTATAGTTTTAATATAATATATATCATAAAATAATAAATCAAGCCTTCTGAAACCCGAAGTCAGATTCTCTTCCCTCATCCTGGGACCCTGTGAACACCACCACAAAGGCACACACACAGCTGTCAGCCAGCTCCACAGCCAGGAGCCCTGTGCCAGCTCTGGACCCACAATTGTTGCAGTTCATTTGGGGGATCCCCAAGCTGTGTGTTCGCTGGTAGCAGCAGGCAGGCAAGGGCTCCACACGGCTTCTGAGGGTGCTCGTTAGATGAGGGTGCTAATTATTGCGAGTCCCAGCCCCGGGAGCAGCATGGCTTCTGAGGGAGAAGGGGGAGAGAGGGAGAGCCTGGGGGGAAAAGGGCCAAGAGAGGAAAAGGCCAAGAGAGACTCTGGTCTCTCCAGCACAGCCCAACAGGGAGATTCAAAGTGGGCATGGAATAAGATTTGGGCCAACGTGGTTACAGATCCATGATACCGCAGAGGAGGATCACAGGCTTGGAATAAAATGTACATTTTCGAGGGGTGAGACAGAGCAAACCATTTAACTAAAATGTACCACCACACCCACTCACTTCATCTTGTAGGTCGAGGCACCGAGGGCCAGTGCGAGCAGCTGGTGGCCCAGGCAGATGCCAAAGATGGGCTTGGGCTGGGGCGCATCCAGCAGCTGGCGTAGGCTGGACACCGTCTCCTGGCAGAGCTGTGGGTCCCCTGGGCCATTGCTGATGAACAGCCCGTCGAAGGCTGTGTCCAGAGAGCAGCAGGGTCAGAGTGGGGCCCCCAGCCCCTCAGCATTGCAGAGGGGCTCCCAAGGTGCCCACGGGCTCACTGCAGGCACTCCCGGCAGAGCAGCACCCTGAGCCTGTGGCTCCCCAGACACCCAGCAGGGTTACAGCCAAGGTGTTCTGAGCCCACAGCACCATTCAGGTGGCAGCGAGGCCCTGCCAGTCTCCCATGGTGCCCCGAGCCACACCAATACCACAGACCAGAGTCCCCCATGCCACCACAGCAAGGCATCCCGAGCCCATGGCCCTGCTCCTGTGGTGCCACACTGAGGGCCCGAGCCCCAAAGCCCCCAGGAACGATGGCGCCAAGGTTCTGCACCCCACAGCACTGAGCAGGACACAGGTGCCTGCTGTCCCCAGCACTGAACGTGCAGATGTGGCTAGATCCCATTCCCCCTATCCCCTCAGTGGGACCCCAGCCTGTCCCCAGGCACTGCCACCTCACCTGCAGGGTCCAGCGGGTGGTCCCAGGGCACCACGGTGACCGCGGCCCCCCGCCGGCACAGGCAGCGGATCTGGTTGTTCTTGAGGCCGCAGTCGAGGGCGGTGACACGCAGGGACCCGCCCGCGTTGAACACTCGCGGCGCCTGCGGGCGGGGAGCGATCACCGGGGCTGTGCTGGGGCGGCCCCACAGCCAGGGCCGCACGGCCCCTCCGCAGCCCCCGGCCCCGCCCGGAGCCCCGCACACCTTCAGCGACACCGCCCGCACCAGGTGCTCCGTGTTGGGGTCCTCAAAGGCGACGCTGCCCTCGGGGGTCCCGTCCGGCACCAGCTTCCCCAGCAGCGTCCCCTTCTCGCGGATCTTCTTGGTGAGCGCCCGGGTGTCCACCCCTGCGAGGGGCTGTGAGACACGGCCCCGGGCCCCGGCCCGCCCCAGCAGCACCCTCGCCCCAAATCCCAACAGAGGCTCAGCCCCGGGTGGGCAAAGCTCAACAGAGACGGGTCTGCTTTCAGAACGTGCAGAGCCACAGTCCCACCCTGCCATCTCCCCAGTCCCACCTTCCAGCCCGGGGATGTTCTGCTCCTTCAGCCACTGGTCCAGGGACTGGGATGCGCTCCAGTGGCTCGGGGTCTCTGAGCACTCGCCCACCACCAGCGCAGCCACGTGGATCTTGCTGGACTCAAACCACTGCAGGGACAGAGGCAGAGGGTCACCAGCCCAGGAGAAGCCCATGGATCACAGACCCCGTTCCCAGAGCACAGGACCAGCCCTCCCACTGCTGGGCTGCCACCTGCCCCCACCTTGCCCACACCTATGCAGCAAGGCTGAGCCTTAGTCCAGCAAAGTCCCTCTGGATCAGGGAGCCCCAGAATGGGGTACCCAGGCCCCCACAGCGCTGCTGGACCACTGCCCACATGCCAACACAGCTCATGCCACGGGAGCCCTCAGCTTGGCACAGCGGCAGCACAAAGAAAGCCCGTGGGAAAGCACCACTCCCACCGCCCACGCCGGTATGTCCCGTGCCATGGGATCAGGGCACTGGCACCCGCCCAGCACGGCCCAGGGAGGGCTGCTGACACGAGACCCCGCAGGGTGGGCGTGGGGAGGCCGGCGGGGCACGGCCGCAGCAGCGCTGGACTCTGCCCCAGCACGGACAGCGTGGAGGCCAAGGGGCTGGAGGGGGCTGGGGCTGAGCAGCCCCTCTGGCACAGGGGCTCGAGATTCCCACCCTGCAACAGAGCCCAGCTGAGGGAACACAGAGCCCGCACCCCACGGGCTGCCAGGGACACCAGGGACACACAGCCTGTCCCATGGGCTGCCAGGGACACACAGGGACACACAGCCTGTCCCATGGGCTGCCAGGGACACACAGCCCGCACCCCACACACGGCCCAGAGCACCCCACGGGCTGCCAGGGCACCCCGACCCCAGCGCTCAGGGGTCTCCTCTGCCCAGCCCCGGCCCTCCCCATGTCAGACCCCACCGCAGCCCTGCACGTCGGAGCCAAACCGCTCCGTGCCACCATGTGCCGCTCGCTGTGCCCTGGCACCGTCCCGCCCTGGCACCCGTGCCGCCCTGCAGCGTCCCGTAGTGCCACCGCCACAGCGGCACCGGGCGGGACGCGCAGCCCCCCTGCTCACCCTGCTGAGGCCGAAGGCGTCGGGCTCGTCGCGGGGCACGCCGTAGTTACCGACCAGCGGGTAGGTGAGCACCAGGATCTGCGCCTTGTACGAGGGGTCGGTCAGGGCCTCGGGGTAGCCCACCATGCCGGTCTGGAACACTGCGGGGATGGGCACGGGGTGATGGGGGCACCGGGCCGGGCACGGCCGGGCCCATCCCGGCCCCGCGCCCCGGACAGGCCCCACGGCGGGCCCCGGGCAGAGGGAGGCACCGAGCCCGGCCGGATCCGCTCCTTCCCGCTCCTTCCCGCTCCCGCGCCGCCCCACGGCATCCCGGCCCCCGGCCACACGCACCGACTTCCCCCGCGGCCGCGGCCCCGACGGCCCCGAAGGGGCGGCCGGGCAGCACGGACCCGTCCTGCAGCACCAGCCGGGCCATGGCGCCGCCACGTGCGCTCCGCTCCGGGACTCCGCGGCGGCCACCGAGCGGGGAGAGCCCGCCCGGCTGCAGCGGCGGCGGGAGGATCCGGGGCGGGGCGGCAGCGGCACCGCCCCCGGGGCGGGACAGCGGCGGCACCTGGAGCACCGGCGATGGCGGGAAGCATCGAGCCAGGGCCTGACAGCCGGTTGGCGGGGCACGGCTGGAGATGCTGGTACAGGCGAACACCGGAGCTCCACCGGTATCACGCCAGGCACAAGGCTGGATAGGGAATTCGCGGTCCTGGACCGCAAGAACGGCTCCAGAATAGAGAGAAGCAGGCAAGTAGAGCTCTCACGGATAACCTCTCATCTGTTATACTCGTTCTATCATTAACCAGGAACACCAGGGGAGAGCGCGAACGCAGTCCCCCACTACCACAAATTATGCAGTCGAGTTTCCCGCATTTGGGGAAATCGCAGGGGTCAGCACACCCGGAGTGCAAGGGATGAGCCTCGCCCTGGGAAAACCACCTGCCTGATCATGGTGTCTCCCCTGCCAGGTAAGTATGCCCCACCCGCCCCAACGCCCGCCCGCCCTGCACAACGCACGCCCGCCCAGCACACGCCCGGCCCGGCCCGGCCCCGACCCCGCCCGGCCCTGCCGCGCTGCGGCCCGGCCCGCACGGCCCGGCACGGCCCGGCCCGCGCCAAGCCCGCGGACGCGCCGGGACAGCGCGGGCTTGGCGCGGGATCGGGCCCGGCATGCCGCGCGGCGGGGAACTCATTTGCATGGACACGCCCCCAGCCGCGGCAGCGCCGGTACCGGCCCCGGGCTCTGCTCCCGCCGGCCGGGCCGGGGCTGCGCCGCTCCGCGCCCCCGGACCCGCGGCAGGGGCACCCGGACAGCTCCAGCGCTGCCTCCCGATACAATATCTCGACGGCCAAACCGAATTTTATTTCTGTGTTTCTTTATTTTAAAGCGAGCAGGCAAGCAGCGCTGGGGGGCCAGGCAGGCACCGCTCCCCTCACGCACACACCGCTTACAAGCTCACCAGCGGGTATGAACTGTTTCTAAGGCGACAACGCATTTTCCAGTGCGCTTGGTTAGTCCGAATCAGCAAATATCAATGAGCTGGCATCAGCCATTTCATACATTTCATAATCTTTCCAAGTAGTTGTCGGCTTCCTGTTGTGAAAAATGCGTGTATTTTATGATTGGCTATTCACAAATATTAAAATGAATATAATATGTGTTGTGTTAGAAAGCAGTGCTGCATTGATTTTCTTAAGTACTGCGTTAAATATAGTTTTAGGTTATAAAAATTGTTAAAATAGAAACTGTGCTATGGAAGGTGTTTTGTTTAAAAGAAAGGACTGGCAGCGAGATAACAGCCACAGGACAACTAGTTCTTTCAGAGAAAAAGAATTTATGCCCTTCTTATCAGAAGAAACTAACTTCTTCCTGCCTCGAAGGAGCTATTAGGATTAGAGGGGAGAAGTTGAGAAGTTGATGAAGACCAGACAGAATCCTGTGTTTGAATGGAATTTATGCATCATGGATGAGCTGTATGAATATGCAACGGGCTGTTGTTCTTAAGGGTCAATCCTTTGTTAACGGGTGTCCTTTTTCGGGCTCGTGCTGCCCAGAAAAGGTACCTGGACGTCCGTAACTCTTTGTTTTTATTGTCTCATATTGTCTTAATTCAATTTGTCCAAATTGAATTATTACTCTAATTGTGTTACTATTTTTATAACTATTTTATTACTACTAAACTTCTAAAAATTTTAAAAACAAGTGATTGGCGTTTTGCACACTGTCCTTCTTGTGGTCAGCTGAAGGGAGGCATTTCACCAGTATCAGCTACATGATTTTTGTCTGGTACCAGTGCACCAAGCTTTTAATTATACCTAAGCATTTCATTGCTTTGTTGCAATATCCTTTAGCTTAACCACCACTTCCTCTATTTTATTCTAAGCATCAATCGTTTTTGCTTCCTCATCTCTTTACTATACTTCTACTATTTTTTAAAATTTTTTGTTCTATGCTTTATTTGGTCAGAAAGTTTCAAAACCGTTCTTTGTAGTTATCCCGGGGGACTGGGTTAACTTTTGCAGCCGCAGATACAAGCATTTGCTGATTCCATTGCCCATCGACACGAATCACAAAAAAACATTTTTCACACTCTCCTTGCCGGGGCCGGTCCCTCGTTTGCTCAGCCCTGCCGAGCGCTGACGGCCCGGGTCGGTCCAGCTCCTGTCCCAGCTCCTGTCCCGGTGCCGTGGGGCTGGCCCGGGTCGCTCCAGCTCCTGTCCCAGCTCCTGCCCCAGCTCCTGTCCCGGTGCCGTGGGGCTGGCCCGGGTCGCTCCAGCTCCTGTCCCAGCTCCTGTCCCAGCTCCTGTCCCGGTGCCGTGGGGCTGGCCCGGGTCGCTCCAGCTCCTGTCCCAGCTCCTGTCCCGGGGCCGTGGGGCTGGCCCGGGTCAGTCCAGCTCCTGTCCCAGCTCCTGTCCCGGTGCCGTGGGGCTGGCCCGGGTCGCTCCAGCTCCTGTCCCAGCCCCTGTCCCGGTGCCGTGGGGCTGGCCCGGAGCCGGCGCGGGCGGGGAGGGGACCCCGCAGCCCCGGCCCGGCCGGCGGGAGCAGAGCCCGGGGCCGGTACCGGCGCTGCCGCGGCTGGGGGCGTGTCCATGCAAATGAGATCCCTGCCGCGCGGCATGCCGGGCCCGATCCTGCGCCAAGCCCGCGCTGTCCCGGCGCGTCCGCGGGCTTGACGCGGGCCGGGCCGTGCCGGGCCGTGCGGGCCGGGCCGCAGCGCGGCAGGGCCCGGCGGGGTCGGGGCCGGGCCGGGCCGGGCGTGTGCTGGGTGGGCGTGCGTTGTGCGGGGCAGGCGGGCGTTGGGGCGGGTGGGGCATACTTACCTGGCAGGGGAGACACCATGATCAGGCAGGTGGTTTTCCCAGGGCGAGGCTCATCCCTTGCACTCCGGGTGTGCTGACCCCTGCGATTTCCCCAAATGCGGGAAACTCGACTGCATAATTTGTGGTAGTGGGGGACTGCGTTCGCGCTCTCCCCTGGTTTTCGGGTTCAAAAACAGAAAAAATTCGCGTTGGGTCACTTAGAACGGTTACGAGCTCTCAAGGCTGCCAATGTCGGCGCCTCAGCGGCCGCGCTCCGTCGCGCAGATGCGTTCAGCAGACGGCGCGCAGCTCGATCGCAGCTTCCCCGTCCCGTTCCCGGTAGGTGGCTCAGGGATAGCCTCGGGTCCTGAAGGGGCTCCCGCCGTGCCCTCCGCAAACGAGCGCTGCCGGTGCCCCGGTTATTCCCCGCTGGAACTGGAGAGCGGCTCCCGAGGGGGGTCAGGAATGCCGCGTCTGGAGCCGGGATGATCCTGGCCGGTCCCACCCCGACCTGCGGGCCCAGGGGAACACGTGGCGGAGAGCGGTTCCGAGCGGTTCTGAGCTGTTCCGAACTGTCCCGAGCAGTTCCGAGCGGTTCCGGGCCGTTCCGAGCGGTTCTGAGCTGTTCCGAACTGTACCGAGCCGTTCCGAGCGGCTCCAAGCCGTTCCGAGCGGTTCCGAGCCGGGCAGGAGGCGCAGAGATGCCGGTCCCGCTCGGTGATCGCTGTCCCGGTCACACCGATCGGGTCCGCGAGTGCTGCCGCACTTCCAGCGACGGGAACTCATGGTCCTTGCGAACCACAAGAGTTGATATAAAAGGGAATTCATCCCCTTTCTTGCTGAATAGAACAAACCGCGTACAATGTTGTGCTTTGTCGGAACGCAGGAAATTCCTCTGGCTAACCTGGAGGAATCGAGACCCTGACAGGGGGCTCGGAGACCTTGACACGGAGTCAAAAACACCTGTGCTTTCCATTTTAGCTCTTGGAAAAACCAATTGCCAACCTTGTATGAGGATTCATAAGCCTTTACGAAAGATTAAGTAGAATGATAGTTTATCACAGGGTGAAATGTAGGATTTTGGAGTTTTTAGAAGGGGGGTCAGGAGGCAAGATGGAGGAATCTGGGCATGTCCAGTCTTTCTCCTTCTTCTTGGCCTCCATCTTCTGCTGTGATGGTGGCACTTTTCGGTTGGTTCAGGGCAGAGACAGACTGTCTAACATAGGTGATAGGTATGGGGAAATTATTGTAAATAATGTACACGGAGATTTTAGTATAAAAGATACAGCCGCCTCTGAAGGTGGTCACTGTGCCTGAACCCGACCTGCCAGACACACCTCGGGGGTCAGAGAAAGAATGTTATAGATAAGAAATAATAAACAACCTTGAGAACGAGAACAGAAGAATCCTGACTCCTTCTTCGGCTGCCGGGCTGGCAAGAGAGACTCCCTAAGACATCTCGGGGTCACCATGACCATAGAGACCTCCGAGAGTGCTGAACCGTAACAAACGAAATGCGCGGCAAAGGAGGCTTTTAGCTGCAAATACAGAAAAACGCGCTCTGAAAAGGACGATCGGAAGAACGAATGAGAACAAAGTAACTGCCAAGAACACAAGGTAACGAAACTCCGTCCGCTTTCAGAAGGTGTTACATTGATTCTGTCATTTACCAGGAAAACCAGGGGAGAGCGCGAACGCAGTCCCCCACTACCACAAATTATGCAGTCGAGTTTCCCGCATTTGGGGAAATCGCAGGGGTCAGCACACCCGGAGTGCAAGGGATGAGCCTCGCCCTGGGAAAACCACCTGCCTGATCATGGTGTCTCCCCTGCCAGGTAAGTATGCCCCACCCGCCCCAACGCCCGCCCGCCCCGCACAACGCACGCCCGCCCAGCACACGCCCGGCCCGGCCCGGCCCCGACCCCGCCCGGCCCTGCCGCGCTGCGGCCCGGCCCGCACGGCCCGGCACGGCCCGGCCCGCGCCAAGCCCGCGGACGCGCCGGGACAGCGCGGGCTTGGCGCGGGATCGGGCCCGGCATGCCGCGCGGCGGAGACAAATCTGCATAGACACGCCCCTCGTCGGTACCGCACCGCTATTGCCGCTTCTGCCGCGCGCTCCCACTGCCCCGCCCCTCGGCCCGGCTTCTCCAGGCCCCGCCCCCTCGACGACGGGATGCTGGTCCTGGTCCGGTGCCTGGTCCCGGTCCTGGTCCCGGTGCCGGTGCCGGTGCCGGTGCCGTGGTGCTGCCGGGACTCGGTGTCAGAGCACAGCGGAGCCGCAGCCGCAGCAGAGCGCGGCCATCACGGGAGCGGCAGCGGGAGCGGAGCCGGGGGGCAGCGCCCGGCCCGGGGAAAGGCACACGGGGTTGTGTCCGGGACACCGAGAGCTCCGCCGGCGGCTTGGCCTGCCCGGGGAAAGGGGCACGGGGCTGCGAGAGACCGGCGGGGCTGCGCGGGACCGCGCTGGGTGTAATGGTTTTTACTGGGCTCAGCACAGTCCAGGGCAGCACACGGACAGGGTGGCACCTGCACAGTCTGTTGCGTTGTGATTTCAGGGGTTACCCCAGGACCCGGGTTTCTCCCCTGACGATTCCCTCCCAGGTGTGTCAGTCCCCTCTCCTTTCCCCTCCCAGCACTGTCTGTCAGTCCTGCCATTCCAGAAGGGCATTCAGTGATTGGCAGAGTCACAGGATGCCCTCTATCCCTGGGGGGCATTGGGCCATCCAGGTGTCCCTTGTCCCTTTGTCCCTCCCCTCCTGTCCCTGCTTGGTGGCTCCCTGCCCCTTCCCTGCCCCTCTCCCCGGAGTTCAAAGGAGCAGCAACCACGGGCTCAGGGAGTTCTGTTGGAGCTGCTGCTGCATTCAGAGGCCTGTGGGCCAGAATAAAGCTCTGGGTCCAAACCCTCCATCAGAACCAACTCCTTTCCTTCACCATCCCCTTAAAGCTTCTCTGCCAGAGGGAAACCTGAGGAGCAGCCCCTGTTATGGGGGGAAGCTCCATCCCAGCACCACTGGAGTCCTGGCATGCCTGGCCTTGTCCCCACGGGCCCAGCTGCAGCACCCAGCCAGCCCAAAGTGTCTGTGGGGTGAAACAGTGCAGTTGCCCCTATTTGGTTCAGCACCAAGGGCCAGACAAGCCAAGGCACGTCCCATCCACAATATTGGTAATATTCCAATAGAGGAGTTCTTCAGCTTTATTCGAATAAAGGCAGAGTCTGTGGGGGCTTCTCTCTCGGGTTTTGGAGGGTGCAGCCTCCTTTTATCCCAGCTCCCAGCTGCACGTTGCTCTCTTCCTTTCCCCACTGGCAGAGGCACCAGGAAGGCGCAGCCCTCCCGCCCCACGTCCCACATCTTCCCCCCTTGCACCGTCATTTTACCCCAGAGCTCAGAGGCTCAGCCTCGTGCAGACCCTAGTGTCCTTCAGGAGCTAAACTCTTTGGGCTCTGCAGCAAACCTGCTGCCCAAGGTCAGCAGAGGCATTCGGAGCCATTTCAGGGATGTTTACACTCATGGGTCCACCCATAAAATTACTTGTAAAGACATTTGCACACATCTTTCCTGTCATGACCACGGCCCGCACGAAAGGCAGGAGTTATCCCTCCTGCGCCCGGCATGCCGTAATGAACAATTCCTGCTCAACGAGCACCCAAAGGCGCTGCGGGGCTCCATTTGATTTCTGGGTGTCACTGCCCAAAGCCGATCCGGACGGAATCTCTGCTGCCATCCGTGCCAGCGATGGGAGCGGGTGCGGGGTGCGCCCTAAAGCCGAACCGAGCGCGGGCGGGCCGGGAGCGAGAGAGGCGAGAGCCGGAACAGCGCCCGAGGGGCTGCGGATCGCTGGGGGCTCCGCACGGACGGGACAGCGACGGGCTGGGACAGGCGGGAGACAACTTGAGTATTCCAAACAACCGCGAAAGGTGAGGCTGCCGAACTTTAAGAAATAAAGTAATTCTTCAATAGTTATTGTATTCACTCTATCATTAACCAGGTAAACCAGGGGAGAGCGCGAACGCAGTCCCCCACTACCACAAATTATGCAGTCGAGTTTCCCGCATTTGGGGAAATCGCAGGGGTCAGCACACCCGGAGTGCAAGGGATGAGCCTCGCCCTGGGAAAACCACCTGCCTGATCATGGTGTCTCCCCTGCCAGGTAAGTATGCCCCACCCGCCCCAACGCCCGCCTGCCCCGCACAACGCACGCCCGCTCAGCACACGCCCGGCCCGGCCCGGCCCCGACCCCGCCCGGCCCTGCCGCGCTGCGGCCCGGCCCGCACGGCCCGGCACGGCCCGGCCCGCGCCAAGCCCGCGGACGCGCCGGGACAGCGCGGGCTTGGCGCGGGATCGGGCCCGGCATGCCGCGCGGCGGGCACAAATCTGCATGGACACGCTCCTCGTCGGTACCGCATCCTGGCACCGCCCTCTGCCCCGCTGTGATTTGCATGGCCACGCCCCCTCCCCAACCCCGCCTCCTGTCTCGCTCTCGTGTTGGCGCCCCCTGGCGGCGCGGCGGAGCCCGGGCGCGTCCGGACCCTCCCGAACGGAACCGGACCCGGGACGGAACCGGACCCGGAACGGAACCGGACCCGGGACGGATCCCGAACAGATCCGGACCCGGGACGGAACCGGACCCGGAATGGAGCCAGATCCAGAACAGAACCAGTCCCCCAAGGGCACCAAAGCCGTTACGGGCAGCAGGCGCGGCGCTGTCTCTCTGTCACGGCGCTGTCTCTCTCTCACGGCGCTGTCTCGCACTCGGAGCCAGCTCTGGGATGGGATCTCCGGGAAGGACACGGGGGGCACAGAGGGTGGGCAGTGCCCAGGGGGCGCCCAAGACACGGGAGGGAGCGCCAGGGAAGGAGAAGAGACACGAGAAATGAACAAATCTGTGCCAGGGACAGCAATGACCAAATCTGTGCCAGGACAGAAATGCCCAAATCTGTGCCAGGGCAGCAATGCCCAAACTGTGCCAGGGCAGCACACTGGCAGAAGGCGAGCCCTGAGCAGGGGCAGCTCCTGGGCTGGCATTGACACCTCCCAAATATCACAGTGGGGGCTGCAGGCAGGACGGGCTGGGCACGGACACGAGGAAAGAGCAGGAGAGGAAGAAGCTGGGCTGGGCTGGAGGGACCACGGGCATCTCCTGTCTCCCGGAACCCTTTGGGGCCGCTCGGGCCGGGAACGGAGCCCTGGATTTTATGGTGGGCACTGGAATATCCTGGTCTGTAGTTACTGGCTGTGAGGCACCGTGGAGTAACAGGGCATTGGTGTTGTTGCTGCAGTGGGAGGAAATCCCTCGGGGCAGGAAATCCTCAGAGAAGGAAATCCTCAGGGCAGGAAATCCTCAGGGCAGGAAATCCCTCGGGGCAGGAAATCCCTCGGACATCCCATGGCATTCAGGACTGGGAACACAAAATGACCCCATCGCTTTCTCCACGTGCCCGAGTGCCCTTTGCCACTGCCGGCGCAGGGTTTGCTGTGCAAAATGCACAATTAACTTTCCCAAAGTAAATGCACAATTAACTTTTCCAAAGTAAATGCACTATTAACTTTCCCAAAGGACTCTGTTTGCATATTTCCCCGGAAATGCATGGAAAGTGCAGCTCTGCCCATTCACCCAGGAAAGTTTTAGGGTTTCTCTTTGAGTGCGGTCTCAGGAGCTCTCAGAGAACTTGTTACACTTGGGATAGCTCAGCTACCCCGAACGGCATAAAATCAGCAGGATGGCTTCTGAGGTACTGTTGGAAACAGAAAAAGTTTTAATAAAAGGCAAAATAACAAAGCTCTTACAGAGAAAAACCGAGCCAGGGGCAAGAGGTTCTTACTCCTACTAAAACACCCCACAAAAGCGATTATTTCCTTTGTTCTCTTCTTTCTCTAGTGAATTTCCTAAGTGAGACTTTTTAGCCTGTGTGAAATTAGATAACCTTAGGTTTGAGGTGAAGTCTTGAAGGTCCTGTGAGGTGTCTGTTTACCAAAGTGGGGAGAGAAACTTCTGGGCTTTTTGCCTTTTTAAACAGACACAGAATGATTTAATCAGTCCCTCAAGAGAGAGCCCATTCCCACATTTGGGTGCCCTCACAGCTCCGGTTTGGTCTTTGGGGACCCTTTGGCCAAGAGGAAGAAGAAGGAGAAAGGACAGGACATGTCCAGATTCCTCCATCTTGCCCCCTGAGCCCCCATTCTAAAACCCCCAAAATCTATTTTTTCACCCTGTGATAAATTCACCATCATTCCATTTAACCTGTCGTGCCTTGTAACCCTCCCTATAAAGGTTGGTGATTGTTTTTCCAAGGGCTCAATCAAAGGCCCAGGGGGGTCTGGGGCTCCGTGCCAGGGTCCCTGAGCCCCCTGGGCAGGGTCTGGAGCCCTGCAGAGGGATTCCCTGGGTTCCCACGGCCTGGCAGGGTGGAAAGGCTCTTTGGTGCAGTTTGGGGCACTGCCAGCCACAATTTACCCCTGGAAAGGCTCTTTGGTGCAGTTTGGGGCACTGCCAGCCCCAATTTACCCCTGGAAAGGCTCTTTGGTACAGTTTGGGGCACTGCCAGCCCCAGTTTACCCCCAAAAAGGCTCTTTGGTGCAGTTTGGGGCACTGCCAGCCACAATTTACCCCCAAAAAGGCTCTTTGGTGCAGCTTGGGGCACTGCCAGCCCCAGTTTACCCCTGGAAAGGCTCTTTGGTGCAGTTTGGGGCACTGCCAGCCCCAGTTTACCCCCAAAAAGGCTCTTTGGTGCAGTTTGGGGCACTGCCAGCCCCAATTTACCCCCAGTCCCCCCAGGGATGGACGGGGCAGGGCACGGGAGCTCAGAGCCAGAGCAGCGATGGCCCTGAGGGCACGGTGGGTTTGGCTGTGCAAACAAACCTGGGGCTGCTGGCAGCTAAAACAGCACCGGGGATAAAGGAAACGCTGGGAAGGATTGCGCTGATTGATGGATGGAAAAAGAGATTTGCTTTTATAAATAAACTCCGGGTTTGCTGGTGAGAAAAACGCCAATCGGTTGTTTTAACATTTTAAAAGTTTAATAGTAAAAAAAAATGGCTATAGAAAGAGCAATACAATTAGAGTAATAATAATTTGGACAATTTGAATTAGGATAATATGACACAATAAAAACAATGAGTTACGGACAGTCCGGGTACCTTTTCTGGGCAAAACAAGCCCGAAAAAGGCCCCACGTTAACAGAGGATTAACCCTTAAAAACAATAACCTGTTGCATATTCATACAGCTCATACATGATGCATAAATTCCATTCAAACACAGGATTCTGGCTGGGCAGTGTCAGCTCCTTCCTCTGAATCCTGACGGCGTCTTAAGGGCTGAGCAAGGCAGGAAGAAGTTCGTTTCTCCTGATAATGGAGCAATAAATTCTTTCACTCTGAAAGATTCAGGTGTCCTGTGGCTGCTGTCTCGCTGCGAGTCCTTTCTTTAAAAAAAGTATCTCACATAGCACAGTTTCTATTTTAACCTTATGTTATAACCTAAAGCTAGATTTAACACACTACTTAAGAAAATTAATACAGCATAACTTTCTAACATAACACATATAACATTAATTTGTATATTTTTGAAAAGCCAACCATAAAATCCGCATTTTCCGCACCCCGAACGCCGCTCGCCCGGCCGATCGTGCCCAAGGGAGCAGAGAGCCCCGGGAGGAGCGGGCGGAGCGGAGCGGGGGCACCGGGAGGGGCGCGGCAGCACCGGGCAGTGCCGGGGAGAGGGAGATCCGGCAGCGGGAGAGGCGGCCCCGAGCCCCGGCAGCGGCGGCAGCGGAGCCCGGCCCAAACCGGCCCGGCCCGGGGCAGCGGCGGCAGCGGAGCCCGGCCCAAACCGGCCCGGCCCGGGGCAGCGGCGGCAGCGGAGCCCGGCCCGGTCTGAGGCAGCGGCTCCGCGGCTCTCGGGGCTCCCGGCCGGGGCCAGGCCGCAGGGGGCGGGGCCAGATGTGGCTTGTGGGCGTGTCCATGCAGATTTGTCCCCGCCGCGCGGCATGCCGGGCCCGATCCCGCGCCAAGCCCGCGCTGTCCCGGCGCGTCCGCGGGCTTGGCGCGGGCCGGGCCGTGCCGGGCCGTGCGGGCCGGGCCGCAGCGCGGCAGGGCCGGGCGGGGTCGGGCCGGGCCGGGCCGGGCGTGTGCTGGGCGGGCGTGCGTTGTGCGGGGGAGGCGGGCGTTGGGGCGGGTGGGGCATACTTACCTGGCAGGGGAGACACCATGATCAGGCAGGTGGTTTTCCCAGGGCGAGGCTCATCCCTTGCACTCCGGGTGTGCTGACCCCTGCGATTTCCCCAAATGCGGGAAACTCGACTGCATAATTTGTGGTAGTGGGGGACTGCGTTCGCGCTCTCCCCTGGTGTTCCTGGTTAATGATAGACTGAATTGATTAATCACCGGTGTCCGTTGCAGCCGCTGTGTTCCTTGCTCTGCCCGCTCTCGGAGCCCGCCCGGCTCCCGGTCACCCCCCGTTCCCCGCGGCCGCAGCGGTGACCGTGGGCGGGCACCTCCCGGTGCAGACGCTCCTCCCGCTCCCCCCTGTTCCGGCCCGAGCCCCGAGCGCGCAGCCAGCGTGGGGAGCGTGCTGAGGAACACACGTTCACTCTCCTATGAAAATTTTAAAGGTTTCATAAAGGACAATGGGAGACGAGGACCATGGAGCAAAGGTTAATGCAGCCAGGGGCATTGTTGCACTCAGCCAAGCGCACCCTGTTATCTTCGGGGATACCCCTGAAATACCTTTTAATGACATCAGCCTGTTGCATATTCATAAACGAGTTTCCATTTTCCAGGAACTATTTTACATGCCCCTCCTTTGATCTGCCTTTCTAGAGCGTGTGTGTTTCTTGGCTGTGCTTTTGGCTCCTTCTTATCTCCTTCAGTCTGGGCTTCGGTCCACGGTGTCCTCAGACGGTGAGTGCTGATGGTTGGCAGATCTGTATCAGGTGTGCTCATCCTGTGTTCATCGGATGTTATCCCATCCCAGCAGGCGTTTTAACACAACCACACTGATGTCAGCTATTGCACTACTATGTCTAAGCTTAATTATTAACAGAAGTAAAAACTATATCACAAAGTTACTTTAACACTGCCCACACAAACCCATTTTAATATTTGCGGAAAGCCAACATTATAATCTGTATCTCTAGCAGTGGGAATTTGCATGGTCCCCCTCCCATGGGTTCCACCCCACACCCGTTTTCCTGGGAAGGAAGCAGACGGACACACGGCGAGGACCTGCAGCTTTAATGGTACTCAGAGCCTCCAGCCCAGGCACGGCGCCCTGCCCTGCTCAGGGGCTCTTGGCCTTCCTCCGCTGCGTGCCCCACAGCAGCAGCGACAGCGACACGGTGGCCGTGCCCAGGATTCCTCCGAAGAGAAGCGTCGGGAACGTGTCCTGCCAGGACAGGAGTGAGCACCAGGGCTGCCCTGCTGCTGCAGGCAGGGCGCAGGGGCAGGGCAGTGCCACAGTGCTCACCTCACACAGCCAGGGGCAGGGCAGTGCCATAGTGCTCACCTCACATAGCCAGGGCAGTGCCCTCACACAGCCAGGGGCAGGGGCAGTGCCACAGTGCTCACCTCACATAGCCAGGGGCAGTGCCCTCACACAGCCAGGGGCAGTGCCACAGCACCCATCTTACACAGCCAGGGGCAGGGCAGTGCCACAGCACCCATCTCACACAGCCAGGGGCAGTGCCCTCACACAGCCAGGGGCAGTGCCACAGCACCCCTCTCACACAGCCAGGGGCAATGCCCTCACACAGCCAGGGGCAGTGCCACAGCACCCATCGCACACAGCCAGGGGCAGGGCAGTGCCACAGTGCTCACCTCACACAGCCAGGGGCAGGGGCAGTGCCACAGCACCCATCTCACACAGCCAGGGGCAATGCCCTCACACAGCCAGGGGCAGTGCCACAGCACCCATCGCACACAGCCAGGGGCAGGGCAGTGCCACAGCACCCATCGCACACAGCCAGGGGCAGTGCCACAGCGCTCACCTCTCGCAGGCACCTGTAGCCATGGAAGGGACCCTCACAGAGGCACTGGACGAGGCCGGGCCCGTTGGGGGCACACACGGAGTTTTCAGGACATGGCCAGGCTGGCAGAGCAGAGCAGAGCAGAGCAGGGAGTCAGGGCCAATGCCCGGCCCCAGTGCCAGCCCCGCACACCCAGTGCCAGCCCTGCACTGTACCAAGCTGCTCGGAGCTGTTGCAGGTGTTCCTCTGTCCCTGGCACAGCCGGCTGCTCCTGTCCACTGTCACGTCCTGCCAGGCGTCACTCCCACCCGGGCACTCCAGCGCCGGCGGCACCGCGCTGTGGGCACAGCTCAGTGTGGGCACAGCTCAGTGTGGGCACCGTGCTGTGGGCACAGCTCAGTGTGGGCACAGCTCAACCTGGGCACAGCTCAGCACAGGCACAGCCCAGCCCGGGCACCGTGGTGACTCCCAGCCCCGCTGCCCCAGCACTCACAGGCTCTGCAGGCGGGTGAAGCCCCGGAAGGAAGCACTGGGGACGGCTGTCAGCGGGTTCTCACTCAGGTCCCTGCAAGCACACGGAGCCCCAGTGCCACCCTGTACCACAGTGCCCCTGGCACCGCACTGAACTCAGGCGGTGCCCATGCCCCCCGCGCCCCCTGCCCGCCCCAGGCCCTGGGAGTGCAGCCCTGCAGCCCCACAGGGCTCAAAGGTCTCTGCAGAGCTGCCGAGGGAGCGCTTGGTCATTAACCAAATCACTGATAAGCTGAGGTGTCACGGTGCTTGGTCATTAACAAAAACATTGAGGAGCTGAGGTGTCACGGTGCTTGGTCATTAACAAATACCCTGCCAAGCCGAGGTGTCACGGTGCCCTGAGGGCCAGCACGGCTCGCTGGGCTCATCTGGACACTGAGCCCTGGACGTGGCATCTCCCTGACTGCTGTCTCCCCAGCCCGGCGATGAGGACACCGTGCGACTGTGGCAAAAGCCAAGGTGTGACCATGTGGCTCATCCAACGTGCCAGCATGGGCCCACGGGGATGTCCCACCACCAAACCTGCCCCAAGCCCTGTGCTGGGCTGGGCCCAGGGAATGTCCCACCAAACCTGCCCCAAGCCCTGTGCTGGGCCCAGGGAATGTCCCACCACCAAACCTGCCCCAAGCCCTGCGCTGGGCTGGGCTGGGCCCAGGGAATGTCCCACCAAACCTGCCCCAAGCCCTGTGCTGGGCCCAGGGAATGTCCCACCAAACCTGCCCCAACTCCTGGGCTGGGCCCACAGCAATGTCCCACCAAACCTGCCCCAAGCCCTGTGCTGGGCCCAGGGAATGTCCCACCACCAAACCTGCCCCAACCAGGGAACTCACAGGACGAAGGCAGCGGTGGCCTCGGCCAGTCCCGGGGGAACGCTCTGCAGGGAGCAGTTGCTCAGGTCCAGCCTGGGAAGGGGCAGTGCTTGGGGACACAGCAGCAGTGCCTGTCCCCAACACCTCCCCTGAGGCCCCTGTGACCCCCAGCTCCATCCCAGCCCCGGCCTGTACCCGATCCCCCCGCACCACCACGCAGGATGCCCCACCCGGCATTGCCCAGCCCCGCCGCTCCCCTGGCACCGCTGCGAGCCCCAGACCCATCCCGGCACCCTCCATCCCCCTCCATGCAGCACCCGATCCCCCCAGCCTGGGCATCCCCGCCCTCCCCGGGCCCCCGTACCCCAGCAGCAGCGCCGGGGCCGGGCCCCGCTCCCGGCAGCAGCGCCCGTCGCTCTCGGTGTCCCGCCGGGACTCACAGAACCGGGACACGATGGAGCCGTTCCGCGGCGGCCCCGGGCAGAGCCCGCACACCTGGGGAGGCCGAGGGGGAATGGGGAACATCCCCAGGGTCCAGGGGGCACGGGCAGCATCCCCCGGGTCTATGGGGCACGGGCAGCATCCCCCGGGTCCAGGGGGCACGGGCACCATCCCCAGGGTCCCGAGCATCCCGCCCCCGGGCGTGGCCCAACCCCCGGTACCGGCGCTCCCCGGAGAAGGAGAACCTCCCTGGCCTTAGGGCGACCCACGGCTTCCCCGACGGCCGGGCACCTCCAAACCGGGCACCTCCAAACCGGGCACCTCCAAGCCGGGCACCCCCGGCCTCAGGACAGCCCCGACCGGGGACTCACGGACCCTCGGTTCCCCGGGGACCTCCCGAACCGGGCACTCCCTGACCCCTGGGCACCCCTGATCCGTGACACCCTGCGCCCACCGGAGCCCCCGTTTCCGGCCCTCCCCGGTTTCCGCGGCCCCGCTCCCGGTGCTCACCGCGGCTCCGCGGGCGGCCCGGGGCAGCAGCAGCGGCAGCAGCAGCGGCAGCAGCGCGAACCCGCGCACGGCCCCGCTCATCCCCGCGCACCGGGCACCCCGAGCGGGCGGCGGCGGCTCCGTGCCCGTTCCCTCCCCGCCGGCACGGCCCGGGCGCCCTCTGGAACCGAGCCAGGCCCCGGCGGGCGCCGGCAGCGCGGGCACCGGGGCGCGGTGACCGCCCGAGGGCGGGGATGGGGCCGGGGATGGGGATGGGGACCGGGACCGGAGCGGAGCCCCGCGGGCCCCCGGTGATGCCGTCAGCAGCGGCGGAAGCGGCGGCGGGAGCGGCCCCGCCTGCCCCGGCGTCATCCCGGCGCGCCCCGGCTGCGGCGGCACATGTGGAGAGTGCTGCCGCCGCCGGTGAGTGTCGCGCCGGGGCCGCCGGGACAAGGTCACCGCCGCCTCCCGCCGCCAGCACCGGGCGCTCTGCGGGCGGCGGGGACCGGGGCTCCCGGGATGGGGACGGGGAGGAGAACCCCGGGATGGGGACGCCGGGGATGGAGAGCGGAGCCCCGGGTTGGGAGCGCTGGAGGCGAGGAGCAGAGCCCCCGGCTGCGGCCGCCGGGCACACCGGAGAGGGGGAGCGGAGCCCCGGGATGGGGACAGCGGGGACAGGGAGCGGAGCCCCGTGTTAGGGACACCGCGGACACCGGGGACACCGGGAAAGGCGAGGAGAGCCCCGGGATGAGGGCACCGGGGACAGCGCCGGTGGCACGGGGTGACAGGGAGGCTGTGATGGAGCGTGAGGAGCGGGGCACCGGGGCAGGCGGGCTGGGCACGGCCGGGACCGGGCAGCGGGCTCACCACGCGGGGACACCCTGGGGACACCCTGGGGACACCCTGGGGCCGGGAGAGCCCGGGCTGGCGCTGCTGCGTTTGTGGGGCACACTCTGGGCGAGGGGCAGCAGGGCTGGGGGTCACCACACCAGGGACGGGGTGTGGGGACACCGGGGCTGCGGGCGGCGCCGAGGGGGCACCGAGCCCTGGGCTGGGCTGTGCCGTGCCCGCCGGGGCCGCGCCGTGACCTCCCGCCCGTGTTTAGTCTGCACGGGGAGTGCGGGAGCGACCTTGGACCCTGGCCATGAGCTGCCGCACGTGGCGCCTGTCCTGCTCGGGGACAGGCCGGGGCGGGTGGCGGCACAGGCGCTGCCCTCTCACCCCATTCCCCACCCTGGCACCGCTCCGAGCCCCGTGCCAGCCCCGTGCCAGCGCCGCTGCCCCCGGCCCTGTGGGGCGGGCAGGCCCGGGCAGGCTGTGCCAGGGCTGCCAGGAGGGGCTCAGCCTAATCCCACCGAGCATTGCCCAGGCAAGCATTCCTGCAGGGATCACCGTGGCACACGGTGGGCACCGTGCCACTCCCTGGCTGCCGCCCCCGCTCCACGCTTGTTCTCCCTGTGCCCCCAAGGCCGCCCTGCTGGGACAGAGGGTCCCCTCAGCCTGCTCCCCCTCCCAGGCCGGGACAGGGGCTATCCTGCCCCAGCCCCGTGGCACCTGCTGCTCCCAGGTGCCCGCTGGATGCCCTCTGGGTGCGGGGGCGGGCAGGGACAGCAGTGCCCGGCTGTGCCCTCCTGTTCCTCAGGAGCCAGGCCGGGGTCAGAGCCCAGGGGGGTCAGGGTCAGAGGGCTCAGGGTGGATGCTCAGGTGTCTGCCCCACCTGGCTGCTGCCCTGAGGCTGCCAGCTGCCCCCTGTCCGTCTGTCCGTTCCAGTCGCCCCCTGTCTGTCTGTCTGTCCGTGCCAGGTGCCCCCTGTCTGTCTGTGCCAGTCGCCCCCTGTCCGTCTGTCCGTTCCAGTCGCCCCCTGTCTGTCTGTCTGTCCGTGCCAGGTGCCCCCTGTCTGTCTGTGCCAGTCGCCCCCTGTCCGTCTGTCTGTGCCAGCCGCCCCCCCGTCCGTCTGTCCGTTCCAGCCGCCCCCTGTCTGTCTGTCTGTCCGTGCCAGGTGCCCCCTGTCTGTCTGTGCCAGCCGCCCCCTGTCCGTCTGTCCGTGCCAGCCGCCCCCTGCCCGTCCCTCTGTGCCGGGGCAGCTCTGACGGGGCCCTGTGCTGCTGGAGCGGTTGGGCTGGGTTCCTCGGCTGCCGGTGGGACCGGTGCTGCCGGGTTTGCTGGGGCCGTGCAGGGCTCGGTGGTTGGGTCAGGCTGGGTTTGGCTCGCTGGGAGCGGCGCTGCGGGCTCCAGGCTGTTGGGCTCCGGGGGTGGTCCTGTTGCCTTTGGCTCGCTGGCACCGGGGCCGTCCCGCACCGGAGGCGGCCGTGTTGGGCTTGGCCCGTTCCGCCGGGACCGGCGGTGCCGGTGCTGCGGGGGTCCGGGTGGGACTGTTTGTGCAGCCATTGTCTCGGTGCTCTTTGAAGACTCTCCAGTTTCCTTCGGCGGGGCAGGTGGGGTGGCCCGTGGGACGAGCCCGGCCCAGAGGGAGGAGGAGGAGGAGGAGGAGGAGGAGGAGGAGGGGGGACGGGCGTTTTCCCCGCTCTGGCTCCCTGGGGCTGAGCAGAGCGAGCCAGGGTCCCGCAGCACTGACACGGCGCTCCCGCAGCTGGCAGCGCCGCGCCGGTGCCGCTCGGGACGCGCTGCGGGCTCCGGTGCGCCCATGCGGCCGGCGGGACAGCGGCGGGACAGCGGCGGGGACACAGCGGCGGGGACACGGCGGGGACACAGCGCTCGGCATGGAGTTCACGGCCATCGACTACAGCATCTTCGCGCTGCTCCTCGTGCTCTCCTCCGCCATCGGGCTCTTCTACGCGCTGAGCGGCGACCGGCAGCGCACGGTGCAGGAGTTCCTGCTGGCCAACCGTGACATGGGCTGCCTGCCCGTGGCCCTGTCCCTGCTCGCCTCCTTCCAGTCGGCCGTGGCCATCCTGGGCGTGCCCGCCGAGATCTTTCGCTTCGGCACCGAGTACTGGTTCCTGGGCTGCTCCTACCTGCTGGGGCTGCTCATCCCCGCGCACATCTTCATCCCCGTCTTCTACCGCCTGCGCATCACCAGCACCTACGAGGTGGGCAGGGACACGGGAGGGGACGGGGGACACAGGGGGGACACGGGAGGGCACAGGGGGGAACATGGGGAGGGCAGGGGGGGCACAGGGAGGGCAGGTGACGCGGGAGCACAGAGCGCTCTGCAGTCAGGTTCCCTGGCCTCTCTCCTGGCAGTACCTGGAGCTGCGCTTCAACAAGACCGTGCGGATGTTGGGCACCATCACCTTCATCTTCCAGATGGTCAGTGGGGCCGGGGCCGTGGGGCTGCAGGGTCTGGGGGGCTGGCTGTGGGGCTGGGGCCGTGGGGCCGGGGCCGTGGGGCTGCAGGGTCTGGGGGGCTGGCTGTGGGGCTGGGGCCGTGGGGCTGCAGGGTCTGGGGCGCTGGGCACAGCTCAGCACCGCTCTCCCTCCCCACAGGTCATCTACATGGGGGTGGTGCTCTACGCTCCTGCCCTGGCCCTCAACGCAGGTAGGATGGGGACAGGTGTGGGGCCATGCTGGGGGTGCTGCCCCTCACCCCAGTAATGTCCTCTGCTACCTCCAGTGACGGGCTTTGACCTCTGGAGCGCCGTGCTCACCATGGGGCTGGTCTGCACGCTCTACACCACACTGGTGAGTCCCTGCTCCCTGTGCCGTGCCGTGCCGTGCCAGGTGAGCGCTGCCAGCCCGTGCTGACGCTCCTGTGTCCCCACAGGGTGGCCTCAAGGCTGTCATCTGGACAGACGTGTTCCAGACGCTGGTGATGCTGGCGGGGCAGGTGGCCGTCATCGTGGTGGGCGCCTGGCGGGTGGGGGGCATGGCCCGAGTGTGGCGCGTGGCCGAGCAGCACGGCAAGATCGCCGGCATCGAGTGAGCCATCCCCGGGACCCTGGGCTGCCATGGGGGCACCTGGGCTGCCATGGGGGCACCTGAGCTGCTCTGGGACCCCTGGGCTGGTCTGGGACACCTGGGCTGCTCTGGGGGCACCTGGGCTGCTCTGGGACACCTGGGCTGGTCTGGGACACCTGGGCTGCTCTGGGACACCTGGGCTGGTCTGGGACACCTGGGCTGCTCTGGGGGCACCTGGGCTGGTCTGGGACACCTGGGCTGCTCTCGACACCTGGGGCAGCTGGGCTGGGGGAATGGGACCCTGCAGTGCTGGTGTTGCCCACCCCTGTTACCCTCTTTCCCCTGGGGTATGGGGAGGCAGTGAGGACCCTCAGCATGACCCCCCCCGTGCTCCCCACAGCCTGGACCCCAACCCCCTGGAGCGGCACACCTTCTGGTCGCTGTCCGTGGGCGGGATCTTCATGATGCTGTCACTGTATGGGGTGAACCAGGCGCAGGTGCAGCGCTACCTGTGCGCCCGCAGCGAGCGCGAGGCCAAGCTGTGAGTGAGTGGGGCTGGGCTGGGCCGAGCTGGGCTGGGCTGGGCTGAGAGTGGGGCTGGGCTGTGAGTGGGGCTGGGCTGGGCTGAGAGTGGGGCTGGGCTGTCCGTGGGGCTGGGCTGGGCCGAGCTGGGCCGGGCCAGGCTGGGCTGGGCTGGGCTGGGCTGGGCTGTGAGTGGGGCAGGGCTGAGAGTGGGGCTGGGCCAAGCTGTGAGTGAGTGGGGCTGGGCTGTGCCGGGCTGTCAGTGGGGCTGGGCTGTCAGTGGGGCTGGGCTGGGCTCCCCCAGCCGGGGTGGGCCCCACCAGTGCCCTGTCTGACGGCCCCACGGCCCCGCAGCTCCTGCTACGCCGTGTTCCCCTGCCAGCAGATCGTGCTGTGCCTCAGCTGCCTCACGGGGCTCGTCATGTTCGTGTACGACCTGGAGCACCCGCTGGCGCCCGGCCATCGCCCTGCCTCCCCTGACCAGGTGGGCTGAGAGCCCCTCGCGTGTCCCCCGCTGCCCCGAGCCCCGCACTGACCCCCCTCCTGCCACAGCTGGTGCTGTTCTTCGTCATGGACGTGCTGCGGGACCTGCCGGGGCTGCCCGGGCTCTTTGTGGCCTGCCTGTTCAGCGGCGCCCTCAGGTGAGTGCCGGCCCTGGGCGGGGCTCAGGTGTGCTCAGGGGTGCTCAGGGGTCCCGGCCGAGCCCCCTCCTGCTCCCTGTCCCCCACAGCACCATCTCCTCCGCCTTCAACTCGCTGGCCACGGTGACCATGGAGGACCTGGTGCGGCCGCACCTCCCCGGGCTCTCGGAGTCGCGGGCCACGCTGCTCTCCAAGCTGCTGGGTGAGCGATGGGGGTGCCCGGGGGGCAGCCGCGGGGCTGGCGTGCTGGGGGGGGGTCCCCAGCACTGCCCTGACAGCCCCCTCCCCTCCCCAGCTCTCGGCTATGGGCTGCTCTGCCTGGGCATGGCCTACGTGTCCTCCATGCTGGGACCCGTGCTGCAGGTAGGCACGGGCGGTGGCACCCCAGAGGGGTGAGGGACCCCGGCCCTGGCGCCCCAGAGGGGTGAGGGACCCCCGGGGTCCCCAGGGCACGGGGCTGAGGGCCGTGTCCCCACAGGCAGCCATCAGCATCTTCGGCATGGTGGGGGGCCCGCTCCTGGGGCTCTTCTGCCTGGGCATGTTCTTCCCCTGCGCCAACCCCACCGTGAGTGCCCTCACCCAGACAGTGTCCCCGGCCCTGCACGGCTGCGTGGGGAGCTGTGGGGCTCCCCAGTGCCCTTGTCTGTCCCTGTCACAGGGAGCCGTGGTGGGGCTGCTGGCCGGGCTGGCCATGGCCTTCTGGGTGGGCATTGGCAGCTTCCTGCAGAGCGCAGCGCGGGCCGGCGGGGTGCCCCCGGCCAACAGCACGGCGCTCCCCGCCGTGGGCAACCTCAGCACTGTGCTGGGCACCACGCTGCTGCCCCCGACCTCAGCACCGCCCCCGAGGTGAGTGCTGGGTGTGCGGGCTGGGTGTGCGGGGTCTCGGGTGGGTGTGTGGGGTGTGGGGTGTGGGGTGGGTGTGCAGGGTATGTGGTGTGTGTGGGGTGGGTGTGCAGGGTCTCGGGTGGGTGTGCAGGGTGTGGGGTGGGTGTGCAGGGTGTGAAGTGTCTCAGGTGTGTGTGCAGGGTCTCAGGGGGGTGTGCAGGGTCTCGGGTGTGTGTGCAGGGTCTCAGGGGGGTGTGAAGTGTCTCAGGGGGGTGTGAAGTGTCTCAGGTGTGTGTGCAGGGTCTCAGGGGGGTGTGAAGTGTCTCAGGTGGGTGTGCAGGGTCTCAGGGGGCTGCTCCACCCCTCCTGCTCACACCGTGTCCCCCAGCCCCACGGGGCTGCAGCGTTTCTACAGCCTGTCCTACATGTGGTACAGTGCCCACAACTCCACCACCGTCATCGTGGTGGGGGTGCTGGTCAGCCTGCTCACCGGTGAGTGCGGGGTGCTGGGGGGCTGCCCCGGTGCCCCTGCCCCACTCACGGCCCTGCACCCCCAGGCCCCACGCCGGCCGCGGCCCTGGACCCCCGCACCATCTCCCCCGTGCTGCCCTGGCTGCTCTGCTGCCTGCCCCCCAAACTCCGCCACTGGCTCTGCTGCGGGGCAGCCGACCCTGCCCAGGTGAGGGAGAGACCCCCCCCAGAACCCCGGGGAAAGGGGGGACATGGGGGTACCCTGTGCCCCCCTGTGCCTCCCCTGTGTCCCCCAGGCCCCTTCTGCCCCTGCTGCCCCCCTGTGCCCCCCTGTGTCCCCACAGGCCCCTGGCCATGGGGACAGCTCGGAGAAGAGCCACGGGGTGCCCAACGGGCTGTCCGCCCCCGGCCCCGAGCTGCGAGGGGACGAGGGACAGGGCTTCGTGCGCAGCGCCGGCGCCCCGCTCTACGCCGTGCAGGAAACCTCCTTCTGACAGCCCGGCACGGGGGTCCTGGGCACCCCCTGCCCTCCGGGGCATCCTCACACGGCCGGGGGTCCTGGCACCCCCTTGGAGCACCGCCTCGGGACGTGCCCGCGGTGCCGAGGAGCGGCGGGACGCTGCTGGGCTGCCCCGCCCGGGGCTCTGGGACCACGGCCGGGGGGTCGGAGCGGTGCCCCCCGCCCTGTGCAGGCCGGGACGTTGTGTGGTGCCCCCGGGCCAGCCACGTGCCTTACACACCGCTCCGGGGCCGGGGCTGTGTGCCCTCGAGCCCTGGCGCCTGTCTTTGTGTTCGGTGTTCCCCAATAAATGGTTCTGGGGCTCAGGCGCTGTGGGGTCCCGAGGAACAGCCCGACGCTGCCGTGTCCCCAGACACGGGGGGATCCCACCGTCCCCCACAGGTGCCCCATGTTCACAGTCACTGGGGTCCCCATGGGGCCACAGCACGGGGGTATCCCCAGGTTTGGGGGTCGCACTGCCCCCCGGGAGCCGCCATTTCCCCCAGCACCGGGCTGTCCCCGCTGTCCCCCGGGATCCCCGGTCCGTGTCCCCCCCATTCCCGGGCTGTCCCCCCGGGATCCCCGGTCCGTGTCCCCCCCATTCCCGGGCTGTCCCTGCTGTTCCCCCGGGATCCCCGGTCCGTGTCCCCCCCATTCCCGGGCTGTCCCTGCTGTTCCCCCGGGATCCCCGGTCCGTGTCCCCCCCATTCCCGGGCTGTCCCTGCTGTCCCCCCGGGATCCCCGGTCCGTGTCGCCCCCATTCCCGGGCTGTCCCCGCTGTCCCCCCGGGATCCCCGGTCCGTGTGCCCCCCATTCCCGGGCTGTCCCTGCTGTTCCCCCGGGATCCCCGGTCCGTGTGCCCCCCATTCCCGGGCTGTCCCCGCTGTCCCCGCCCCCCGTGCCCTCGTGGCCGCGCCCCCCTCCCGGTTAGCCACACCCCCGGCGGGTGGCGGGGCGTGACGCAGCAGCGCGTGACGTCACGGCGCGCTGACGCCACGTCCGTGCCATGGCGCCCCGGCGTCCCGCCGAGCTGTACCGGGCGCCGTTCCCGCTCTACACCGTGCGCCTGCACCCGCGGCGACCGCTCGCCATCACCGCCGGCGGCGGCGGCGCCGCCAAGACCGGCATCCGCAATGGCGTGGTGCGGGGAGCGGGACGGGGCTGTGGGGACAGGGGCGCGAGGGGCTGAGGGGGCGGAAGGACCCGGGTGTGTGGGGGCGTCTGACACGGCGGGGCCTCGGGGGTTCGGCTGTGGGGCCGCGGCTGTGCAGGGCGGAGAGGCCCGGGTGTGTGTGGGGGCCTGACACGGCGGGGCCTGAAGGGTGCGGGTGTGCGGGGTGTGCGGTGCGGAGGGGCCCGGGTGTGTGTGGGGGCCTGACGCGGGGAGGTTCTGAGGGGTTTGCGGGGTGCGGAGGGGTTCGGGGACGGGTCTGACCCGGCGGGGCCTGGGGGGTTTGCGGTGTCCGGGCCGCGGGTGTGCGGTGCGGAGGCGCAGGTGTCCCGGGCAGCCCCCGCGGCCGGGCCGTGACCGCTCCTCCCGCCGCCTCCTCCCGGCCCGCAGCACTTCCTGCAGCTGGAGCAGATCGGCGGGCAGCTCAGCGCCTCGCTGCTGCACTGCCACGACACCGAAACCCGCGCCACCATGACCATGGCGCTGGCCGGGGACGTCATTGCCGCCGGGCAGGACAACAGCTGCCACATCCTGCGCTTCAGCCTGCAGGAGCCCGAGGCTCCGGGCGCGGCCGGCAAGGACGGTGAGACGCTGCTCCGTGTCAAGTGCTTGCCCCGGGGCTGTGCCGTGCCTTGCGGATGGCCCGGAACTCCCCTCCTGCCTGCCTTGCATGCTGTGGGGAGGGATGAAGGGTGTTGTGGAGATAAGGCATTCTGTGAACAACCCCGTGCCCACCCTGGGTCTCCCCTGTGCCTGCCCTGAATCCTCTCCCCTTGGGTGCCATGGGGCAGGATGTGGGGTCTGTGGGGTAGCTTGGGCATGGGGCACTGCCTTGAACCCCTGCCTGTCTGTCCTGAACCTTCTCTGTGCTTGCCCTGGGTACCATGGTGAGCTTTGGGGATGGGACACTTCCCTGGGGCTCCCCTGTGCCCTCCATCCCTGGATGCTGTGGCCAGAGTGTGGGGGGCTGTGGGGTGCTTTGGGGCTGGGGCACAGCTGTGGACCTCCCATGCCCACCCTGTGCCTGCCCTGGGTGCCGTGGGGCAGGGTGTGGGGGGCCGTGGGGCAGGGTGTGAGTAGCCGTGGGACTGTGGGGCGGGCCGTGGGGATCCTGGGTGCCGTGGGGCAGGGTGTGAGTAGCCGTGGGGCTGCAGGGCGCTCTGGGGAGGGCAGCCCCGGTCAGGCCGGTGCCAGCCGTGTGCCCCGCAGGCAGCGGGGACAAGGGCCCGCGGCGGCGGCGGGGCGGCAGCGGCGGCAGCGGCGGCGGCGGGGCCCAGGGCGCGCAGGGCCGGGCCCGCGAGGTGAGGGTGGAGAGCCTGCAGCGGGTGCGCACCGACTTCAGCCCCGACGCGCTGCAGAAGGCCGTGCGCTTCAGCGCCGACGGAGCCCTGCTGGCCACGGGCGGCGCCGACGGCTTCCTGCGCCTCTGGGAGGTGGGCACGGCCTGCTGGGGGCACGGCGGGGCTGGGGGCACGGCCTGCTGGGGACACTGGCTGGGCAGTGGGGCTGAGGGGAGCCTGGTGAGCCAAGGTGGGCACAGGGAGCTGGGAGGACGTGGGAAGGTGGGGAGATGTAGGGGAATGAATGGATGTGGGCACAGTGGGTTGAAGGGCAGGCATGAAGGAGCCAGGGTGGGCACAGGGAGCTGGGGGGATGTGGGGGAGCAAAGAAGGGGCATGGGGGAATGGATGTGGGCACAGAGGATTGAAGGGCAGGCATGGGGGAGCCAGGGTGGGCACAGGGAGCTGGGGGGATGTGAGGGGATGTGGGGGAATGGATGTGGGCACAGTGGGTTGAAGAGCAGGCATGGGGGAGCCAGGGTGGGCACAAGGAGCTGGGAGGACGTGGGAAGGTGGGGAGATGTAGGGGAATGGATGTGGGCACAGTGGGTTGAAGGGCAGGCATGAAGGAGCCAAGGTGGGCACAGGGAGCTGGGAGGACGTGGGAAGGTGGGGGGATGTGGGGGAATGGATTTGGGCACAGAGGATTGAAGGGCAGGCCTGAGGAGCCAGGGTGGGCACGGGGACCAGGCTGGGCAGGGGGAGCTGGGACAGACCCAGAGGAGCAGTGGCCGCCGTTGCCGTGCTGATGGCAGCGGGCGTTGGGCAGGGATGGCTGGATGGGCAGCGCCTGTGCTCACCTAACACTGCTCCCCATGGTACCACGGCAGGGCCTGGCCCTGCCCGGTGCCCACACCAGCTCTGCCCCTGCAGTTCCCCAGCATGAAGAAGACACTGGAGTTCAGAGCCCACGACGGGGAAATTGAGGACATCGCTCTGGGCCCTGACAACAAGGTGGGTGTCAGGGGCTCCCCAGCTCCCTGGGCCCGCAGGAGAGGGGCCTCAGACCCCTGTGCTGTGTGCAGCAGGTGGTGACGGCGGGCAGGGACTTCCAGTGCTGCGTGTGGCAGCAGGACCAGCTGGTGACAGGGCTGCGCTGGCACGAGAACCTGCCTGGCATCCCCGACAAGGCCTATCGCTACCAGGCGTGCAGGTGAGGGCTGGGCACGGGGCTGGGCAGCTCAGAGGGCTGGAGCTGGGCACTGAGGCTGGGCATGGCACTGGGCAGGGGCCTGGGGCCGTGGGCATCAGGGCTGGGGCTGGGTCATGGGGCAGGAGGTGGGGAGGAGCCATGGGGCTGGGAACGGCCGCCCCTGGCTGCTGCCCTGCCCTGTCACTGTTCCTGCTGGGTCTGTGGGAAGGGGTCTCCTGGGCTCTGCTGGAAGCTGTAGGGGGCTGGGCCTAGGTGCAAACTGGGACAGTGGTGCTGGTGAGGGGCTGCACCCCACGTGCCCCATTCCCCCCGTGCCCCTCTCCCTGTGGCAGGTTTGGGGCCGTGGAGGGGTTTGGGGCCATGTGTGGATGGGACAGTGGTGGTGGTGAGGGGCTGCACCCCACGTGCCCCCCGTGCCCCTGTCCCTGTGGCAGGTTTGGGGCCGTGGAGGGCAGTGCCGGGGCCCTGCGGCTCTACACGGTGCAGGTGCCCCACAAGCGGGAGCGCCGCCCCCCGCCCTGCTACCTGACCAAGTGGGATGGGAAGAGCTTCCTGCCGCTGCTGACGCGGCCCTGCGGCTCCGAGGTGGTCTCCTGCCTCTCCATCAGGTAGCCCGGGGCCGGTGGGTGCGGGCTGGGGGCCGTGGCAGCCCCCGCTCACCGTGCTCCCCTCGCAGTGACTCGGGCACGTTCCTGGGGCTGGGCACGGTGACGGGCTCCGTGGCCATCCACATTGCCTTCTCACTGCAGGTGAGTGGGGCAGGGCTGGGGGCAGCCCCGGGTTCCCCCCGCAGCCCCTCACCTCCCGTGTGCCCCCAGAGGCTGTACTACGTGAAGGAGGCCCACGGCATCGTGGTGACCGACGTGGCCTTCGTCCCCGAGAGCCGGCCCGGGCGGGAGCTGCTCGGGGGCCACGAGGCCGCCCTGCTCAGCGTGGCCGTGGACAGCCGCTGCAAGCTGCACCTGCTGCCCACCCGCCGTACGTCTGGGGCTGCCCCTGGGCTCCCCTGCTCCTCCGTGCAGGGGGGCTGCACTGCACTGCAGCCTGCGCTGACCCTCTGCATTGGGGGCTGCACTGCACTGCAGCCTGCGCTGACCCCTCCTGTCCCACAGGCTCCCTCCCTGTCTGGCTGCTGCTGCTGCTCTGTGCCGGGCTCATCGTGGCCACCATCCTGCTGCTGCAGCTCGCCTTCCCGGGCTTCCTGTAGCCCCCTGGCACCGGGAGGGACCCCCCAGCCTCCCCCCACCCCACACAGACTGTGAAGCACACGAGGGACCAGCCCTGGCCCCGCTGTCCCCGCTGGCGCTCGGGGAGCAGGCGCGGGTCAGGGAGGCCCGCAGGGCGCCGTCCCTGTGGGACCGTGCTGGCAGCAGGGCAGGGCTGGCCCGGGACAGGGCCGTCTCCTCGCCCGGGACAGGAGGGTCCTGCTGGCCCCTGCCCTGCTGCTGCCATTAAAGTGGAGCATGAAGGCAGTGCTGTCCGCGTGTGCTGGGGGAGCGCGCCTGGGGCAGGGGGCGCCGTGATCCGGGACGGGTGTGCCCTCGGTGTGGCACGGGGGCTGGCTGTCCGGGGCTCCGGGCTGGGTGTGCGCTCGGGGCCGCTCAGGCACGGCGGCTGGCTCTCCGGGGCCCCGGGACCGTGTGTACCGGCACGGCCCGACCCGGTGCTGCTGTGGCGCCGGGGGTCGGTGCCGCTGGCCCGGCCCGGCTCTGCCCGGGACCGTGGGGGCTTTGGGGGGTCTCACCCACCTGCGTGGCCCCGTCCCTGCTGTGACCACGGATCCCGGGCCCGTTTGGAGGGGCAGGTCCCGGTTACCCCGGTGCTGCCCCGGGGCACCTGCGTGCGGCCGAATCCCGGCAGGGCCGGGCCGGGCGGGGCCGCTCCCGGCCGCGGTGGCAGCGCCGGGACGTGTCGGCTACGTGGCCCCGGGGCGGGGCGGGCGGCACCGACACGCGAACGGGGCTGCGTGAGTGGGCACCGGGGGCACCGGCGGTACCGGGCTGGGCTGTGCGGGCTGGGTGCGTACCGGGGGCAGGGGCAGTACCGGGCTGGGCTGAGTGCGTACCGGGGGCAGGGGCGGTTACCGGGCTGGGCTGTGCGGGCTGGGTGCGTACCGGGGAGCACCGGCGGTACCGGGCTGGGCTGGGTGCGTACCGGGGGGCACCGGCGGTACCGGGCTGGGCTGGGTGCGTACCGGGGACACCGGCGGTACCGGGCTGGGCTGTGCGGGCTGGGTGCGTACCGGGGGCAGGGGCAGTACCGGGGTGAGTGCGTACCGGGGGCAGGGGCGGTACCGGGCTTGGCTGAGTGCGTACCGGGGACACCGGCGGTACCGGGCTGGGCTGAGTGCGTACCGGGGACACCGGCGGTACCGGGCTGGGCTGTGCGGGCTGGGTGCGTACCGGGGGCTGCGCTGGGTGAGCAGCGCCCGCCGGTGCCACGCGCTCTCCGTGCCCCGCGCACCCTCCGGCCGTGCCAGCGCATCCCCGCCGCCGTGCGGGAACCGGGGCAGCTCCGGAACAGCCCCCGCCCCTCTCCCGGGTTCCCACGGGCCCGACCCCGGCAGCGCCAGCCCCGGCCCGCTGTTCTCGAGCCCGCTGTTCTCGTCCTGCCGCAGCCCGAGGCCGCGGGATGAGGAACCCGCCGGTGATGCTGCTCCTGCTCCTGGTGCTGGGGCCGGCGGCGTGGGCTGCCCCCAGGGCGGGCACCGACAGGTACCGGGACACGGCCGAGGGAAGGCAGAGCTGTGGAAGTACAAGGGGAGGCAGAGCTGTGGGGCACAGCCAAGGCAGAGCTGTGGGGAGCACACAGCCAAGGGAAGGCAGAGCTGTGGGGCACAAGGCAAGGCAGAGCTGTGGGGCACAGGGGAGGCAGAGCTGTGGGGCACAGGGGAGGCAGAGCTATGGGGCACAGCCAAGGCAGAGCTGTGGGGCACAGGGGAGGCAGAGCTGTGGGGCACAGGGAAGGGAAGGCAGAGCTGTGGGGAGCACACAGCCAAGGGAAGGCAGAGCTGTGGGGGCACTGCCAAGGCAGAGCTGTGGGGCACAGGGGAGGAAGAGCTGTGGGGCACAGGGGAAGGGCAGAGCTGTGGGGGCACTGCCAAGGCAGAGCTGTGGGGAGCACACAGCCAAGGGAAGGCAGAACCGTGGTGTTTCCGTGGCTGCAGGGGCACAGGGGGAGCTCAAGGTGGCCATGGCAGGGGCAAACACGGGGGCCCGAGCTGCACAGCGAGGGCTGGGACCCCTGGATCTGTGGGGGCCGTCGGTGGGGAGCATCAGGCCTGGTGGGCAGCCCCAGGGCACAGGGGACCAAGCCCTGTCTCTCGGCCAGGCCTGAGCCTCCCGTGGCCACAGCCGTGGATCCCCAGCCCGACCCGCTGAGCCTGGAGCCGCCGGCCCTGCTGTGAGTGCCCGCCCTGCCCTAGTGTGAGTGTGAGTGCCCGCCCTGCCGTGAGTGCCTGCCCTGCCCTGCCCTGGTGTGAGTGTGAGTGTGAGTGCCCGCCCTGCCGTGAGTGTGAGTGTGAATCCCTGCCCTGCCGTGAGTGTGAGTGCTTGCCCTGGTGTGAGTGTGAATCCCTGCCCCGGTGTGAATCCCTGTCCTGGTGTGAATCCCTGCCCCAGTGTGAGTGTGAATCCCTCCCCTGGTGTGAATCCCTGTCCTGGTGTGAGTGTGAGTGCCTGCTGTGAGTGTGATTTCCTGCCCTGGTGTGGGTGTGAATCCCTGCCCTGGTGTGAGTGTGATTTCCTGCCCCAGTGTGAGTGTGAATCCCTGTCCTGCTGTGAGTCCCTGCCCTGGGGACCCCCCCCCGGCCCGGGGCTGAGCGTGGGGCGGGGGGCACAGCCCGGGGGTGGCAGGGACAGTGCCCAGCCTGCCCTGCCGTGCTCCCCCAGGCTGCTCTGGAGCGCCGTGCAGAGCCTGGGGCCCCCGCAGCAGGACGTGCAGGCCATGACACGGGAGCAGGGTAAGGCCATGGGGGTGTGATGGGGGCTGAGGGGCTGGTAGAGCCAGGGACCCCAGCCCCACAGCCCCCTGTGCCCCACAGCCCTGCTCTACCTCTTTGTGCTCCACGACCACGACCAGAGCAGGCGCCTGGACGGGCTGGAGCTGCTGCAGCTGCTTGGCACGGTGCTGGCACAGGCTGGGGGGCAGCCAGACCCCGACACGGTGGGTGCCAAGGGACGGCTCCTCACGCCCCCCCGAGCCCTGGGCCCAGCCCTCATCCTGATCCCCACCCCTGCAGGTGGCTGCGCTGGTGGACAAAGCCCTGGCAAGGCAGGACCTGAATGGGGATGGGCTGCTGGACCCCTCCGAGCTGCTGGACCCCCCCGAGGCGCCCTTGTCTGGCCAGGACAGGGGTCCCCCAGGCCAGCCCCCACTGGAGCAGCAGGCAGGGCTTGGGGCTGTGCCTGGGGAGGGCACTGAGGTGCCAAGGCAGGACCTGGGGTTGAAAAGCCCAGGACAGGCAGCCCCTGAGGCTGGAGAGCCCCAGACTGGAGTGTCGGAGGATGGAGAGCCCCAGACTGGAGTGTCTGAGGATGGAGCCCCTCAGACTGGAGCCCCTGAGGCTGGAGAGCCCCAGGATGGAGCCCCTGAGGCTGGAGCCCCCAAGCTGGAATCCCTCGAGGTGGAATCTCCCAATGCTGAGGCCGTGGAGGCAGAAGTCGTCCCTGGGGCCCAAGCCCCCAGTAGTGATGCCCCAGAGGAAGAGGAAGCCCCTGAGGCTGAAGGCCCTGAGGACGAGCAGGCAGCCCCAGCCTGGAGGGACCATGGCGAGGGGTAGGCAGAGGGGCTGTGGGGTGGGTGCAGTGCCCCGGCTGCTCCCTGCCCTGCTCAGGGCACAGAGGGGCCGGGGGATGGCCCTGGCCGGGCTGCTGGGGCCGGGGAGGGCTGGGGTCTCCTCTGTAACGCATTGATGGAGAAATAGAGGCACTGCAGGTGACCTTGGCTGTGCTCAGTGCATCCCTGGGGCAGTGGGAGCCAGCCAGGGCACAGAGGGCACAGCCAGGGGACGCGGCAGGCAGCAGTGGTGCACGGGGGGCTTTATTGGGGGCTCTGGGCGCAGTGGAGATGTTGCTGGGTGCAGTGGAGATGTGCAGTGGAGATGTGCAGTGTGGCTGGCGCAGGGCTGTGCCCGGGCCCTGCAGAGCTCTCCAGGCACGCGCTCAGACGATGCCATCGAAGCCCTGGATCCCACATTTCCTGCCTGCGATCCGGCAGCCGAAGGTGAGGGCGTCCTGCAGGCTGCTCCCTGCGGATGGGGCCCGGGATGAACCGCGGCCGTGCCAAACTGAGCCCTGACCGTGCCAAACTGAGCCATGGCTGTGCTGCGGCCGTGCCAAACTGAGCCGTGGCCGTGCCAAACTGAGCCGTGGCTGTGCTGTGGCTGTGCCAAACTGAGCCGTGGCCATGCCAAACTGAGCCATGGCTGTGCTGCAGCCGTGCCAAACTGAACCGCGGCCGTGCCAAACTGAGCTGTGGCCATGCTGTGGCCATGCCAAACTGAGCTGTGGCCGTGCCAAACTGAACCATGCCCATGCTGTGGCCGTGCTAAACTGAACCATGGCCATGCCAAACTGAACTGCGGCCGTGCCAAACTGAACTGTGCCCGTGCTGTGGCCGTGCTAAACTGAACCGTGGCCGTGCCAAACTGAACCGTGCCCGTGCTGTGGCCGTTCTAAACTGAACCGTGCCCGTGCCAAACTGAACTGCGGCCGTGCCAAACTGAACTGTGCCCGTGCTATGGCCGTGCTAAACTGAATCGTGGCCATGCCAAACTGAACCGTGCCCGTGCTGTGGTCGTGCCAAACTGAGCCGTGGCCGTGCCAAACTGAGCTGTGCCCATGCTGTGGCTGTGCTAAACTGAACCGTGGCCGTGCCAAACTGAACTGCGGCCATGCTGCCACATCTGTGCCCACCTTCTGCGAGTGCAAAGATGACGGCGGCGTTGAAGGTGTCCCCAGCGCCCAGCGTGTCCACCAGGGTCTCTGGGGGGAAGGCGTCCGAGTGCACCAGCTGCCCGTCGGGCCCCAAGGCATCGGCGCCCTCCTCAGCCCAGGCGCAGATCAGCGTGGCCCTGGGGGAGTGTGAGGTGGGTCTGGGGCGCACCGTGTGCCCCCCGGCCCCTCTCGGGTGCGCCCCTACCCTGGCTGGATGCGGCCCCGCAGCCCCCGCAGCGCCTCGGGGGCCGATCGGTACCCGAAGTGCCGGGCCAGGTCCTTGCTGATGAACACCTGCGGGAGAGGGGCTGGGGAGGGGCAGTCCCGGTACCCCCAGCCCGCTGCGGTGAGATCTGTGCCCTGGTGGGGTCCCCAGAGCCCACCTGAGCTCCCAGAGCCCACCTGAGCTCCCTGACCCCACCTGAGCTCCCAGAGCCCACCAGAGCTCACAGAGCCCACCCTGAGCTCCCTGACCCCACCCGAGCTCCCTGACCCCGCCCGAGCTCCCGGACCCCGCCCGCACCCCTCGATCCAAACCCACCCCTGCACCCCCCGAGCCCGACTCCCCCGGAGCAGGAATCCCAACTCCCGCAGCTCTGACCGCTCCTGTCCGACCTCGCCCCCGCCACGCCTTTGGCCTCACCCGGGACAGGGAATCGGGACAGGCGATAGGGACAGGCGATAGGGACAGGCGATGGGAGCAGGGGATCATGGTGGTTAATAGGGACAGGTGATCAGGACGGGTGATCGGGACAGGTGATCAGGGTGGGTCATCAGGACAGGCGATCGGGACAGGGGATCGGGACAGGTGATGGGGACAGGCGATCGGGACAGGCACTGGGGACAGGTGATCAGGACGGGTGATCGGGACAGGCGATCGGGACAGGGGATCCCGCCCATGGCCCCGGCCCCGCACCACTTGTCCCCGCCCCATCAGCGGCAGCAGCTCCTCCCGCGGCTTCTCCAGCTCCACCGAGACCCGGACCCTCCGCTCCGGCGCCGCCGCCCGGTTGTACCGCTCCAGCCGCTCCAGCATCGCGCCCTGCTCCGCCGCGTTCCGGGCCTGCGGACACGGCTCCGGCATCACCGGGGGATCCCCCCCGGTCCCGGGCTCAGGCACAGCCCGAGGGATTTTCCCCAGCGCCGGGGGTCCCCCAGCACCCCCCGAGCCTCGGGCTCACCTCGAAGTGGATCCACCTGTACTGGGAGAGGTCGACGCGCTCGAAGTCGCGGGCTGTCACGTCGGGCAGCTTCCTGTGGGACGGAGGCCGGGGGGACATGGGGACCCTCCGCCTGTGCCGTGCCCGGGCCGAAGGGCAGCCCCGGGGGCCGCGGAGGGCCCCACGGCACCGGGACAGAGGTCCCGAGGCGGCACCGCCGGGTCAATCATTAATGACGGCACCCTGAGCTGGACTGAAGGGCAGCGCTGGGGCCTGGGGTCAGCCGTGCCCAGCAGCCCCTGAGCCCCCCTGGCACGGCTGAGGGAGCCGGGTTATCCCCGCGGGCCGCACCGGCTGTCCTGCACTGCGGAGCGGGGGACGTCACCCCAGTGTCCACCTCTGGGTGGGGATATCACCCCAGTGCCCACCTCCGTGTGGGGACATCACCCCAGTGCCCACCTCCGTGCGGGGATACCACCCCAGTGCCCACCTCCGTGTGGGGATATCACCCCAGTGCCCACCTCCGTGTGGGGATACCTGCTCCGGTCCCGGCAGCGTCACCGGCGGTGACAGGGCTGCGGGGACACGGGCGGTGACAGGGCTGGGGGATCACGGCCACTCGCCCCATCCGGCCCTCGGCAGCCCCGGGAGGCAGCGGAGGGACCCTCGGGGCAGGGCTGGCAGCGCCCGGAGCCGGCAGAGCCCAGCGCTGCCCCCGCCGCCCTTACGTGTCGTGCAGGACGATGGTGCGGGAGCCGCTGGCCGCGTTGACGAGGCAGCAGGCGCAGGGCACCTCTCCGCGGGGCTGCCACGCCACGTGTGCCGTGTCCACCCCCCGGCGCTGGAAATCCGCCGCGATGAAGCTGAGAGCGGACAGGGAGCGGGCTGAGGGCCGCCACCGGAGCCGGGGGACGGGCGGGCGGCCGGGAGCCGCGCCGAGGGGCCCGTGGAGCGCCGGGGCCGGTGCCCCGTGGGTGCGGGAGCCCCGCACATCCCGCACCGCACTTACTCAGCGGCGGGCCCGGGCGCCAGCGAGCCCATGAAGGCGCAGGGCGCTCCCAGCAGCGCCAGCACCGTGCACGAGTTGGAGGCGTTCCCGCCGCGCTGCCAGCGCTGAGAGAGGCACCTGCGGGCGGGAGCTGCCGTGGGCACGGGGCCCGTGCGGGCACACCGGGCACCCCCGGGGCCGGTACCTGGCGGGAGCTGCGGCGGGCACGGGGCCGGTGCGGGCACACCGGAGGAGCCCCCCGGTGCCGGTACCTGGTGTCGGAGTCCTCGGCCGGGAAAGTCTCCACCACGCTGATGATGTCCAGGCACACCAGCCCCACGCACATGATCCGCCGCTTCTCCGCCGCGCCGCCCGTCGCTGCCGCCATCCCGGGCCGCTGCCGGGCGGGACCGGGGCCAGGACCGGGCCAGGGGCGGGACCGGGTCAGGGACAGGGACGGGCACAGGGACGGGCACCGGGGCGGAACCGCGCCGGGAACGGGCACTGCCCTGGCCCCGCCCCCTCGCGCCGCCGCCAATCAGCGCCCCCCGCCCCGCCGGGCCCTCAGGGGGCGTGGTCATGTGGAGCCGCTCCTGGCCACGCCCCCACGGGGAAGGGCGCGCGCGCGGCGGGACCGGGCACGGGGACAGACGGACACGGGGACAGATGGACACACAGGGACAGATGGAAACACAGGGACACCATAGGGACAGACGGACACACAGGGACAGATGGACACACAGGGACACCATAGGGACAGACGGACACACAGGGACAGACGGACACAGGGACAGATGGACAGATGGACACACAGGGACACAGAGACAGACGGACACACAGGGACAGACAGGGACAGACGGACACGGGGACAGACGGACACAGGGACAGATGGACACACAGGGACAGACGGACAGACAGGGACAGACGGACACGGGGACAGATGGACAGATGGACACACAGGGACACAGAGACAGACGGACACACAGGGACAGACAGGGACAGACGGACACGGGGACAGACGGACACACAGGGACAGATGGACACACAGGGACAGATGGACAGATGGGCACACAGGGACATAGAGACAGACGGACACACAGGGACAGACAGGGACAGATGGACAGAGACAGACGAACACTCAGGGACACAGACACAGGGACATGGACACAAGGACAGATGGACACACGGGGACGGACACAGGGACATGGACACAGGGACAGACAGGGACAGATGGACACACAGGGACACACAGGGACAGGTGGACACAGGGACAGACGGACACACAGGGACACCATAGGGACAGACGGACAGAGGGCCAGATGGACACACAGGGACAGACGGACACACAGGGACAGACGGACACACAGAGCTGTGCCACAGACCAGGTTTAATCTCTGGTGACTCCTCAGGAGCTCCTCCGGCAGCCGCCAGGGGCAGGGGGTGCCCGGACCCCGCAGCCGGAGCGCAGACACGCTCGGGGGAGCTGCTCGCTCGGGGGGCTGCACTGGGGTCCCCCAAAAGCGGGGTCCAGGGCGGCCAGAGGAGCCCCGGCTGCACCCGAGCTGTCTGTCCCTGTCTGAGGGGCGGCTGGGCTGCACAGCCCGAATCCTGCGCCAGCAGCGCCCCAGAGGGAAATGCCAGCTGAAATTTGCTGTATTTGCTTTATTTTGGTGTCTGCGCAGGATCCCCGGGCTGTGGTGCTTGTAATGGGGGCTACCCTGTGTGTGTGTCTGAAATCTGTTCCTAAAAGTGCATTTTCCTACAGGGAGGAAGGAAGGAAGGAAGGAAGGAAGGAAGGAAGGAAGGAAGGAAGGAAGGAAGGAAGGAAGGAAGGAAGGAAGGAAGGAAGGAAGGAAGGAAGGAAGGAAGGAAGGAAGGAAGGAAGGAAGGAAGGAAGGAAGGAAGGAAGGAAGGAAGGAAGGAAGGAAGGAAGGAAGGAAGGAAGGAAGGAAGGAAGGAAGGAAGGAAGGAAGGAAGGAAGGAAGGAAGGAAGGAAGGAAGGAAGGAAGGAAGGAAGGAAGGAAAATCCACATTTTATGATTGGCTTTTCACAAATATTAAAATGAATACTACACGTGTTATGCTGTATTAATTTCTAGTACTGTATTAATCCTTTTTAAGTAGTGTGGCAAATCTAGTTTTGGGCTACAGCATGATATTAAAATAGAAACTGTGATGTAAGACACTAAGTGGCTCAAGGAATGGGTGAGATCATCAAGAAATTCCTGGCACAGAGAGAACAGCAGCAAGACACCAAAATCCCAAAGAGAAGAATTATTGTCTCCTTATCGGGAAGAACCAGAACCCTTCCAGATCCCGAGGAGCTGAACACTGATTTATGAGATGAAGGGAGGAAGCTGGCAATAAACAGAGCAATCCCTGCTTTAAGGGAATGTTTGATCCCTGTATGAGATACGTGAATGTGCTACAGGCTGCTGTTTTGAGGGTTTGTTGGTGAGGTGTGCTCTGGGACAGAGCAGAGCACCCGGGCTCTGGAACTCTTTGTTTTTATTGTTCCTTATTGTCCTGACTCTCATTGTCCAAATTCCTATTGCTCTAATTTGTATTGCTATTTTTATAACCATTTTATTACTACTAAGCTTTTAACATTTTAAAACAAGCTATTGGGAAGTTTTAACCCAAGTGATTTTTCACATCCACCCTGCATGGACAGGGCCATTCCAGGGGTGCTGGGGGGACAGGGACAGTGAGATCTGGGGACACTGATTGTGGGGAACAGCGGGGAACAGAAAAACCCAGCCAGGTGCAAGAGCTCCTTGCCCCTGGTATAACACCTCACAAAAGGGATTGCTTTCTATGTTCTCTTCCTTTTCTGGTAAATTGCCCAGGTGGGACTTTTCGGCTTCTGTCAAATTGGCAATCCTTAAGTTTGAGGTGAAGCCCCCCAGGTCCTATGAGGTGTCTTTTCACCTAATTGAGGAGAGAAACCTCTGGGTTTATTTCCTTTTTAAGGGGACAGAGGAGAGTTTTGTCACTCTGTCAACAAAAGGCGCATTCCTATAGTCAGGGGTGCAGTGTGGCTGCCAGAGGGCTCCAGGGCGCTGGGACAGGGGGGTTTCTGTACCACGGACACACAGACACACAGACAGACAGACAGACAGACAGACATGGACATGCAGACACATCTCAGGTGCCTGGAGCGACCTGTTCTAGCGGAGGACGTTCCTGCCCGTGGCAGGGGATGGAAGGAGCTCTAAGCTCCCTTCCATGAACCTGAATCGTTCTGCAGTTCCACAAAATCCCCAGGGCTTTCTTTGTAAATTCCCTCCCAACCTGAATCGTTCTGCAATTCCACAAAATCCCCAGGGGTTTCTTGGTCTGGGTCCCTCTTTGGAGGCAGGAGATATGATTGATCCGTGCCATGGATCCCGGGGATGTGAGAGCCTGGTGCCAAAGCTTCCTTCACTGCTCCCCCAGGCAGCAGCGCTTTGCTGATTCCAGTTTAGAGGGGGAAAAGGGCTGTTCCCTGTCTTGGGAACGTGATGGTGTCCGTGTTTGGGGTATTTTCTCTGCAGCTGCCATCCTGGTGCCTCTGCAGCACGGGAGTGAGACTCTGCATTGGAATTGCACCTCTGGAAATGCCCAGCACCCTCCCAGGGCTCCCTGCACACCATCCATCCCCAGGGCTCCTCCCGTCCGTCCCCAGGCACACGGGACCCCCACCCGGGGGCTTTGGCTTCTTTTTCCTGCCTCTGGCGAGGTCGGGATTGAAGGCACTCGAGGGGATAATTCACATCCAGACTCAGGTGTTGGTTATTTCTTACCTGTGTTAGTGTCACAGCAGTGAGTTCTGCAGTCTTTCATCAGCAAGGCACAAAACGGCCAACTGTCTCTTGGGCCAAATTACCCGATTAAGAAATGACACCTAAATTATTTTCACTTTTAACTCAATAACTGATCCCTCAAAGTCTGCAGGGTGGGCTTTTCTGTCCAGTTACAAAATGCGACCCAAACCCATGGAGAAGAAGACGGAGAAGACGGAGAAGACGAAGAAGAAGAAGAAGAATGAAGTAAAGAAGAAGGAGAAGAAGAAGGTGAGGAAGGAGAAGAAGGAGAACCAGGAGAAGAAGGAGAAGAAGGTGAAGAAGAAGGACCAGCCACCACCCTAAAGCCTCCATCCTGCCCCATATTTATTACCATACTCTAAAACCCCAAACTCCAAGTTTTCCACCCTGTCACATCACACACCTCTACCCAACTCCACACCCACAATCCCAGTGCTCTCAATCAATTCTGGAAGCTTCTCCACGGCCTCAGGTCAAATGCAGTGCTCTCCTGGGGGTCAGAGTGTGTCAGCACAGAAAATCTGAAATTCCCAGCACAGAAAATCTGAAATTCTCAGCTTCCAGGGCTCCAACACCCAACTAATTAATTAGGAGGGTAATTAGGAGCCCTCTCACTTCCCAGGAGCTGCAGCAGACCCAGCTGATCTCCCCTGCCCAGGGGCTCATTGTGAACCTCCCTTCCTGGAGAGCATTCACGGATAGTGAGGGTCAATGGACAATGGATAAAGAATAATCGATAATAGGATTAATCATAATTAACAATAAAGGATAACCTTCCTCAGCTGCCCCAGCCCCACCCTGCTGTGCCCAGAGGAGCTGCAGCATCCCAGCTCTGCTCTGCCCACCCTGGGGCCTGCAGGAGATTAACCCTGCGGTGACCACGGCAATGACCCAGCTGTGACCACGGCAATGACCCTGCTGTGACCATGGCATTGACCCAGCTGTGACCATGGCATTGACCCTGCAGTGACAATGACCCTGCAGTGACTATGGCAATGACCCTGCAGTGACCATGGCATTGACCCTGCAGTGACCATGGCATTGACCCTGCAGTGACCATGGCAATGACCCTGCTGTGACCATGGCAATGACTCAGCTGTGACAGTGACCCTGCAGTGACCATGGCAATGACCCAACTGTGACCACGGCAATGCCCCTGCAGTGACAATGACCCTGTAGTGACCACGGCAATGACCCTGCAGCGAGCATGGCAATGACCCTGCTGTGACCATGGCAATGACCCTGCAGTGACCACGGCAATGACCCTGCAGTGACAATGACCCAGCTGTGACCATGGCAATGACCCAGCTGTGACCATGACAATGACCCTGCAGTGACCATGGCAATGACCCTGCAGTGACAATGACCCTGCAGTGACCATGGCCCTGCAGTGACCATGGCAATGACCCACCTGTGACCATGGCAATCACTCTGCAGTGATCATGGCAATGACTCTGCAGTGACCATGACTATGACCCTGCAGTGACCATGGCAATGACCCTGCAGTGACAATGACCCTGCAGTGACCATCACCCTGCAGTGACCATGGCAATGACCCAGCTGGACACAGAGTCCAGAGCCCCAGGAGGGGCTGAGGGAGCTGGGAAGGGAATGGAGCCCCAGGAGGGGCTGAGGGAGCTGGGAAGGGGCTCAGCCTGGAGAAAAGGAGGCTCAGGGGGGCCCTTGTGGCTCTGCACAAGTCCCTGACAGGAGGGGACAGCCAGGGGACAGGGACAGGCCAAGGGGAAATGTCCCCAAGCTGGGCCAGGACAGGCTCAGGGTGGATGTTGGGCACAATTCCCTCCTGGAAAGGGCTGTCCAGCCCTGGCAGGGTGGATTCCCCATCCCTGGAGGGTTCACAGCCCTGTGGCTGTGGCACTTGGGGACAGGGGCAGAGGTGGCCTGGGCAGTGCTGGGGCTGGTCAGGAACATTCGATGCAATCGTGGCTTTTCCTTGGTTCTAGGAGTTGTAGGAAGACTCTCGCACCCATTTTCCTCATAAACTCTTTCTCCTCGTGGTTAGGAGGACAATGATCCTTCTAAGGCTGGTGAATCTCAGAAAGGAACCAGCAGGGATCTCTGCTCCCCTCTGCTCCCCACGGGCAGAGAGGGGCCAGGGCTCTCATGTTCAGTTCCCTCCTCTCCAGGAGCTCCTGGCACGGCTCTGGATCTCCACCTTCTGCTGACAGGGAGAATTTCCCACAGATTCTGCTCACTGTGGGATTTGCTGCCCCGGAGCGGGGCAGGCTGAGAGCCCGGCTGTGAGCAGGGATCCCCCTGAGCCTGAGAAAAAGCTGATAAAAGTGGGTCCAGAGGAGGCCACGGAGCTGCTCCAGGGCTGGAGCCAGGCTGGCAGAGCTGGGAATGTCCAGCCTGAGGAAGGAGCCAGGGAGAGCTCAGAGCCCCTGGCAGGGCCTGAAGGGGCTCCAGGAGAGCTGCAGAGGGACTGGGGACAAGGATGGAGGGACAGGAGCCAGGGAATGGCTCCCACTGCCAGAGGGCAGGGCTGGATGGGATCTTGGGAATGAGGAATTGTGCCCTGGCAGGGTGGGCAGGCCCTGGCACAGGGTGCTCACCCTGGATCCCTGGCAGTGCCCAAGGCCAGACGGGACACTGGGACACCCTGGGACAGTGGGAGGTGTCCCTGCCATGGCAGGGGTGGCACTGGGTGGTGCTGAAGGTCTCTTTTCACTGAAGCCAGCCTGGGTTCAATGATATTTCTCACACATTTTTACACTGTGGTGCTGCATTAACAGAACCAGCACTGACCCTATCCCACACCTCAAGGAGCTGTGAAAGAGCCCAGACACAGACAGACAGACAGACAGACACACAGACACACAGACACGCTGACAGACACACAGACAGACAGACAGACAGACAGACACACAGACAGACACACAGACAATGCCCCTGGTGCTCACCTGAAGCTGCCAGGAGCACCTGGGGACACAAGGCTCCGTCCCAACCTCACCATTAATGGGCTCCCATGGCAGCGGGGGCACAGACTGGGGCTGGAGCCCCCCCCACCCCTTCCTGGCCCCAAATCCTGAACTTTCTGCACCAAAACTGCCTAAAACTCCAAGGGGGTGCCCCAGACCCAGCCTGGAGCCTGTTCCACCATCAACACCCTGGGACCTCGCACCCCTCCATCCCAACCCTTCCAGGGCACAGCGCTGGGCACAGTGTTGGGCACAGGGGGCACACAGCTGAGCACACAGCTGGGCACAGTGTTGGGCACAGGGGGCACACAGCTGAGCACACAGCTGGGCACAGGGCTGGGCACAGCCCCTCTGGCCCCCCTGCCAGCCCAGCAAACAGCCCTGAAGTGGAGCGATGGGGTTACCCCAGCCGACCCGACACCAGGAGGTGAAAGCCCCCCCAGAGATGAGTTCAGTGACACTGTGGGACCCCCACCCCGGGCAGTACCCGCCTGTCACCCCCAGCCCAGCCCTCACCTGGGGGCACGGGGGGCTGGAGCTGCCCCAGCACACCCGGGCACGGCACCTGGGGGGTCCCAGGGGCTCCCATCCGGTCACAGCACACCCAAAACAGCTGGAACCCCCCCAAACCCCCATCCTGCCGTGTGCCCAGCCGCGATGGAGCTCGGTGGTGACACGGTGACACCGGGCAGCTCGGAGACACCGGGCAGCTCAGTGACACGGTGGCACCTGGAAGGTCAGTGACACGGTGACACCAGGCAGCTCCGTCACACGGTGACACCGGGCAGCCCGGGGACACAGTGACATGGTGACACCAGGCAGTTTGGTGACACGGTGACACCTGGCAGCTCGATCGCACGGTGACACACGGTGACACCTGGCAGCCAGCAGCCCCTCCCATCCCCTCCCGGCCCCTCCCCAGCCCCTCCCGGCCCCTCCCAACCCCTCCCCAGCCCCTCCCTTCCCCTCCCATCCCCTCCCATCCCCTCCCCATCCCCTCCCCATCCCCTCCCCATCCCCTCCCATCCCCTCCCCATCCCCTCCCATCCCCTCCCCGCGGCCGAGGCACGCTCCGGAGCCGCGGGTACAAAACCCGGTGCCGCGTGTTTATTGCGGGGCGGTGGGGCCGTGGGGGCGGTGCGGGCCGGAGTGCGGGACGGCGAGGGCGGGGGTGCGATAAATAACGGGGTGGGGGTCCCGGCGGGCGGGGGGACCCCGGGCCCGGCCGTGCCCCTCGCGGGGGCCGCCCCCGCCCTAGGGCTCCTCGGGGCCGTAGAGCAGCGCGGCGCTGAAGGCCGTGAGCGGCTCGTCGGGGGCGTGCGCCAGGCGCCCCGACACCAGGTCCACGCAGAGCGTCTCGCCCGCGGCCAGCGGCAGCAGCAGGCTGAACACGCCCAGCGCCCCGGGGCTCGGGCCCCGCGCCGCCACCGGGCCCTTCTCCAGCGCCTCGGGCTGGAAGCCGGCCGAGTCCAGGCGGGCGATGCCGTGCCCGGAGCGGGACAGCACGGCCTCCAGCGCCTCGCCCCGGTGCCCCGTGAGCACGGCGCTCACCAGGTACCGCCCGGGCACCGGCACCGTGAACGTGCCTGCGGCGGGAACGGCGGTCAGGGACCCGCCGGGGGGCCCGGTGCCCCCAGAGCGGCGCCCCAAGGCCGGGGGGGGATCCCGGGGCGGGCAGGCACCGCCCGAGAGCCCCGGGCTGGCACCACACATCGTGCCCCCGCGACTCTGCAGCCCCACAGCCCCTGGTGCGGCATCCCTTAAACCCACAGGCACCCCACAGCCCCCGCTGCAGCATCCCACAAACACCCACAGCCCCTGGTGCGGCATCCCTCACCCCACAAACACCCCAAAGCCCCCTGGAGCGGCTTTCCTCACCCCACAAACACCCACAGCCCCTGGTGTGGCATTCTTCACCCCACAAACACCCACAGCCCCTGGTGCGGCATCCCTTAACCCACAGGCACCCACAGCCCCCGCTGCAGCACCCCACAAACACCCCACAGCCCCCGGTGCAGATCCCTCACCCCACAAACACCCACAGCCCCTGGTGTGGCATCCCTTAACCCCACAAACGCCCCACAGCCCCCGGTGCAGATCCCTCACCCCACAAACGCCCCACAGCCCCCGGAGCACCCCCGTGGCCCCTCACCCGTCTCGGGGTCGTAGGCGCCGCCGTCGTTGAGCAGCACGTGGTCGAAGGGGACGGTGCCCGGCTCCGAGCGCTGCGTGCTCAGCGCGGCCGAGAAGGCGACGCGGGGCACCGAGCCCGGCTCCCCGACCGGGCCTGGCCAGGGGCAGCGTCAGGCGCGGCCGGGCCGCCTCCGTCACCCCCTGCCCCCGAGCCCTGCAGCCACGGCCCACACCCACACACCCGCACCTGCCCCTTCAGTGTCCGTGCCCCCCGACCCCGTCCCCAGCGCCCCCAGCGCCCCCAGCGCCCCGGGCACCCTGTGCCTCCCCGTGCCAGCCCAGACTGCTCCTGCTCCCCTTGCAAGCCCCCAGCCCGCAGCCCCCCAGCCCCCCACATGCCCCCGCGGCCCTCCCCGCACCCCAAGCCCCCCCAGCCCCCCAGCCCCCCACATGCCCCCCGCCCCCCGTGCCCCTCCCCGCACCCCAAGCCCCCCCAGCCCTACCTCTCTCTCCGGGCAGCCCTGCAGGGAGGATGAGGAGGGGCTGCTCAGGGCCAGCTTGGGGCAGGACCCCCGGGGACGGGGTCCAGCCATGCCAGCGTGGTCGGGGGCACACGGGGAGGCTGAGCCTTACCGGGGGGGCCCACGGGACCCTGCTCTCCATCCTTGCCAGGCGGCCCAGAGGGGCCGGGAGGGCCCGTCTCGCCCATGGGGCCTGCAGGTCCAGGGGGGCCAGGGGGGCCTGGAGGGAGGAGGGTGTTAGAGCCACCTTGGCCCCACGGCCAGTGCCCCACGTGTGACGTCCCCTTGTCCCCACACACTGCAGCCCCACAGCCAGGACCCTGCTGGGGTCGTGTGCCCCACAGCACAGCGTCCCCAGCCAAGGCCCTGCGTCCCCACACCCACTGCAGTGCTCCTGGTGACCCCGTGCCCCAAATCCCCATGTCCCCACATCCCTGTGTCCCCTTGTGTCCCCACATCCCCATGTCCCCACATCCCTGTGTCCCCTTGTGTCCCCACATCTCTACATCTCTGTGTCCCCACATCCCCGTGTCCCCACATCCCCATACCTCGCATCCCCTCATGTCCCCACATCCCTGTGTCCCCTCATGTCGTCACATCTCCCTGTCCCCACATCCTCGTGTCCCCACATCCCTGTGTCCCCTCGTGTCCCCACACCCCCGTGTCCCCACACCTCCAGCACCGTTCCCGCAGCCCCACCTGCCCCCCACGCCCCACATCCCCCCATCCCCTGCACGCCCCGTCCCCCCGCAGTGCCCCAGGTCCCCGCACGTCCCCCCATCCCCCGGTGTCCCCCCGTGTCCCCGCACCGGGTCTCTCCAGCCGCGCCAGGCGCTGCAGCTCCCCGCGCAGGTGGCCCAGGCTGGCGTTGAGGGCGCCGAGCCGGGCCGGCAGCTCCAGCGCCTTGTCCAGCAGGGCGGCGTGGCCGCGGGCCGTGGCGTTCAGCTCCCGCACGGCGCCCCAGAGCCCCGCCACGTGCCGGCCCAGCCCCTCGCGGAGGCCGCGCAGCCCCCCGGCCACGGCCTCCAGCTGCTCGCAGACCCCCTCGAGCTTGGCCACGCGCGGCTCCAGCCCCGCGGGGCAGCCCCCGGCCCGCGCCAGCTCCCGCGCCAGCGCCTCCAGCCGCTCCTCGCTCTCCGCCTGCCGCGCCGCCGCCGCCGCCGCCGCCCGGTCCAGCTCGGCCACCACGCGGTCGGTGGCGGCGCTCAGCTGCCGCTGCCGCGCGTCCTGCTCGTCCAGCGCGTCCTGCAGCCCCTCCACCGTGGCGTTGAGGCCGCTCAGGGCCGCCAGCGCCGCCGCCAGCTCCCCGCGCAGCGCCCGCAGCTCCGACGGGGACGGGCCCCCGAAGACGCCGAAGCCGTCGAGCGGCGCCTCCGGCTCCTCCTCGGGCTCGGCGGGGCCGGGCGGGAGCGGCTCCGGCTGCCGGGGCAGCGGCGGGGCGCAGGGCCGGGCGCAGGGCTCGGCGCTCAGCTCCTCCAGAGCCGCCTCCAGCCGCCCCGTCCGGTTGCGGAGCCGCTCCAGCGCCTCGGCCAGCGCCTGCCCCCGCAGCCCGCCCAGGCTCCCGGCCGGCCCGTGCTCCCAGAGCGCCTCGGTGTCCCCGGCCGGGCACGGGGGCCCGCAGCGGGCCAGCAGCCCCTCGAGCTGCTCCAGGCGCGCTCCGCGCTGCGCCCCGCTGGCCGCCAGCCCCTCCACGGCCCGGCTGAGGTTGGCCAGGCGCCCCGGCAGCCCGGCCGGCCGCCCCTCGGGCTCGGAGGGCCACGGGCCGGCGCGGGAGGCGTTCAGCCGCCCCTCCAGCTCGGCCAGCCGCCGCGCCAGCACCGGGCCCTGCCCCGGCCCCGGGCCCGCCGCCGGCACCGGCAGCCCCTGCAGGCGCCGCTCCAGCTCGGCCAGGCGGCGGAGCACGTCCGGGGCCGGGGGAGCGGCCGGCGCGGGGGCCAGGCGGCTGCTCAGGCTGCTGATGTGCCTCTGCACCGACTCCACCGCGTCCCTGTTGCGCTGGTCCACCGACTCCACCAGCTTCTCCAGCGCCCGCATCCGCTCCCGGTGCTCGGCCGCCTGCCGCCGCAGCCCCTCGGTGCCGGCGGTGCAGGCGGCGCACAGCTCCTGCAGCCGCTGCTCCAGCTCGTCCAGCGCCGCCGCGCCCGCGGCCCCCGGAGCCCCCGCGCCGTCCCGGCCGCCCTCGGCGCGCTGCAGGCGGCTCTCCAGCTCCTCCAGGCGCCGCTGCAGGTGGCTCAGCGCCTCCCGCACCTCGGACCTCTCCGCGTCCGCCGCCTGATGCCCCCCGGGCTGCCCCTCCACGGCCGCCCGCGGCGGCTCCTGCCCGGCCCGCAGCTCCTCCAGCTGCTCGCTCAGCCGCCGCACCTGCTCCTCCAGCCGCCGCACCTTCTCCGTGTCCCCGCCGCCTGCCGAGCGCCGCCGGGGTCAGGGACAGGGGCAGGCCGCACACAGCGTGTCCCCGCATCCCCGCATCCCCCCATCCCCAAATCCCCCGCATTCCCGCATCCCCCACATCCTCACATCCCCTGCATCCCCCTCATCCCCCCATTCCCCACATCCCTCACATCCCCGCATCCCCCCATCCCCAAATCCCCTGCATTCCCGCATCCCCCGCATTCCTGCATCCCCCACATCCCCGCATCCCCTGCATCCCCCGCATCCCCCCATATCCCACATCCCCACATCCCCGCATCCCCTCATCCCCCACATCCCCTGCATCCCCACATCCCCGCATCCCCGGCCCAGCGGTACCTTCGCCCCCCAGGCCGCTGAGGGGGTTGCCGAAGCCGGAGAGCGTGGGGCGGCCGGGCTGGGCCGGGGGGCGGCCGGTGGGCTGCGGGGCCGCTGGAGCGGGGCCCTGGCTGCAGTCCGGCCCCGAGTAGCCCTGGCAGCAGCGCCAGGCCAGCTCCGACACCGTGCGCTGCGACACCTTGTAGCGGGGCCGGAGGAAGCTGCGGTACCTGCCGGGGGACGGGACGGGGCTGGGGGAGCCAGGAGGGGCGCGGGGCTGCCCCGGAGAGCCGGAGCCAGCACAGGCTGCGGCTCCACCCGCGCTCAGCGGCCGGGGGCCCGCCCTGCCCAGCCCTGTCACCCTGCACCAGTGCCAACACCACCCCAGGGCCATCCCAGCGCTGGCCAGAGAGCCGCGGGGTGCCCCAGGGCTCTGCTGCACGTTATAGGGGACAGTGACCGGTCACCCTCCGGTCCGGAGAGCCGCGGGGTGCCCCAGGGCTCTGCTGCACATCACGGGGGGGGACAGTGTCACCCTCTGGTCACCCTCCGGTCACCCTCCGGCCCAGAGAGCCGGGGGTGCCCCAGCGCTCCGGCCGCACGTGATGGAGGGGACAGTGTCCGGTCACCGCCTGAGGTCGCTGACTCTTGCGCAAAAGCAAACATGACCCCGGCGTGGGTAAACACCAGCGGCGCGGCCGCGGCCCGCCCTGGCTCTGTGCCGGCCCCCCCAGAACGCCCCGAGCCCCCCAGAGCCCTCCCGGCCCCACTCACGCCAGGACTCGGGGGCACTGGAGCTGCCCCCAGGGGCAGGGCTGATAGTCCGGCTTGATGAAGCTCTCGACGCCATCCTCCACCACACAGCTCACGCTGCGGGTCACCACGTAGGCACACCAGTTCCTGCCGGAGGGAGCGGGTCAGGGCACACGGTACCGCCCCGGTACACACCGGGCATCGTCCTGGTACGGACCGAGCACGGCACACACCGGGCACCATCTGGGCACCGCCTGGGCACACACCGAGCACTGTCGGGGCACCCAGGAGGCATCATCCCGGCACGGAGCAGCCACCGGAGCTGCCCTGGCATGGAGCTAGCATCATCCCAGCACAGCCCTGCGCAGCATCCCGGCACACCCCGGGCATTGTCCTGGCGGGCAGCAGGCACCAGGCGTGACCCCGGCAGAGACACAGCCACGCGCCCTGCCCCAGGCCTTCCGTGGCACCCTGCAGCTCCCCGGGCATCCCCCGCATCCCCCAGCGCACCGCGGCCCCTCCGGCCACACCCCGCATCCCCCGGCGCGCTCCCGTGCCTGCCCAACCAGCCCCACCGGTAGCACCATCACGGCCCGGTGCGGGTTAATGGGCCGGATCCTGCTCCAGCACGGCGTCAGCCGTGCCCGGCCACCCCTGCAGCCCCGGCTGCAGCCCCCAGCCCTGGCTGCCCTCGGGAGCCCCGCAGGGATGGGCTCTGCCGGGAGTAGGGTGCCCACAGCCCATCGCACCGTGCCGTGCATCCTGCCTGGCGCAGGGAGGGACCCTGAGCGCTGCCCCGTGTGTGACCCCGTGTGTTCCTGCCCCTCCGTGCTGCCCCATGTGTGACACCGTGTGTTCCTGCCCCATCAGTGACCCCGTGTGTTCCTGCCCCTCCGTGCTGCCCCATGTGTGATCCCCGTGCTGCCCCATGTATAACCCCGTGTTCCTGCCCCTCCGTGCCCCGCGGCAGCCCCGCACCGGTCCCAGCGCGGCGCCCCAGGCTGCGGGACCCCCCAGCCCCCCCGCGTGGGACCGCAGCCTGGCCCCGCTGCCGGGACCCCGTCCTCGCAGCCTTATATGGTCGGGCCCCGCCGCCCGGGCCCCGCTCGGGCCCCCCGGCCCCACCGGGCAGCCCCCCGGGGAGCGGCCCCCGGCGCTGGGTCCCCCCGCGGGGCCCCGGTGCGGCGGCCGGTTCCCGTCAGCCCGGCTGGTTCCCCTCAGGCCCCGGCTGGATTCCAGCTCCTCCCCGGGGGCCGCCGGGAATTCCTGCGCCGACCGACGGCCCCCCTCTTCTCCCCCATCCCATCCCATCCCATCGCAGCCCAGCCCGGCCCCGCACCCGCGAGGCCCCGCGACCCCCGGGCTGCCCTGGGGTCCCACGCCCCGCTCCGGGGCTGTCCCCGTGCCGGGCGAGGGATGGGACCAGAGCTGCCCTAAGGGGCAGGATCTGGGGGCACCCCCGCGCTCCCCGAGCCGCGGGGACGGAGCGCCGCACACGCCGACCCGCGCAGAGCTCCCCGAGCCCCCAGAGCCGCACGGAAAGGCTCCAGCGTGCCCGTGCCCCACGGCGGACCGGGGGTGCCCCTGCCCGGGTTCCCCGCGCCGCGGCCGGTCCCGCCATCCCCCCGGGGCCGGGGCAGTCCCAGCCCTGCGGCCGCGCCGCTGGTGTGTCCGCGCTGAACGCGCCGTGACCCCAACCCAGCGTGGGGCCGCCCCCAGCCCCGCAGCGCCCCGAGCCCCGGCCCCGCGCTGCCCGCGCTACGGGATGGGCAGAGGGCGGCTCCGGGCCCGGCGCCCCTCTCCGGCACCGCTGACCCACGCGGGATGCGGAGCAGCGGGGACCGGCCCGCCATCCCCGGCCCCGCCGCACCGGCGGCCCCGACCCTCCACGTGCGCCCACTGCCCGCCCGCCCCGGGGACCCCCGCCGGTCCCGCCGCCCCCCGCGCTGGACGTGGCACGTGCCGGTGCCTGCCCGGCCCCGGGGTTCCCGTGGCAGCGGGGTGGGGGCTGCACTCCGTGTCCCCGCCGCCGCCCGGTGTGTCCCGGTGCGTCCCGGCGCTCGCGGCTCCTACCTGTGCCGGCTGGCGGCCCGGGCACCGCTGTGGGCCGCGGCCGGGCCGGGGGCGAGCGGGGCGGCCCCGCCGGTGTAGAGGCTGTACCGGGGGGGGAAGTTGGCGGCCAGGGCCTGCGCGGCCAGGAGGCACGGCCAGAGCCACGGTGCCATGCTGGGCTGGGCCGGGCTGGGCTGGGGCGGCTCCGCTCCGCTCGGCTCGCTCAGCCCGGGCCGGCGCGCCTCAGCACCGCATGCGGCGTCCCGTCGCGGCTCCGCGGCTCTGGGCGGCTCGGCACGGCTCGGCTCGGCTCTGCCCTCCCCCCGGCCGCCCCTCGGCCAGCCCCTCGGCACCAGGGCCGCCCAGAGCCGCTGCCCGCCGCCGGGGTCCCCGGGGCCCCCCGCTTCCTGCCCGCCGCGCCCCCGCCCCAGCCGCGCCGGGCACCGCGGCCCCGCCGGCCCCGCCGCCGCCACATCTGCTCCTCGTTAGGCCGGCCCGGGGCCGGGGCAGCCAGGGAGGCCGGGCAGGGGGCCAGGGCGCGGGCGGCCAGCGAGGCGGCCGCGGCTACCGCCGCTGCACCGGCCCGCCGCGGCCATCCGTGCCCCGCGGCCGCCGCCGGCACCGGCTCCGCCACCGGCTTCGCACCGTGCCCCGCGAACCGCCGGCCGCCGGTGGCCTCGGTGCTCGGCCCGCGCTGGGCGCAGCGGCCACAGGTCCCTGCATCAGCACCGGCACGGCAGCCTGCAGTGCCACGTCCCCGCGTGCCCGTGAGCCCGTGCCAGGGGACACGTCCCGGTGCCACCCAGCCCGGGGCTGCCCCGCGCCCCCGGCCGCACCCCTGGGGACACCGTGCTGGGGACACCGTGCTGGGGACACCGGGGACACCGGCACGGCAGCGGTCGCCCCGGGCCGCCGTGGCCCCGAGCCCACAGTGATGATGCCATGGCTTCCCCGACCCTCGCGGTGACGTCACGGCCGCACGGTGACATCACGGCCTGGCGGGGGCCCCGTGGTGACGTCAGGCGCGGGAACCCCCCGCCCGCGGGGAGCGCGGGTTAAGCACAAACAGCTGGCGGCAGCTGGAGGGGAGGGACCGCGGGGGAGGGAGGGAGGGACACACCGGGGCTGAGGGGCCCGGGCTGGGCCTGGCCCGAGGCCAGCCGTGCCTGGGCCCGAGGGGGACGGCGGCACCGCCTCCGGGGGCCGTCGGGGGCGTGGGGGGATGTGGGGGGCGTGGGGGGCTGCGGGGGCCATGGGGGGTCATGGGGGGCTGCGGGGGCCGTGTCTCTGCCGTGCCCCAGGGGACTCCAGACTGCGCTGGGGCTCCACGGCCGAGCGTGGGGGGCACAGGAATGGGTCCGGGGTGCCAGCAGGACCCCGGGGGTCTCGCTGCTGGGACCCCTCGAGGGGGGACCATCAACAAAATGGGCTGCCAAGACCCCGCAGGCCACCGCAGTGTGACCCACACATGGCAGTGTGACCCACACATGGCAGTGTGACCCACACATCGCAGTGCGACCCACGCATCGCAGTGCGACCCACGCATGGCAGTGTGACCCACGCATGGCAGTGTGACCCACACATGGCAGTGTGACCCATGCATGGCAGTGTGACCCACACATCGCAGTGTGACCCACGCATGGCAGTGCGACCCACACATCGCAGTGTGACCCACGCATCGCAGCAAACCCCGGCTCCGTGTAGCCCGGCGTGCCTCCAGTACGGCTTGGTATAGCCCAGTACGGCCCAGCAGCTCCCAGTACAGCCCAGTGCAGCCCAGCACAGCTGGGTACAGCCCAGTACGGCCCAGCAGCTCCCAGTACAGCCCAGCAGCTCCGAGTATGCCCCGCTATGTCTCTGCACAGCCCAGCGCAGCCCGAACCGCTGCGGCCCCGCGGCCCCGCCCGCTGTCAGCAGCTGCGGCGAGCTGTCATTAGGCTCATTAGCGCTAATTAGCCGCGGCCGCCCCGGGGCCGCCCGGCCCCGCCCCGCCCTCGCGCCGCGCCTTGTATGGAGACGGAGCCCGCGGCGGCCGCCAGGGGGCGGGGCGCGGCGGTGACGTCACTGCGGCGGGGAGGGGCTGGGCGCCGTGACGTCACGGCAGCCGCGAGCCCGCCGCTTGGCGCGGGCCCGGTTGCCGTGACGTCACCGCCGGGGCCGGGCGCCTCCCGCCGTGCCCCGCGGCCGGAAGTGGCGCGTGCAGGGAGACGTGTCGGAGCGGCGGGGCCGGAGCGTGAGCGCGGGACATCGGGGGGATAGCGGGCAGGAACGGGAACCGGGGAGAGAGCGGGGCACCGCGGGGACCGGGAACCGGGAGGAGAACGAGACCCCGGGGGGACCAGGCGGGAACCGGCGGGAGAGCGGGGCACCGGGGGGACCAGGCCGGAACGGTAACCTGGGGGAGAGCGGGGCACCGGGGGGCCCGGGCAGGGGCGGGAACCGGGACACCGGGTGGTGTGGGCAGAAGAGGGAACCGGGACACCGGGGGCCCGAGCAGCAGGGGCGGGAGCCGGTCCGTGCCGGTACAGCCGGTCCCCCCGCGGGATGCCAGCGTGTCCGTTCCCCCGCCCGCAGGATGATCACGGACGTGCAGCTCGCCATCTTCGCCAACATGCTGGGCGTCTCGCTGTTCCTGCTCGTCGTGCTGTACCACTACGTGGCCGTCAACAACCCCAAGAAGCAGGAGTGAGGAGCCCGGAGGATCCCGGCGATCCCGGAGGACCCCGCCCCGCCATGGCCCCGCGGCGCCGCCGCTCCCGCCCGTCCCGCCCTCCCCGCCCCTCTCCCGCGGGGCCGCCCCGAGAGGCGCGAGCCCGAGCTTCTTCCAAACCGGCTTTAACGGAAACACGCTGATACACGACAAAACCGTGTGACGTTGTGACCAACCCGCGGCGCCGGGCGGGCTCAGCGCAGCAGCAGCGGCGCCGTGGGCAGCAGCCGGGCCAGCGGCGATCGGTGCTGCGGGGCCCCGCGCGGGGACAGCCCCGGCGCCGAGCAGGGCCGCAGCAGCTCCGCCGGCGCTGCCGCCGCTGCCCGGTACGGCGGGGCCGGGGCTCGGGCCGCCCCCAGCGCGGGAAGGGTCCCTCGGTGCCCGGCGCCCTCGCGGGGGGCGCGGGAGCCTCGGGGCAGGGCCCTGCGGGACAGAGAGCGGGGTCGGTGGGCGCGGGGTCGGTGGGCACGGTGCTGCCGGGGCTGCGTGCCCACCCAGCGCCCCCTGCCTCCAGGGGCCCCGGGATGAGCCCAGAGCTGGCAGCAGCACCTACCCGGGCCTTCCTGGGGCTCTGCGGGCATTCAGCTTCACCGGGAGCACCTGCGGAGAGCGGGGAAGGGGATCAGTGCCAGGCCTTTGTCCCCCTTTTCTTGGGGAAAGGAGTGTGGCACAGAAGTACCTGGCAGAGCCCCACAGCTGGGGAGGCTCCCAGCCCGTGGGGCAGCCCCCAAAGGGCCCACCCCGGGTCCCTCCCCGCTGGTGCCCCCGGTACCTGCAGAAGTGTCCCGGCCTGCAGCTCCTGCTCGCCTCGCTGCGCCGCCCGTGGCTCGTGGCCGGTGCTCAGCGCTGCCCGGGCGCCCCTGGGCACAGCCCCTGTGTGACAGAGGAGACAGAGCTCAGCGCTGCTGGCCAGGGCTCCGTGCCACGCTGCAGTCACCAGCTGGGCCGGGGCCATGGTGGGCACAGGGCACAGCCTGGTGGCACGGTGCCCTGCTGCGTCCCTCCCTGCCAGCTTTGCCAGGGCCAGGTCCCAGCACCGAGGGGTGGCCCTGGCAGCGGGATGGGCACAGAGCTCAGTCCCAGCTCGTGCTGCTCGTGCAGAGGGCTCTGCCCCAGCTCCAGCCAAGCTCCTGCCTTGGTGTCCCATGGCACTGGTGTCACCGTGCTGGCCAGGTTTAGGAGCTGGGGGCACGGCTGTGCCCTCTGAACCGGGCTGTGTCATGGGGTGTGGGACACGTGCTCAGCCAGGGGAGCTGGGGGGAAAAAGGAAAAAGGAAAAAGGAAGGTGTTTGGGGCCTGGCTGCAGTGACAGCACTGAAGGAACACACCTGAGTTGCCTCAGTTTCTGCTCACCTGGTTAATGTCTTTATCCCAACCCAGTCACCTCTCCATGCCACTCAAGAAGTGAGGTGGGGGGCACACTGCCCACTGGGGTGAAGCCAGGGCCGGGCTGCAGCGGGACACGGGGAAGGAGGGAGGGTGGGACAAGCGCGGGGCAGCAGGGTCTCCAGGCTATCCCAGCTCCTTCCCTGCTGCCTGGGGGGGCACAGCCAACCTGAGGGCACCAGCACAGCCCTTGGAAGGCAAGGCCAGGGCTCAGAGCACCCCTGGGCCCTGATCCCTCTGCAGACACGGCAGTGCTGGGCCTCTCGGAGGTGGGGAGAAGGTGGTGGGAGAGCTGGGGGAGGTCTGGAGTGGCCAGGATGGAAGCAGGGGAGGAAGAGCCGGGTCCTGGTCCCAGTGCCAGGCAGCAGCACGAGGGTGCAGTGTGCCGTGGGGCACTCACTCTGCTGGAGGAGGCTGTGCCAGGGGGGAGCACAGGAGGCAGCAGAGCCCAGCCAGTCGCTCCTGGGGACACCAGGCACCAGGCTCTGCCCCCAACGTGTCCCCTTCAGGCAGGGATGGGGCCAGGGCTCGCTCCAGGCAGGCCTGGCCAAAGGAACAGACAGAACAACGTGCCCATGAGAACATCAGCCTTTTATTTCCTCCCCACCATGTTCTCATGGCAGACAAGACACAGTCATGACAGAGGGCTGGGCAGCAAACCCCGAGCACAACACGACCGACGGACACCAGAGGAACACAGCTCAACACAAGCACAGCTTCAGGCTCACAGGGGGCACCTGCCCCAGCTCACAGCCCTGGGCACTGGGGGGCTTTGGAGCACCGTGCCCAGAGCTGAGCCCCACAGTGGATGTGGGCACAGGGCTGTCACTGCCTGCCCCCCACGGCCCTGAGCCCCTGCCCCACGGTGGCAATGCCAGCACAGGGGGCACAGCCAGCGTCCCGCCTGACTGTGTACCCCGCTGCAGCACATCAGCCCCTGCCAGAGGGGACTCTGCACGTTGGAAACCCCCTGGTGCCCCCTGCCAGCTCACAGCTCACAACCTACTGTTGCCCAGCCAGTGCCTAAAGAGGAGAAAGGCACTTTGGTGTGTCCCTGCTGGCCTCAGGAATGCTTGGGAGCAGTGGGAAGCTGAGCAAAGGTTTTCTGTGCTGGCTTCTCCAGAAGCCCTTTGGTCCCGGCCCTGGAGGGGGGCATCTCCCTGCGGCCCCTGTGCCCAGGGTTCCCCACATGCCAGTGGAGCAGGAGCTCAGCTGGGCGGTGCAGAGCCAGCCCAGGCCCCTCACAGAGCCACCGTCCCCGTGCCAGGTGCCGAGCCCCTCAGGGCCGCGGTGCTGCCCAGCAGCTGGACAGGCGCCGCAGCAGGCGCGCGAGGGCTCCCCAGCCCGGCTTACCTCTGCCCGGGGCCGGGCTGCCGCCGCCGCCCCCGGGGCTCTGCGGCGCGGCCGGGGGCCTGGGGCTGCCCAGGGTGAAGCTGGGGGAGGCTCGGATCCGGGGGGAGTCCTGCTGGCTGCCCCCGCTGCCAGCGGTGCCGCTGCTGAAGCTCCTGGCACGGGGCAGCGCGTGCTCAGAGGCCGAGGCGGGCAGCCCCCTGCAGGGGTGAGACACGGGGGTCAGCCCAGCACGGTGAGGGGGCTCCCCCTGCACCCTCCGCCCACTGCCACAGCCCAGCAGCAGCAAGGGCAGAGCCCCTGCAGAGCCCTGGACTCCTCCTCAGGAGCTGCTGGGGACAAGGATGTCACCAGGACTGTCCCTGAGAGCCCCAGTGCCCTGCGCTGGACATCACTGTCCCAGCAGCGCTGCCTCAGGGTTCCTCACCCCCAGTCCCAAACCAAGGAATTGCTGAGTTTGGAAAAGGCCTTTGGCACCACGGTGTCCAAGCCTCCCTCAGCACTGCCCAGGCCACCACTGACCCATGGCCCCAAGTGCCACAGCCACAGGGCTTTGAAACCCTCCAGGGATGGGGAGTCCACCCCTGCCCTGGGCAGCTGTACTGGACAGCCCTTTCCAGGAGGGAATTGTTCCCAATACCCAGCCTGAATTCCCCGTGGCCCAGCCTGAGGCCATTTCCCCTTGTCCTGTCCCTGTTCCCTGGGAGCAGAGCCCGACCCCCACCTGGCTCCACCCTGCTGTCAGGGAGCTGTGGGGAGGAAGAAGATCCCTCTGAGCTTCCTCTTCTGCAGGCTGAGCCCCTTCCCAGCTCCCTCGGGTCCCCCTGAGCCTCCTCTTCTGCAGGCTGAGCCCCTTCCCAGCTCCCTCAGCCTGTCGCATCCCAGCCCAGTGCAGGACGTGATGCAGGAGAGACCTCCCAGCTTCCTGGGGCAGGCAAATCCCAACCAGCTCACTCCAGGGACTGAGCCCCGCCGTTCCCAGGGCCGGGCAGAGCTAGGGCCAGGGCAGGTGACCCTGGCAGGTGACTCACTTGGGGACATTTATCATGTCTAAGTGCCGTTATCCTGCAGCTCCCACGCTCGCCCCAGCCAGCCCTTACGTGGAGCTCCTGGGGGGGGTCCTGGCACCTCCTCTCCTCCGCGGGCCCCCGGCGCTGCCGCGCAGCCCCCGCACGTGCTTCAGCATCCAGGCCCGCAGGTTGCCCAGGCACGCGTGCTCCGAGAGCACGATCCGCGGCCAGGGGTTGCACTCGGCCATGTCCAGGGCTGCCACCGCCAGCGCCCGGCCCACCTGCCGGCACAGGGCACAGGGGACAGGTGAGGGGCGTCAGGGGGCAGCAGGAACAGCACAGTGTGGTGAACACGTGAGGGGCATGAGGGGGACAGCAGGGGGGGGCACAGGTGAGGGGCGCCAGGGGACGGCAGGGTGGGGCACAACCACAGGGCACAGGTGAGGGGGCACCAGGAGAGGAGGAACAGGACAGTGTGGGGCACAGGTGAGGGGCACCAGGAGAGGAGGAACAGCACAGGGTGGAGCACAACCAAAGGGCACAGGTGAGGGGGCTCCGGGAGACAGGAGGAACAGGACAGTGCGGGGCACAGGTGAGGGGGCACCAGGGGACAGGAGGAGCAGCACATTGTGGGGCACAGGTGAGGGGGCACCAGGGGACAGGAGGAGCAGCACAGTGTGGGGCACAGGTGAGGGGCACCAGGGGACAGGAGGAGCAGCACAGTGTGGGGCACACCAGAGGGCCCAGTGAGAAGGGGAGCACAGGAAGAGGGGAAGCACGGGGGAGAAAAGGGGGACACAGGGACAGGAAGGCACCAGGAGAAGGGGGGCACCAGGAGAGGGGAGATGAGAGCACCAGGAAGGAGGGATGCCAGGGAGGGAGAATGCCAGGGGATGGGGGCACCGGGGAGAGGGGCAACTCCCCAAAGGCTGGGACAGCAAAGCCCCAGCCCCAAGCCCAGCCCACCCTCGGGATGTCTCTCCCCCTGCAGGCCGCCCCGGGCCCCGCACCTGCTCGAAGAGGTCCACGGTGTAGCGGGAGGGGAAGTTGGGCTGCGGCGGGGGGCTGGCGCGGCCGTTGTCGTGGCAGGCCCCCGGGATGCTGTTCACCGAGCGCCCCGTGTTGTAGTTGCACTCCAGGGTGTAGCTGCGGGCACGAGGGAGCCTCTGTCACCCACAAACCCGCGGCAGGGCTGGGGGTATCCCGCATCATTCCCCTGGCAGGGCCACTGCAGCAGATCCAGGGCACTGGAAAGGGGGTCCCACTGCACCAGGGAGGGGGTCCTGCTCCAAAGGACACAGAAGTGCAGGGAAAGGGGCAGGGTTTTGAGGAGAGCCCCCTCCGATGGCAGGAATGGCCCACGCCCTGCGTGGGGATGCACGGAGGTACCAGAGATCAGCAGGATGGGAGTTCGGGATGGATGGCTGAGGGCGGCACCCAAAGTGCCAAGGTCCCTGTGAGGAGACCTCTTGGTCACCTCTGGAAGGTGGTGGGGAATGGGGGAGTCCCTGATGGGCAGAGAAAGGGAAATTATCTACTGTCACCACCAACAGTCCAGGGAGTGGGCAGCTACAGCCTGTCCCTGACCCTCAAGGTGCCTTGGAGCACTTCCTCCTGGAGGAGGAGGAGGAGGGAAGGACAACTGTGGGCTAGGAGCTGCCAGCTGGGATGGCTCCCATCTGTCCCACTGGTGCCATCTGTCCCACGGCAGGGCCAGCAGAGCAGAAACCCTGAGCAGCTCTGGCCCAGTCTGCCTGGGGCCCACACGAGCACGGGGAGCAATCCCAGCTCTTTTTGGGATGTTGCTGTTGGATCAACAGCCTGGGCTGCTCCAGGTCGGTCACAGAGCAAAGCTCCCCAGTGAGCCAAGCCCAAAGCCCACGAGTGTGTGTGTGTGTCTGTGTGCTCCTGTGGGGCTGCAGTGGGCACAAGGCAGCAGCTGAGCACACAGCAAGCGCTGAGGAAACTGAGAGAGCCTCTGCTCTGTGGGTCTGGCTGCCTCACCCCGTGGGATAGTCCCAGGAATCCAGGAATATCCCATCCCCTGTGGGACAGGGATGGATCACAGGCATCCCCAGCTCACGGGATCACTGATGGCCCAAGGCTGGAATCTCACACACAGCCACGGGGATGCTGTGCCCACCACAGCTCTACTTAATTACAGCTCAGTACAGCCAGGAACACGCAGGAAAGAGGAGAATTCCCCTCAGAAAGCTGTGCAAGAGCAGGGAGAAGCAGCCAGAGGAGCTGCAGAGGGGTGGGGAGGAACAGGAAGGAAAGGAGCCTGCATATCTCAGGAACACGGCACAGCCAGCACAGCCAGGCCCAGCCTCTGCTGACCGCCCTGGGGCCACGCAGGTGCCTGTCCCACAGAACCGTGTCCCCTTTGCCCACACGCCCACCCACTCCGAGCTGCCCTACCTGTGGATGATGCCCAGGGCCTTGTAGATGGCCACGCGGCCGCTGCCCTCCTTGGACTGCCCGTCGCGCTTGTCCCGCGCGTACATGTTCTTCTCTGAGAAGTTGCAGCCCGTGAAGTCAAAGTAGGGGGAGTTGAGGGAGATGAGCTTGGGGAACAGCATGTTCTCCACCTGCGGGGGGCAGGGAGCAGCAGGGCTGAGCGGGGCTGCTCATCCTGCTCCAGTGGGAGCAGCGCCGAGCACAGCGTGGCACCAGGGCCCGCTCTGCCCAGCTCCAGGGTCTCACGAGCTCCAGCTGTGCCCAGGGCATAAAGGAATTGACAGAGTGACAAAACTGTCCTTTGTCCCCTTAAAAAGGAAAGAAACCCATAAGTTTCTCTCCTCAATTAGGTGAAAAGACACCTCATAGGACCTGGGGGGCTTCACCTCAAACTTAAGGATAGCCAATTTGACAGAAGCCGAAAAGTCCTGCCTGAGCAATTTACCAGAAAAGGAAGAGAACATAGAAAGCAATCCCTTTTGTGAGGTGTTTTACCATGGGTAAGGACCTCTTGCACCTGGCTGGGTTTTTCTCTGTAAAGTTTTGTTATTTTGCCTTTTATGAAAACCTTTTTGTTTCCAACACCGCCACAGAAGCCATCCCGCTGCTCTTCTGCCTTCTGAGGTAGCTGAGCTATCTCAGGTGTGACATAGATCTCCAAGAGCTTGTGAGACCTGGCTGGAGGAGACCCACATTCCAAGGGCATGCTGCCCACCCCGCGATGGGCTCTCCACCCTGCTGACCCTCACCAGCTCCCAGGGGGAATCTGAGACCTCCTGCTGCCCTGGTCACCACACGGGGGGAGGACAGAGAGGAGGAGGAAGAAAGGAGGAGGAAAGAAGGAAAGGAGGAGGAAAAGGAAGGAACTGTGAAGGGATTCCACGCCCCTCTCGCAGCAGCAGGAGGCTCCGGCGGCCGCAGCGCTGCGGGTTTGGGCGGTGCCCTCACCTGGTCGTTCTCGTCGCTGAAGCAGTTGCCGTACATGAAGCAGCCGCGCTTGGAGGCGTGCCCGTGCAGGTCCACGTAGTAGGCGAGGCCGCTGTCCCGGGGCGCGATGGGCTCCGCGGGCTCTGCGGGCTCAGCTTCGGGCACGGGGGCAGGGGCGGGGGTCCCGGGCCCCTGCTCACGGCGCTCGCCGCCGGGGCTCGATGGCAGGATGCAGGCGGCTCGCTCGGAGCCCTCTGACACCCGGGCATCCTGGCCCAGCGCCCTGGGGCCGCTCTCGGCCGGGCAGGAGCGGCTGCCGGCCCGCCACGAGCCGGGGCAGTTGCGGAGGTTGTTGCTTTTGTCCAGCTCTGATAACGGGGCCTCCGCGGCCGGCGCGGGGCAGTTGGGGGATCTCAGGCTCAGCGAGCTGGTGCTGAGCGGGGAGACAAACGTCCTCCAGTCCGGAGCGCCGGGCAGGACGCGGCTGTGCACGTGGTGGTAGAGCAGGACGGCCTTGGCGCCGTACACGGCCGGGTGCAGCTCGGCGTCGGGGTGCAGGTACTGCCGGTTCAGGTTCACCCCGCGCGAGTCGGTGCTGCGGGAGAGGAGCCAGACACACCTGAGCGCTGCCAGGGCACACCTGGGGCAGCACCTGGGGCTGCTAGCACGGGCCAGGGTAAGGCAGCAAAAGGGGCCTTTGTATAGCACCCACAGATGTTTGATTCAGCTGTCTGCTGAGATGTTCAGCTCCCAGCACCCACACACACAGAGGCTCAATTTCCCTCTGCAGGGGCCGGGGGGCTGAACCTGGTCTCGGGGCAGTACAAAGGTAAGGGACAATCAGGGAATAGGGAAGGACTGGCTCAGGGACATAGGAACAGGGGAAGGAGCCAATGGGGTCTAACAGCTCTTTGAGGGAAGCTTCTTGTATCTCCCTAGACCAGGGAATGCCTCCCAACCCCAGGGTCTCCACACCCCGGCAGAGCTGAGCTCGCCTTGGAGCACTGAGGGCTTTGGGCTCTGCCTCAAAATGCCAATAAATGGCCAGACCAATGGCCAGGAGCTGCCAGAGCAGTGACACTGCACAGTGTGGAAGAGTCCTGCACAACCCTCCCCAGAGACGGCAACCAGGAAGGGGCTGGAGCACCAGGAGAGGCTGAGGGAGCTGGGAAAGGGGCTCAGCCTGGAGAAAAGGGGGCTCTGGGGGGACCTTGTCACTCCCTGCAACTCCCTGACAGGAGAATGGAGCTATGTGGAAGGGCCAGGTTCTGCTCCCAGAGAACAAGGGTCAGGACCAGAGGGGAGAGCCTTGACTTGAACCAGGGAAAGTTTAGGTTGGATATTGGGAACACTTTCTTCATGGTAAGGGCTGTCCTGCCCTAGCACTGGCTGCCCTGGGCAAGGGTGGATTCCCCATCACTGGAGGAGTTTAAAAGCCCTGTGGCTGTGGCACTTGGGGACCAGGGTCAGCTGGGCTGTGCTGGGGAGGTTGGACTCCACGGTCTCACAGGGCTTTTCCAACCCAAGTGAGTCCAAGATTCCATGATTTTATAAATATAACAAAACCCATAGAATCAGCTTTCCGAGATCCCTTCCTCAGCAAGCTCACAGCCTTTTCCACATTCACACCCATCAGTGAAGGACACTCCCCTTTTGCTCACATCTACCAACCAATACCCAAATAAACCCTTCCTGCACCTTTTCCTGGGGGGAACAGTTGCACTCAGGGGTCAGGGAGGGTTTTGCTCACATCTACCAACCAATACCCAAATAAACCCTTCCTGCTCCTTTTCCTGGGGGGAACAGTTGCACTCAGGGGTCAGGGAGGACGTCTCCAGCCCCGTGGAGCCCCGAGCAGGCTGGCAGGCAGGCAGAGGGCCCTGCACTCACCGGTAGTGGCCCCGCAGCACCCCGTCGGGGTTCAGCATGGGGATCAGCTTGAACACGAACATGCGCCGCAGCATCTGTGCGCGGGGGTCCTTCTCCCGCAGGATGAAGTCCAGGAAGCCATTGAAGACAAAGCTGGAGGGGGTTTCTCCTGGGTGGACTCTGCTGCTGAGGAAAAACACCTGGGGACAAACAGCCGGGCTGAGAGGGGTGTCCTGCCTGCCCTAGGATACCCCAAAAGCAAAGGGTCTCACAGACTTTGCTCCACCACCTCTGCCCAGACACTCCAGCCCTTGGGGCCACAGTGCCATCGTGGTCAGAGCCATGGGGGCTGCAGAACGGGGCCACCACAGGGGCAGCTGGCCCCCAGCCCAGCCCAGCGTGGTGTCTCACCCTCTTTCCAGTGAAGCAGTGAGGCCGGGGTGTGCTGGTGTCTGGGAAAAGCTTGTCCAGCCGGGGCTCCCGCTTCTCCTGCATGCCATGGCACGAGGTGATGGTCAGCAGGTCCACACGCAGCTTGTCCAGAGAGTGGCACAGCAGCTCCCGGTGGTAATAGACTGAGTCCAGGGGGCTGGGGGGGAGAGGGGATCTCAGCCAGCCCCAGGGGCTCCCAGCTGGGTGGGGAATGCTGCCCACACTCACAGCCCCGGGAGCTGAGCAGCCCCAGCCCCACAAGGAGCACCCCACATCTGGGCTGTTTGCTGCTGGACACCCTCAGAGCCTGCTGGGAGCACGAGCAGCCCTTCCTTCAGGGTGAGGAGGGGGGCCCAGGGCTGGGTTTGCCCTCCCCAAACCCAAACCCAGCTGTGGCAGCAGCGGGGGATCAGCTCGGGCACAGCCAGACAGGCACAGAAGGTCAGGTCATCCCATAGGGGAGATAATGCCTGCCAGCAGGAGGGACAGGGCACTGAGGGACTCATCCCACCCCGAGGTGACCCATTCTGGCAGGAGGGATGGCTCCAGAACAACAGGGATCCTCTGGAACCCCGTGGGTAGCTCAGGGCAAGCTGCTTGTGCAGAGCTGGGGCACAGAGGAGCACAGGCCAGGCAGCTCTGGGGAGGGCACAGAGACCCTCCTGCTGCAGACAGAGCTTTCTCAGGGGAAAAACCCCAAGCAGGCACAGCCCAGGAAGGCGGGACAAAGGCCAGGAAGGAGAAAGTGGGGGGCACACCTGCTGGGGGACATGTGCCTGCAGTCCTGGTAGCGGCGATCCAGCTCTTTGAGCATGTCCTGGCACTCCGTGTAGGAGAAGGGGTAGCAGAAGGCAAAGTAGGTGACGGTGCCACGCTCCAGGAAGCGGTGCACGAAGGACAGCACGAACTGCGCCTCCACCACCTGCCAGGGACACCAGGGAGAGGGCTGGGCACGGCCCGGGGGCAGAGGCAGCCCAGCACAGCCCCTGCTGCTCCTCCTGGGCACGGCCCGGGGGCAGAGGCAGCCCAGCACAGCCCCTGCTGCTCCCCTCAGCCCAGCACAGCCCCTGCTGCTCCCCTCAGCCCAGCACAGCCCCTGCTGCTCCCACAGACACGGCCCAGGGGCAGAGCCAGCCCAGCATGCACAGGGTCCTGCATGCACAAGGTCTGCATGCACAGAGTCCTGCATGCACAGGGTCCTGCATGCACAGGGTCCTGCATGCACAGAGTCCTGAATGCACAGGGTCCTGCATGCACAGAGTCCTGAATGCACATGTCCCTGCCTGCACAGGGCCCTCCAGGCACATGTCCCTGCCTGCACAGGGTCCTGCCTGCACAGGGTCCTGCCTGCACAGGGTCCTGCCTGCACAGGGTCCTGCATGCACAGAGTCCTGAATGCACAGGGTCCTGCATGCACAGAGTCCTGCATGCACAGGGTCCTGCATGCACATGTCCCTGCATGCACAGGGTCCTGCATGCACAGAATCCTGAATGCACAGGGTCCTGCATGCACAGGGTCCCTCCAGGCACATGTCCCTGCCTGCACAGGGTCCTGCATGCACAGGGTCCCTCCAGGCACATGTCCCTGAATGCACAGGGTCCTGCATGCACAGGGCCCTCCAGGCACATGTCCCTGCCTGCACAAGGTCCCTCCAGGCACATGTCCCTGCCTGCACAAGGTCCTGCATGCACAGGGTCCCTCCAGGCACATGTCCTGCCTGCACAGGTCCCCGCCGGCGCTCACCTGGAAGCTGGGCCGCTGCTGGATGCGCTCCCAGCGCGGCCGCACGGGCAGCGTGCGCACGAAGGGGGTCATGCCCTGCGCGTACAGCCGGCTCTGCTTGTTCATGTTCAGGATGTGCAGCTTGATCAGCTTCCCCGGGGCGCCCCCGCTCACGCTGAAGTAGAACCAGGACCTGGCAAAGGGAGCAGCGGCGGCGCTCAGCCCCAGCCCGCGGCTCCCCGAGCTCTCCGCTGCCTCCGCATCCACCGGGAGCTGTCGGAGCCCCGGTGGGGGCAGAACCGGACCCCCGAGCCCCCTCCCAGGGCACTCCCGGCCCCACCGCTCCCTCCTCCCGAGGTACCCACCCCCACCCGGTACCGCCGGAGCCCGTCAGACCCCCCGGCGCGGACACCGACGCCCCGAGCCCCCTCCCAGGGAACCTTGCCGGCTCCGCCAGCCCCGCCGCTGCCCCTTCCACCTCAGCCGCCGCTCCCGGGCCCCCGCCAGGACCTTTCCCGGGGAATGAATCCCCGCGGAGCCCGGCCGGTCCCATCGGCCCTTCCCGGTTCCCCGGCCAGCCGTACCTGTTGCCGTTCTCATACTCAGTGTGGGCGCAGTCGGGCCGCGTCCACACGTTGAACTCGTAGTCGGCGGCGGGCAGAGCGCTGCCGCGGGCGGCGGGGCCGCCCCCCGGCTCTGTAGGCCGCACCTGTTCCACGTGTGCCAGGTTGCCCGAGTCGAAGTGGGAGCTGAAGAGCAGACCCCCGCAGCGGATGTCCATGGCCCCTGGCGTCTCCATCGCACGGCCGGGACCGGCATCGCCCCGGGACGGCCGCGGCACGGCCGGTACGGGCCGCCCGGCAACAGCAACGCGCGCGGCCATTGGCTGCCGCCTCCCAGCAACCTGCCCGCCCATTGGCTGGCGCCTCGGCAACGGCCGCAGCGGCACCGGGGCCGCAGCCCCTCTCGACCACGCCCCTCCCCGGCAAAGACAGGCCACGCCCCCTCATGAAGAGAACCACGCCCCAAATTGGGCGGGCCACGCCCCTTTGTGACCAGGGCCACGCCCCTCGCTGGGGGCACCCAGAGGGGACCGGAGTGACCGGAACAGAGTGGACAGGGGGGTGTGACCGGACACGGGGTGTGACCGGACACGGGGTGTGATGGGACACTGGGTGTGTGAGTGGGCACTGGGTGTGTGAGTGGGCACGGGGGTGTGACCAGACAGTGGGTGTGAGTGGGCACTGGCTGTGACAGGGCACTGGCTGTGACAGGACACTGGGTGTGACGGGACACTGGGTGTGACCGGACACTGGGCGTGTGAATGGGTACTGGGTGTGAGTGGGCACCGAGTGTGCGTGGACAGTGGGTGTGAGTGGACACAGGGGTGTGACAGGACATGGCCGTGCACAGACACACACACACACGGAGCACACGTGTGCATGGAGGCACGGAGACACCCGAACGTGCCCACACGTGGGTGAGCACAGAGGCACACACACAGGTGCCTTTGCACACCTGTAAGAACACAGGCACTCCCGACCCCTGTGCACACCCCCACGGGTGACACACCCACATGGGTGACACACCCCCACAAAGGTGACACACAAACATGAACCTGACACCTCCCCACCCCACACAAACACCCCAACCCCAGCCCCACCCGTGCGGTGGCACCAGCAGCTCCCTGGACCCCCATAAACCACCCCAGCCCTGGCACTGCCCCATCACACACGGCCATCTTCAACCAGGAAGAAATATGAAGCATACAGAGCAATTATAAGGAAAAAATAATAAAATAAATCAGTTCATTCGTTGGTGGGAAGGGGCGGGAAGGTGAGGGGCTCCAGGTGTCCACCCCTGACCCTGTGAGCAGGCAGAACACGAGGGGATGGGGATCACCCCCAGGGACAGCGGGACAGGGAAAGCCAGAGCGGTCACAGGGTGTGCAGAAACCTGGGTGTGTGTTTGCCCGGCCCCCAAAAAAACAAACCTCCCCAAAAGCCCCGATGGGACCCACAGTTCCTGCGGGCACTGCCCGTGCCCTGCTGCGCCCCGGGCAGCCAGAACACGGTGTGTGAGCTCAGTGCCCAGAAATCATGGCCAGGGCCCAGTCCTTGAGGGCCAGGGTGGCGTCCTGCACGTACAGCCAGGAGGAATAGGTGAAGCTCATCAAGTGGTCCCTCACGCACTGCCACGTCACGTCCCCGCTGGAACAACAAGGACAGGGGATTGACTGGGGACAGGGCCAGCAGGGATCAGGGGCACGGGGGGCACAGGGACCCCTGGGCTGGGCAGGGCACAGGGACAGGCACAGAGCCCAGGGGAAGGACGCCCAGGGGGCACCTGCTCACCTGCAGGAGTCGAGGCAGCGCTGCCAGCCCCGCTGCAGCAGTGCAGCCAGGCCCTGCAGCAGCGGCAGCAGGCAGCTGTGCAGCAGGAAGTGCAGCAGCTCCCGGGCACACTCGGCCAGGTGCAGCAGCGCCTCAGGCAGCCGGCTCTGCAGCTGGGGAGCACAGGTGGGGCCATGGGGTGAGCTCACCTGTGACGCCCCCATCTCACCCCTCCCTCCCTCCCCAGCGTCCCAGAGCTCCCCCCTGCCACTGCCCCATGGTCTGGAAAAATCCCTTCGCCAGGATTTCACTCCCGGGGAGCTGAGAGGCCTCAGAGAAAAAGGAAAACAATATTATCTCATTTGCTTCTCCTGGGTTTTGCTGCTTTGGAATGTGGTTGGAGATTGTTCGCCCAACCTGTGAATTGTTCATTAATTTAGTGTGAATTGCTTTGACTTAATGACCAATCATGGTCAGGCTGTGCCAGGACTCTGAGGAGAGAGGCACGAGTTTTTAATTAGCATCTTGTTAAACCTTCTGTATGTATCCTTCCTCTATTCTTTAGTATAGTTTTAGTATGGTATTATTTAATAATCGAACATGTTAATTATTAATTTATATTGTATTATATTGTATAATATTGTATTATATTGTATTGTATTATATTATATTATATCATATTATATCATATCATATTATATTACATTATATTACATTACATTACATTACATTACATTACATTATATTATATTATATTATATTATATTATATTATATCATATTAATAATTAAGTATAAAATAATATAATTATTATTTTTACATTATTTATATATATTACTTTATATAAATTAGTATAATCATCCTTTTATAATCTAATATAGATTATAACAATAATAAATTAGCCCTCTAAAAACATGGAGTCAGAGTCATTATTTCCCTCCTGCCACAGGGAACCCCAGCAAGCTCCACCCTCCCCGGGTTCCCTTTCCTGCAGCACCCAGCAGACCGGGCACCCACGCTCTGATGCCACCCCAGGGGCACCCACCCCCTGTGCCCACGCCACTCACCCAGTCGCCGAGCCAGGGCAGGCAGCCGTGGAGCCAGGCGAGCAGGGCACGGCCCCGCTGGGTCACAGCCCAGGCCACCTCCCCGGCGGTGCTCCAGAGCAGCTCCAGCTGGGGCCACAGCACCGACAGGGCCACGGAGCCGTGCTGGGCCAGGCTGTGCTCCAGCCACCTGCAAGGGAGCCTCGGGTGAGGGCAGGGCCGGGCAGGGCACCGGGGGCACCCACACAGAGGGCACGGAGCTGCCAGCACGGGGTGAATGGGGCAGAGCTCCAGGGTGAGCTGGAATGGCTCAGGCAGGGAACAGGAACAGCTCCAGTGTGAGCTGGAATGGCTCAGGCTGGGATGGGAACAGGAACAGCTCCAGGGTGAGCTGGAATGGCTCAGGCTGGGAACAGGAACAGCTCCAGTGTGAGCTGGAATGGCTCAGGCAGGGCTGGGAACAGCTCCAGTGTGAGCTGGAATGGCTCAGGCAGGGCTGGGAACAGGAACAGCCCCAGTGTGAGCTGGAATGGCTCAGGCAGGGCTGGGAACAGGAACAGCCCCAGTGTGAGCTGGAATGGCTCAGGCAGGGAACAGGAACAGCTCCAGGGTGAGCTGGAATGGCTCAGGCAGGGATGGGAACAGGAACAGCCCCAGTGTGAGCTGGAATGGCTCAGGCAGGGAACAGGAACAGCTCCAGTGTGAGCTGGAATGGCTCAGGCAGGGCTGGGAACAGCTCCAGGGTGAGCTGGAATGGCTCAGGCAGGGCTGGGAACAGGAACAGCTCCAGGGTGAGCTGGAATGGCTCGGGAAGGGAACAGGAACAGCTCCAGTGTGAGCTGGAATGGCTCAGGCAGGGCAGGGAACAGGAACAGCCCCAGTGTGAGCTGGAATGGCTCAGGCAGGGCTGGGAACAGGAACAGCCCCAGTGTGAGCTGGAATGGCTCAGGAAGGGAACAGGAACAGCTCCAGTGTGAGCTGGAATGGCTCAGGAAGGGATGGGAACAGCTCCAGTGTGAGCTGGAATGGCTCAGGCAGGGCTGGGAACAGGAACAGCTCCAGGGTGAGCTGGAATGGCTCAGGAAGGGAACAGGAACAGCTCCAGTGTGAGCTGGAATGGCTCAGGCAGGGATGGGAACAGCTCCAGGGTGAGCTGGAATGGCTCAGGAAGGGCTGGGAACAGGAACAGCTCCAGTGTGAGCTGGAATGGCTCAGGCAGGGCAGGGAACAGGAACAGCTCCAGTGTGAGCTGGAATGGCTCAGGCAGGATTGGGAACAGCTCCAGTGTGAGCTGGAATGGCTCAGGCTGGGCTGGGAACAGCTCCAGTGTGAGCTGGAATGGCTCAGGCAGGATTGGGAACAGCTCCAGTGTGAGCTGGAATGGCTCAGGCAGGATTGGGAACAGCTCCAGTGTGAGCTGGAATGGCTCAGGCTGGGCTGGGAACAGCTCCAGGGTGAGCTGGAATGGCTCAGGAAGGGAACAGGAACAGCTCCAGGGTGAGCTGGAATGGCTCAGGCAGGGCTGGGAACAGGAACAGCTCCAGTGTGAGCTGGAATGGCTCAGGCAGGGCTGGGAACAGGAACAGCCCCAGTGTGAGCTGGAATGGCTCAGGAAGGGATGGGAACAGCTCCAGTGTGAGCTGGAATGGCTCAGGCAGGGCTGGGAACAGGAACAGCCCCAGTGTGAGCTGGAATGGCTCAGGCAGGGCTGGGAACAGGAACAGCCCCAGTGTGAGCTGGAATGGCTCAGGAAGGGATGGGAACAGCTCCAGGGTGAGCTGGAATGGCTCAGGCAGGGCTGGGAACAGGAACAGCTCCAGTGTGAGCTGGAATGGCTCAGGCAGGGCTGGGAACAGGAACAGCTCCAGTGTGAGCTGGAATGGCTCAGGCAGGGCTGGGAACAGGAACAGCTCCAGTGTGAGCTGGAATGGCTCAGGCAGGGCTGGGAACAGGAACAGCTCCAGTGTGAGCTGGAATGGCTCAGGCAGGGCTGGGAACAGCTCCAGTGTGAGCTGGAATGGCTCAGGGAGGGCTGGGAACAGGAACAGCCCCAGTGTGAGCTGGAATGGCTCAGGCAGGGCTGGGAACAGGAACAGTCCCAGCTCCCTGCCCAGCCCTCGTGGGCTGCCCAAGGGCCCCATGCCAGCCCCAGGAGGCACCCAGGGGTGTCACACACCTGTAGCCCTGCAGGCTGGCACGGGACACCTTCTGCCAGGCCAGCTGCGACGCGGGCAGCACGCCGGAGGAGCGCAGCAGCCGGGCACAGGACGAGGCTGCAAGACAAAGGTGAGCTCCTTGAGTGGCCTTGCCTGTCTGTCTGTCCCCTGACACCTGTCTGTCTGTCCCCAAGGGCCCCGGGGGGGCACACGGCTCAGGCTGTGCTGTGGAAGCCCTCGGGAGATGCTCCAGGAGGGGACAGACAGACAGAATCCCCTGAGCAGACCCTCCCAAAGGGGAACAGGCAGCGCTGCAGCACCTCCATCCCCCAGCTGGACAGACGGACAGGCCCCACTGCTCACAGCAGCCACAGGACACGGGCAGGGACACGGAGGGGAACAGCGACAGGAGGGATCCCAGGGAGCAGCATCACTCCTGGGCAAGGGGAAAAAGCCTCAAGCTTGTGACAGGGAAGGTTTAGGTAGCAAACAAAACCCAGTTCCTTCCCAGCAAGGGTTTTTTGTGACAGGGAAGGTTTAGGTAGCAAACAAAACCCAGTTCCTTCCCAGCAAGGGCTGTGCAGGCAGCCAGGGCCATGGTGGAGCTCCCATCCCACGGGGGGTTTAAAGGCCACGTGGATGTGGCACTTTGGGGACGGGGACAGGGGTGGCCCGGCAGTGCTGGGGGCTGCCTGGTGCCCCCAGAGCATTTCTGACCCTGGGTGAGTGCCCAGCCTACCCTGGAAGGAGCCGTGCGTGTGCACGTCGTGCAGCAGGAACCCAGCGGCCAGCAGCAGCAGCACGAGCAGCAGCCGGGCCCAGGGCAGGCCCCGGCCCCTCATCCTGCACAGCAGCTCCTGCACACGGGGAGGACAAGGCCCTGTCACTGCCACTGCCAGCTCCTGGCACGGGGAGCCCCAGCACAGCAGCACCACCCACCCCTGGCCCCCTGCTCCTGCCAGAGAGACCTCAGTTATTCACGGTGCTCAGAGTGACCCCTGCGTGGACTGCAGTTTGTGTGGGTTATCAGAGCACAGCTCTGCCTGTGCTCTCCAATTCCCACCCGTTTCTGCTGCACAGTGAGAGGTCACTTTGCCAGACGTGGCAGGAAGGATGCAGAAACACATGGCCACACTTCCTGCGCTAAGTCTGTCATTCCCAAGCAGGGAAGACATATCTGAGGGGACAGAGACATCTGCTGAGCAGCTGGGGGTTGGACGGGGACCAGCACATCTGTCCCCAGCGTGTCCGGCGTGCGTGTCACCACGGGGCCCTGGCCCTGCACGTGGCCAGCAGCAGGAGGGGCTGGCCAGAGCCCCAGCACAGAGCTGAGATCCCAGCCTGGCTGCTGGCTGCTGCCTGTCCCATCCTGTCCCTGTCCCCCCCCGTCCCCTCCTGTCCCTCACCTTGCAGGCAGTGTCACAGGCGGCCACGTCCGTGTCCCCTCCAGCCCCCCTGGCTGCCAGCTCCTCGTTTGTCACCTTGAAGGAGCGAACCGTTTCCTGCAGGGACTGCTGCACCTTGGGCACAGCAGGGGCTGGGTCAGGACCCCCAGGACCCCACAGAGCCCCCCGCGCTGCCATGGCACCAGGAGGGCAAGGGTGGGTGCCATGGGGGCATTGCCAGCTCAGGGAGCTCTCAGAGCAACACAGGGACACTGCCAGCTCAGGAGGTGTCCCAGCAGCACGGGGACACTGTCCCAGCTGCCATGGGGACACTGCCAGCTCAGGAGCTGTCCCAGCAGCACGGGGACACTGTCCCAGCCCACAGCTGCCATGGGGACACTGCCAGCTCAGGAGGTGTCCCGGCAGCACGGGGACACTGTCCCAGCCCACAGCTGCCATGGGGACACTGCCAGCTCAGGAGCTGTCCCGGCAGCACGGGGACACTGTCCCAGCCCACAGCCGCCCCGTGCCCCTGCCCAGCCCTACCTTCTTGCTGCTGCTCTCCCAGGACTGCAGCAGGTGGTTCAGCAGCAAGCTGTGGGTGAGGAGAACACGGGGCTGGCTCAGGGGCTCCCAGAGGAACTCAGGTGTGCCAGAGGCTCTGCAGGTGAGCGCAGGGCCCCCACGGCGCGCACTGACCTGGACTGGGCGAGGTGCTTGGTGTAGAGCTGCCTCCAGACGCTGAAGCTCAGCGGGTCCAGGCTCAGGCACTGGCTCAGGGAGGTCAGCAGCTGGGGAGGGGGCACGGCAGCTCCTTAGGGGCGACCCTCACCCCACAGGTGCCACAGAGGCACCAGACAGAGCTGCAGCACCCCTGCCCACAGAGGGCTGGAACTGGATGGGCTCCAAGGGCTCTGCCACCCAAAGCATTCCAGGGTTTGCTGATTCCTGTCCCCTGGGAGCAGGCAGCAGACCCCTGCCTACAGGAACGTCTCCCTGCTGACAGAGTGACAAAACTCTCCTTTGTCCCCTTAAAAAGGAAACAAGCCCACAAGTGTTTCTCTCCTGAATTAGGTGAAAAGACACCTCATAGGATCTGGGGGACTTCACCTCAAAATTAAGGATGGCCAATTAGCCAAGAGCCAAAAAGTCCCACCTGAGCAACTTACCAGAAAAAGAAGAAAATAAAGAAACTAATCCCTTTTCTGAGGTGTTTTACCAAGAACAAAAACCTCTTACACCTAGCTCAGTTTTTTATTAAAACCTTTTTGTTTCCAACACTACCACAGAAGCCATCCTGCTGATTTTCAGCCTTCTAAGGTAGCTGAGTGTGAAAAACGTGTATTTTATGGTTGGCTTTTTGCAAACATTAAAATGAATATTATATGGGTTATGTTAGAAAGTTATGCTGTATTAATTTTCTTAGGTAGTGTGTTTTAAATATAGTTGTAGTTTATAACACAATGTTAAAATAGAAATTATGCTATGTAAGATACATCTCTTTTTTAAAGAGAGGAGTGAGATACTTTCACTGAGATAGCAGCCACAGGACATCTGACTCTCTCAGAGAAAGAGAATTTATTGCTCCCTTATCAGAAGAAACAAATTTCTTCCTGCCTTGCTCATCCCTGAAGATGCAGTTAGGATTAAGAGGAAGGAGCTGACACTGCCCAGACAGAATCCTGTGTTTGAATGCAATTTATGCATCATGGATGAGGTGTACGAATGTGCAACAGGTCATTGTTTTTAAGGGTTAATCCTCTGTTAATGTGTGTCCTTTATTGGGCTTATTTTTCCCAGAAAGAGGTACCTGGACATCCGTAACTCTTTGTTTTTACTGTCTCATATTGTCCTAAATCCTAATTGTACAAATTTACATTACTCTAATCATATTACCATTTTATAACCATTTTCTTACTATTAAACCTTAAAAATTTTAAAAGGAAGTGACTGGCGTTTTTCACACTGAGCTGTCTTAGCTGTAAAACAGATCTGCAGGAGCTCATGAGCCTGACTCAAAGAGACCCCTGTTCCAGCTGCCCTGCCATCCCCATCCAGCTGACAGCACTGCCACATTTGCACCCTGAGAGCACTGCCACCTCTCCTGAGAGCACTGCCACCTCTGCACCCTGACAGCACTGCCACCTCTGCACCTGAGAGCACTGCCACCTCTGCACCTGAGAGCACTGCCACCTCTGCACCCTGACAGCACTGCCACCTCTCCTGAGAGCACTGCCACCTCTGCACCTGAGAGCACTGCCACCTCCCCTGACAGCACTGCCACCTCTGCACCTGAGAGCACTGCCACCTCTGCACCTGAGAGCACTGCCACCTCACCTGAGAGCACTGCCACCTCTCCTGAGAGCACTGCCACCTCTGCACCTGAGAGCACTGCCACCTCTGCACCTGAGAGCACTGCCACCTCCCCTGACAGCACTGCCACCTCTCCTGAGAGCACTGCCACCTCACCTGAGAGCACTGCCACCTCTCCTGACAGCACTGCCACCTCGGCACCTGAGAGCACTGCCACCTCTCCTGAGAGCACTGCCACCTCTCCTGAGAGCACTGCCACCTCTCCTGAGAGCACTGCCACCTCTCCTGACAGCACTGCCACCTCTCCGTGGAGCCCCCAGCTGTTCCACCACCTCGATGCCCATTTCCAACCCCCTCCCCGGCCGCTGCGGGCTCACCTCCTCCTTCATGGCGGGCGGGCAGGCGGGCGTGGCGCGGGACAGGAAGGAGGGGAAGTAGGTGTGCAGGGCAGCCTCGGGCCGGGCGCCCAGCGCCAGCACCTTCAGCCGCGGGTACAGGCGCCGCAGCTGCTCCTGCAGGCTGGGGACAGACACGGTGGGCACCGGGGGGGCACCGGGGCTCCCCGTGCCCGGCCGTGCCCGGATGGAGCGGCGTACCTGGGGGACAGCGAGTTGTTGGGCATGAAGGCGAAGTCCAGCAGGGGGAAGAAGTCCTTGGGGCCGATCATGCCGAAGCCTTTGGTGAGGTTGGGGTGCATCCTGCACGAGAGAGGCCTGAGCTGCTGGGGCCTGGCACGCGCAGTGCAGAGCCCCAGGGCACGGGGAGGGGGGTCACCCACTCACATCAGGAGCCGGTCCAGGTAGGAGACGGCGTACGGAGACAGGGACTTGATGCCGAGCACCGGGAGCATGACACCGAGCCACACTGCAGGGACAGCAGGGAGCTGTGCCGGGCTGGGCTGCACCCAGAGCACCAGGGACAGCAGGGACAGCAGGGAGCTGTGCCGGGCTGGGCTGCACCCACAGCACCCAGAGCACCAGGGACAGGCAGGCACATCCCTGGGAAGGGCCCCAGGGCACAGGAGCAGCACACCGCCTGTCCTTCCAGGCAGGATGGCTCTCTCACACCCAGCCCGGGGAATTGCACCTGAGGATCCTTCCCAGCCCTTCCCCAGCCCTCAGCAGCACGAGGGGAGGGTGCTGCCAGCCCCAGGAGGGGATCCCACACTGGCTCTCACCTTTCAGGCCCTCGTGGAGGTCGGTGAAGCCGGCCTGCCCCAGCGCCCAGAGCACGGTCAGGCACTTGGCCGGCCGGCTCTGCTGGGAGCGCAGCACCTCCAGGTACTGGGGAGAGAGGGACCTCAGGAACAGTGCCACCCACAGTGCCACCTGCAGTGCCACCCACAGTGCCACCCATCCCATCCCATCCCATCCCATCCCATCCCATCCCATCCCATCCCCTCCCCTCCCCTCCCCTCCCCTCCCATCCCATCCCATCCCATCCCATCCCATCCCATCCCATCCCATCCCATATAGGTACTGGGGAGAGAGGGACCTCAGGAACAGTGCCACCCGCAGTGCCACCCGCAGTGCCACCCACAGTGCCACCCATCCCATCCCATCCCCTCCCATCCCATCCCATCCCATCCCATCCCATCCCATCCCATCCCATCCCATCCCATCCCATCCCATCCCATCCCATCCCATCCCATCCCATCCCATCCCCTCCAGGTACTGGGGGGACAGGGCACCTCAGTGGGAACAGTGCCACCCGCAGTGCCACCCATCTATCCCCAGCACCCCCAGGGACTGTGGGACAGAGGGCACCCCAGTGGGCACAGTGCCACCCACCCAGGCCAACCACACCTGCAGCCATGGCACCAGCAGCCCCCAGCCCCTGGAAGGGACCTGCAGCTGCAGGTGAGACCAGGAGCCATTCTGGGGCAATAGAGAGACCCCAAACCCAGCTCTGGGGGTGCAGGAGGATAGGGGGAACCCCAAAGTCAGCTCTGGGGGTGCAGGAGGATAGGGGATATCCCAAACCCAGCTCTAGGGGTGCAGGGGGAACCCCAAACCCAGGTCTGAGGGTGCAGGGGGAACCCCAAACCCAGCCCTGGGGGTGCAGGGGATATCTCAAACTCAGCTCTGGGGGTGCAGGGGGAACCCCAAACCCAGCTCTAGGGGTGCAGGGGGAACCCCAAACCCAGCTCTAGGGGTTCAGGGGGACAGAGAAACCCCCACACCCCGCTCTGGGGGTGCAGGGCTGTGGGCAGGGCAGGCAGAGCCCACTGGGGACCCCAGTCCCCCTGCAGAGGAGGGCAGAGGGGCGCAAGGGCTCTGTGCAGCGGGGTGCAGGAGCAGCCCCCCGGGTTTACAGCTCCCCCAGGCAAAGCCAGCCCAGGGCAGCTCACCTTGCCCAGGTTGGTGGTGGCGATGCGGGGCCGGTGCAGCAGCAGGGCCTGGATGCAGATCCTGTACCCGTGCAGGGACTCCCCTGCAAGGCAGACGGGGGAGCCCCTGCTCAGCACGGCCTCCGTGAGGAACCCCAGAGGGGCAGGGAGGGGCAGGCACGGGGAGCTCACCCTGGGCCTTGTCCAGCTCCTGCAGCATGGTGTAGATGCAGTGGTCGAAGAAGAGCTCCAGCACGTCGGAGGCCTTGGCCAGCAGGGAGCGGATGATGCTCCTGAGCTCCTTGCCCACCAGGCAGTACGGGTAGTCTGGGGGAGGAGAGGGGACAGTTCAGTGACACCCTGCTCTGGAGAGCTCCAGCAGGGCTGAGGAAGCAGCCCAGTGTGAGACAGCACAGGGAGTGCCTCATCCTCATCCTCATCCCGGCTGGGCAGCCCTGGCCTCCTCCCCAGGGACCCTGTGGCATTCACGTTCTCTGAAAAACCCCCTTTGCTCAGGATTTTTCTGCTGGGAAGCCGAGAAGCCTCAGAGAAAAGGTAAACAATTCTTATCTCATTTGCTTCTCCTGCGGTTTGCTCACGTGGGATGTGTTTGGAGATTGTTTACCCACAGGTGATTGTTTCATTGGATTCTGGGTTTGGGGTCCCCCTGCACCCCCAGTGCTGGGTTTGGGGTTTCCCTGTCCCCCTGCACCCCCAGATCCTGACTCTGAACCACCCCCAGGTGATTCTGCTGTGAGTTGTTTTGACTCTTTGGCCAGTCAGGGCCAAGCTGTGTTGGCACACTGGAGAGAATCACAAGTTTTCATCATTAGATTCTTACCATTCAGTAAGTATCTTTTCTGTGTTCTTTAGTACAGTGTTCTTTAATATAATGTAGTATCATATAATATAAATGCTTCTCTGTGCTGCTTCTAGAGAACTCTGCACCCATTCTGATGGTATTTGTTCTGTGCAACACCCAGATCCACCTTCCTCACAGCCAGAAAACTGAAAGCACTGTGTCCACAGCCACGGGTCTCACACCTGGGGGAGCCCCCTGTTTGCAGGTGCAGTGTCAGTGTGTCTGTGACAAGAGAAGGCTGTCTGTCCCTGCTGGGGACATCCCAGAGCATGGGCAGTGTCAGTGTGTCTGTGACAAGAGAAGGCTGTCTGTCCCTGCTGGGGACAGCCCAGAGCATGGGCAGTGTCAGTGTGTCTGTGACAAGAGAAGGCTGTCTGTCCCAGGGCCAGTTTTGCTCCCCATCCCCATCACCCCAGGGCAGCAGCACGCTCACCGTGAGGGTGCTGGCTCAGCACGGGGTCACTCCTGGGTGCCTGCAGTTTGTAGTTGAGGTACCCAGCCAGGTCCTTCACCCACACCGAGGGGTTCTCGGGGAACACGCTGCGGCTCTTCTGCAGCTCCTTCTGCAGCTCCGCCAGGTCCAGCTGCCGGGGACAGACAGACAGACAGACAGGCAGGCTCAGGATGTGCAGGGATACTGGAACCATGCAGAGAACCCCACGCAGGGCAGGGGGATGCAGAGGGAACCCCCCCTCGTTTGGGGGCAGTGGAGGTCCCAGGGCACAGGGGGGATGAGGAGGAGCCGAGCCAGCAGTGCCTGCCAGCCCGGGGACACATCGCCCCAACGCAGCCTGCCTCGGCCAGTTCTGGAACCCTCCGTGCCCAGACACGACCAGGACAGGCAGGACAGACAGACAGGTTCTGCAGAGCCAGCCAGGGCACAGCAACTGCACCAGCGACTCCCAGGGCCCCACCAGCGGGACAGGCAGGAGGTTCAGCCATCAGAGGCTTCCTCGGGGATCCTCCCAGACACGGCAGTGATGAGGGGAACGAGAGACCCCCTTCAGCCAAGGGGGACCAGAGACCCCTTCAGCCATGGGGAACGAGAGACCCCCTTCAGCCATGGGGAGCCAGAGACCCCCTTCAGCCATGTCCCACCATCCAAGGGGGACCAGAGACCCCCTTCAGCCAAGGGGAACCAGAGACCCCTTCAGCCATGGGGAGCCAGAGACCCCCTTCAGCCATGGGGAGCCAGAGACCCCCTTCAGCCATGTCCCACCATCCAAGGGGACCAGAGACCCCCTTCAGCCACATCCCACCGCTCAAGGGCACACTCACGGCTTTCAGGGCTTCCTCCAGCGAGCGGCTCCGGCCCGGGGCCGTTCCCCCGTCGCTGCCCGGTGCCTTCTTGCCGCTCTTGCCGCCGTGCTGCTTCCGCTGCGGCGGCTCGGGGGCCGCGGCCGGGGGCACCTGCTCCTTGTTCTGCTTGCGCAGCGCCCGCTCGAAGCCCAGCTGGAAGATGGTGCTGGAGGTGGCGATGGGAGCTGCGGAGGGGACACGGGGACGGGGACACGGTGACGGGAGCGCCGCGGGCAGCGGCGACACGAGGGCACGGGGAGGGAGCCGGGGTACCGGAGCGCACGGCGGCTCCGGGCCGGTGCAGGGCCCCGGGGTTGCGCACAGCACCCGCACGGACCGCGATGCGCACCCGGGGCTCCACCGCCGGGCCCGGGGAGCCCGCCCGGCCCCGGCCGCCGCTCCGGTACCGGCGGGATCCGCGGAGAGCCCCACAGCTACACCCGCCTCTCCCCGGGACCCAGCGGGGACCCCCGGCCGCCCCACGCGAGGCCCCCGGTGCCCTACACACAGCGCCCCCGGAGCCACGGGACCCCCGCCCGCCGCACCGGGGCCCGCGGGCAGTGACACTCACCGGGCACGGGCAGAGCGCGACCGGCGTTGGCCTCGCCCAGGGCACGGCGGCTGCCGGCGCCGCCCACGGGCCCCCGGCGGCCCTTGCGCACCACCTCCCAGCGGCCGGGAGCGGCGCCGGCCGTGCCGGTGCCCGGGGCCGCTCTCGCCGCCGCCATCGAGACCCGGAGCGCCACGGGCGGCGCCGGGCCGGGGCCAGGGCGCGTGCGCGCGCGGCTGCCGCCGATTGGCTGAGCCCGGGGATACGCGCCGCTCGTGCCGGCTGCCACGTCCCCGCCCCGCCTCGCCGGGAAACGTGACAGGGCGGGCATGGCCCCGCCCCCCCGAGGGGCGGGATCAGCGCAGGGCACCGCCTCCTCTGAGACCCCGCCCACAGAGCGGCCTCCATGGCCGGAAAGAGGCGGGGCTTGAGGGGAGCGACGCTGGTGACGTTTCAAAGTGGGCGGGGTCACTGAGGGGGCGTGTCCATTGTGTTCGCGCCGCCGCTTCCAGAACCGCCTCGACCTGGCAGGGGCGGAGCCTTGCGAGAGGCTGGGGGCGTGTCCATGCAGATTTGTCCCCGCCGCGCGGCATGCCGGGCCCGATCCCGCGCCAAGCCCGCGCTGTCCCGGCGCGTCCGCGGGCTTGGCGCGGGCCGGGCCGTGCCGGGCCGTGCGGGCCGGGCCGCAGCGCGGCAGGGCCGGGCGGAGTCGGGGCCGGGCCGGGCCGGGCGTGTGCTGGGCGGGCGTGCGTTGTGCGGGGCAGGCGGGCGTTGGGGCGGGTAGGGCATACTTACCTGGCAGGGGAGACACCATGATCAGGCAGGTGGTTTTCCCAGGGCGAGGCTCATCCCTTGCACTCCGGGTGTGCTGACCCCTGCGATTTCCCCAAATGCGGGAAACTCGACTGCATAATTTGTGGTAGTGGGGGACTGCGTTCGCGCTCTCCCCTGGTTTTCTTGGTCAAAAACAGATTTATCATATCCAAGGCGTAAATTGTTATCGAAACACCACGAATCCTCACCAGCCCATCCTGTGCTCACTCTCTACACTCATCCCGCAGTTAAGGCTCCCGTGGATCTCAGCAGGATTCAGGGCCATCAGCGCTCCCCGCACGTCGCTGCGCTGTCTCTGCCGCTGCATGAGCCCACGGCGCCCCGGCAGCGCCCGCTGGGCGGAACCGGCCCCTCGCCCCTTTCCCCGCGGTGTTTCCCTGCTCCCGCAGACACGGGATCCGCTGGCCGGTTCCTGCGGGCAGTGTGCTCCCCTGGCCGCCTGTCCCCGGCTATCCCCGAGCCCCTCTGCCCTCCGACCCTTCGCGAGGGTCCCGGGCCACTCAGCAGTTGCATCCACAGTGCCACAGTGAATTATTAAAACCGAAAATCGCAGACAAAGACTCTGTAGTTAAAGTTAGAAAGTGGTGGGTTCATAACACCAGCGGGCACGATGGGGGTCATCCCCAAAAATGCGTGACCGCATCATACAAGGATTTTTGCCTTAGATTTATTTTCCAAAATAGTACATATACACAACACCAGCACCTCCCATCCCCGCGCTGTATTCAAATGAGGTTATTAATCCTTCATGCGTGCGCAGTTCTTCTCTTGAATTGGGTCAGTGGTCTCGAATTGTGTCGGTGGTCCCGGGGATGAAGTCAGGAATGTCTTCATCAGGTCTCTGTGACCCTCTGGCACGATCCAAGGCCCCCTGCTTCATGATGGATTGACACAGAGTCCCTGGTGCTGGGCGTTGTTCTACTGGTTTCAATGCGTTCCTATACGGGTTCACGTGCTCCACTTCCAACTGTAAATAGGCTCATAATATAACAATTAGCTTTAGTTTAGGCACCTAATAATCGTTAAATACTGTTAGCATATTTAACTTCAATATGAATTGGTTCTACCCTCACTTAGAATCTTAAATTTCTAAAATCATGATCTGACAGGCCGTGGCGTCCCCATCGGCTGCTCTGACCCAATTCAGGGCCAGGGCTCCAACCTCCGCCAGCAGCGAGCACGGCTGAGTCGGTCCAGGAAGGGCTGAGCCTTAGAAGCCACTAAACCGATGAGGACGGGGCCATAGCCGAACCCCAACGGCTGAAGTACGGTTACAGCCGAAAGTATATTCTGCATCTGTTTTTGAACCGGAAAACCAGGGGAGAGCGCGAACGCAGTCCCCCACTACCACAAATTATGCAGTCGAGTTTCCCGCATTTGGGGAAATCGCAGGGGTCAGCACACCCGGAGTGCAAGGGATGAGCCTCGCCCTGGGAAAACCACCTGCCTGATCATGGTGTCTCCCCTGCCAGGTAAGTATGCCCCACCCGCCCCAACGCCCGCCCGCCCCGCACAACGCACGCCCGCCCAGCACACGCCCGGCCCGGCCCGGCCCCGACCCCGCCCGGCTCTGCCGCGCTGCGGCCCGGCCCGCACGGCCCGGCACGGCCCGGCCCGCGCCAAGCCCGCGGACGCGCCGGGACAGCGCGGGCTTGGCGCGGGATCGGGCCCGGCATGCCGCGCGGCGGAGACAAATCTGCATGGACACGCCCACAAGTCACATCTGGCCCCGCCCCCTGCGGCCCGGCCCCGGCCGGGAGCCCCGAGAGCCGCGGAGCCGCTGCCTCAGACCGGGCCGGGCTCCGCTGCCGCCGCTGCCCCGGGCCGGGCCGGTTTGGGCCGGGCTCCGCTGCCGCCGCTGCCCCGGGCCGTTCCTGCTCCGCTGCCGCCGCTGCCGGGGCTCGGGGCCTCTCCCGCTGCCGGAGCTCCCTCTCCCCGGCACTGCCCGGTGCTGCCGCGCCCCTCCCGGTGCCCCCGCTCCGCTCCGCCCGCTCCTCCCGGGGCTCTCTGCTCCCTCGGGCACGATCGGCCGGGCGAGCGGCGTTCGGGGTGCGGAAAACGCGGATTTTATGGTTGGCTTTTCGCAAATATTAAAATTAATATTATCTGTGTTATTTTAGAAAGTTATGCTGTATTGATTTTCTTAAGTAGTGTGTTAAATATGGTTTTAGGTTATAACACAAGGTTAAAATAGAAACTATGCTATGTGAGATACTTTTTTTACAGAAAGGACTCGCAGCAATAACCCAAACTGCACAAAGAGCCTTTTCACACTGCCAGCCCTCGCTGGGGCTCTGATCGCTCTCCTCGTCCCCTGCACTCCCGGCCTCAGCTCAGCTTTCGGGGACTCTCGTTTCTCTCTCGCCCCAGGGTCCCCAAAGCCCAAGCCGGAGCTGTGAGGGCACTCAAATGTGGGAATGGGCTCTCTCTTGAGGGACTGATTAAATCATTCTGTGTCTGTTTAAAAAGGCAAAGAGCCCAGAAGTTTCTCTCCCCACTTTGGTAAACAGACACCTCACAGGACCTTCAAGACTTCACCTCAAACCTAAGGTTATCTAATTTCACACAGGCTAAAAAGTCTCACTTAGGAAATTCACTAGAGAAAGAAGAGAACAAAGGAAATAATCGCTTTTGTGGGGTGTTTTAGTAGGAGTAAGAACCTCTTGCCCCTGGCTCGGTTTTTCTCTGTAAGAGCTTTGTTATTTTGCCTTTTATTAAAACTTTCTCTGTTTCCAACAGTACCTCAGAAGCCATCCTGCTGATTTTATGCCATTCGGGGTAGCTGAGCTATCCCAAGTGTAACAAGTTCTCTGAGAGCTCCTGAGACCGCACTCAAAGAGAAACCCTAAAACTTTCCTGGGTGAATGGGCAGAGCTGCCCTTTCCATGCATTTCCAGGGGAATATGCAAACAGAGTCCTTTGGGAAAGTTAATTGTGCATTTACTTTGGGAAAGTTAATTGTGCATTTTGCACAGCAAACCCTGCGCCGGCAGTGGCAAAGGGCACTCGGGCACGTGGAGAAAGCGATGGGGTCATTTTGTGTTCCCAGTCCTGAATGCCATGGGATGTCCGAGGGATTTCCTGCCCCGAGGGATTTCCTGCCCTGAGGATTTCCTGCCCTGAGGATTTCCTTCTCTGAGGATTTCCTTCTCTGAGGATTTCCTGCCCCGAGGGATTTCCTCCCGCTGCAGCAACAACACCAATGCCCTGTTACTCCACGGTGCCTCACAGCCAGTAACTACAGACCAGGATATTCCAGTGCCCACTATAAAATCCAGGGCTCCGTTCCCGGCCCGAGCGGCCCCAAAGGGTTCCGGGAGACAGGAGATGCCCGTGGTCCCTCCAGCCCAGCCCAGCTTCTTCCTCTGCTGCTCTTCCCTCGTGTCCGTGCCCAGCCCGTCCTGCTGCAGCCCCCACTGTGATATTTGGGAGGCGTCAATGCCAGCCCAGGAGCTGCCCCTGCTCAGGGCTCGCCTTCTGCCAGTGTGCTGCCCTGGCACAGATTTGGGCATTGCTGCCCTGCCACAGATTTGGGCATTTCTTTCCCTGGCACAGATTTGGTCATTGCTGCCCCTGGCACAGATTTGGTCATTTCTGCCCTGGCACAGATTTGTTCATTCCTTGTGTCTCTTCTCCTTCCCTGGCGCTCCCTCCCGTGTCTTGGGCGCCCCCTGGGCCCTGCCCACCCTCTGTGCCCCCCGTGTCCTTCCCGGAGATCCCATCCCAGAGCTGGCTCCGAGTGCGAGACAGCGCCGTGAGAGAGAGACAGCGCCGCGCCTGCTGCTCGTCACGGGTCTGGGTCCCTTCGGGGACTGGTTCTGTTCTGGATCTGGCTCCGTTCCGGGTCAGGTTCCGTTCGGGATCCGTTCCGGGTCCGGTTCCGTTCCGGGTCCGGTTCCGTCCCGGGTCCGGTTCCGTTCGGGAGGGTCCGGACGCGCCCGGGCTCCGCCGCGCCGCCAGGGGGCGCCAACACGAGAGCGAGACAGGAGGCGGGGTTGGGGCGGGGGCGTGGCCATGCAAATCACAGCGGGGCAGAGGGCGGTGCCAGGATGCGGTACCGATGAATGGGCGTGTCCATGCAAATAGGATCCCCGCCGCGCGGCATGCCGGGCCCGATCCCGCGCCAAGCCCGCGCTGTCCCGGCGCGTCCGTGGACTTGGCGCGGGCCGGGCCGTGTCGGGCCGTGCGGGCCGGGCCGCAGCGCGGCAGGGCCGGGCGGGGTCGGGGCCGGGCCGGGCCGGGCGTGTGCTGGGCGGGCGTGCGTTGTGCGGGGCAGGCGGGCGTTGGGGCGGGTGGGGCATACTTACCTGGCAGGGGAGACACCATGATCAGGCAGGTGGTTTTCCCAGGGCGAGGCTCATCCCTTGCACTCCGGGTGTGCTGACCCCTGCGATTTCCCCAAATGCGGGAAACTCGACTGCATAATTTGTGGTAGTGGGGGACTGCGTTCGCGCTCTCCCCTGGTTTTCGGGTTCAAAAACAGAAAGAACTTCCAGACGTTCTCTACAGAGACCCTGTTGTCCCAGTTGTTCCTTGGTCCGGAGCGGCGCTGGTCCTTCCAAGATCCGTTCCTGCCCCCATAAATCCCGCCCCGCTCTGTGCCGCGCCCCACAGAACCTCGCCCGGGCCGAGGCAGGAGGTGCCGGGTTCGCTCCGCCCTTTTACAGCCCAAATTACCCTCTAATAAATCTGGTTATCCAATGTCTCATCCCGGCCCTCCTCACGCTGCGGTCCCAGAGCCTCCCCCGGGTGCGCTCCCGCTTCCCCCGTCCTGCCGCGGCTTTGTCAGCCCAAGGAAGCCCCGGGGCAGGCAGCGAGCGCAGGACCCCGCAGTGACCCCCGGCACGCAGTGTTACCACACGAGTTTATTTAAATAAAACCGAACACAGATGCAGCGTTGCGACCGGAGTGATGGACCAGACAAGCGATGCGACGGGGACATGGCAGCCGGGGCGGGCGGGCGTGCGAGCCCTGGCGGTGACCCAGCCCAGCCCCGGCTCCCGGGGGCCGCCGGCGAGAGGAGAGGGCGCGCTGCCGTTCCGTGCCGTGCCGTGCCGAGCACGGCCCCCTCTCCGGGACCCCCGTGGCTGCCACGGCCGCGCTGGGCTGGGCTCTCCCTTTCACCTTCGCAGGAAGCTGAACCCACTTCTCTCTCCTCTGCTGCGCGGCCTCCCGCTCCAGCAGGCTGGCACTCGCTGTGCCGCGGGGGTCCTGGGGCCCTGAGGGTCCCAGCGAGGTGAGCAGCCCCCAGGACCGGGCCTCCCTTCTCACTCTCACCGGGGCGGGACGCGGCGCTCGCTCGCACCGGGGGGACAACAGAAATAAATACGGGGAGGGGGTGGCTGGGCAGGCCCCGGCCGGGGCCAGAGCCCGTCCCCAGCCCCAGCCCCGGCGCAGCCGCGCTCCTCGCCCGGGGATGGCGGCTGCCGATGGAGATGGTGCTTCCCCAGCCCGGAGCTGCCCGCGGCGTGTGACGGGCGGGGCGCGGGCTCGGAGCTCGATGTCTGTGCTGGGGGCGGCGCGGGGGGCGCAGGGGGCGCGGGCCGGGGCTAGTACTCGTCCTGCTCCTCTGGCGGCTGCTCCTCCAGCTCGTCATCCTCCGGCGGGGCAAAGCCCTCCTGCGGGGAACAGGGGTGGCACGGCTGGGCACGCCAGCCTCCACCTGCCCTGGCAAAGCCCTGGCAGCCCACGGAGTGAACAAGGACAACGGGGGGGAAGGGAGCCCCTCCCTGCCCAGGGAATTCCAGGGAGCAGGGCAGGGACGTGGGCTCCATCCCGGCCCTCACCTCCGTGGCATAGAGCACGCTGACGATGCCGGTGATGATGGGGCTGTTCTCGTTCTCGTGCTCCTGGCAGATGAGCTCGATGTCCCGCAGTTTGCTGAAGTAGAAATCCCGCTCCTTCTCCAGCCCGTCCACTGTCAGCTTCAGGTCCATCAGCTGTGGGACAGGGAGATGTTCAAAACCTCCGGCCCCCATCCCCACGGTGCTCCCCACCCCTGGCAGGGACCCCTGCCCTCCGTACCTGTAGCAGACCCCACGGAGCTGGCAAGAGCTCCATGGAGGATGGAGACTTAACAGCAGGAACCGCTGAGTCGTGATGAGACAGCAAAATAAGCTCCTGTCTTCTACCTCTCACCCCATAGCTTATCTCTGTAACCCCACAGGCCACTTTTCCCTGACCCCTACTATTGGACAAGTTTGGGTCCCCCTATACCCTATAAAAATGGCTGTTTTAGCCCATCTGACAGAAGAGCTGTCACTGGAACCCTTCACAGACTCCCCAATAAAAACCATCGCTGTGGAGCACCAGGACCTCTCCACCTCCTCTCTCATGTCTGCTTCTGCCCCAGCCAAAGGCGCCCTAGCGAGCAAGCAAAGAGCTGGAATGTTAAGAGAGCTGAGAGTCAGCAAAGAGCTGGAATCACTGAGCTTGCTGAAGGTGGCCAGTGGCTGTGAGCTGCCTGGGCATTCGGGCCCTCTGTCCCCCACAGGGAGTGAGCTATCTGGAATGGCTGGTGGCTGCCTGGGCATTCGGGCCCTCTGTGCCAGAGGGAGCGAGCTATCTGGAATGGCCTGGCTCGGGGACAAGCCCGGCTCTGGCTCCTCACCCACCTGCTGGTTGAGCTCCAGGATCTGCGCGTCGGCCTCGGTGCCGCCGTTGCGGGCGGCGGGCGAGTTTTTCCGTAGGATGCCGCCGGGCATGGCGCCGAGGCGCGCGGGGTTCGGGCTGTTCTTGGGGCCCGTGGGCGAGGTCCTCTGGGGCACTTGACGGCACACGGGGACCGACGGGTTAATGCTGGCTGGGGGGGCTGCCGCAGGGAGCACCCCCCGTGCCTTGAGCGGGGGGCAGCGGCCAGGGCGGGCGGATCCCCTGTGCAGAGCCGCGGCTCCAAGCTCCACCTGCAGCCTCCCCCCTGCCTCAGTTTCCCCCGGCAAATCTCACCCCCACCCTCCAAGGGTGCTCGTGGCTTGTTTGGGGGTCGGCACGGGGGCTGAGGAGAGCCCAAACCTTGACAGCCCCCACTGGGCCAGCACAGGGAGCCCCCGGTGCCCACGGGAGCTGCATGGCACGGGGGGGGGATGGCAGCCAGGGGTGGCAAACCAGCCCAGGCCGGGCTGAGCAGGCAGGTGGAGCAGGCAGGACCCCTGTGCTCTGCAGTCTGGGTGTCCTGCAGCCCCCTGTGGCAGGCAGGGCAGGGCAGGGGCAGGGAAGGGGCAGGACAGGGACAGGGCAGGGGCAGGGCAGGGGCAGGACAGGGCAGGGCAGGGCAGGGTGGGGCAGGGATAGGGCAGGGACAGGGCAGGGAAGGGGCAGGGCAGGGACAGGGCAGGGATAGGGCAGGGACAGGGCAGGGCAGGGATAGGGCAGGGACAGGGCAGGGAAGGGGCAGGGCAGGGCAGAGACAGGGCAGGGCAGGGGCAGGGCAGGGCAGCAGCAGAGCAGGGCACAGGCAGGGACAGGGGGACGCCTGGCCGTGACCAGGGGTGCAGAGGGCGGGGGGCAGCGCTCGCTGGGGGACAGCCCCGGACATTACCTGCGGTGCCAATGGGTTTCTTGGGTTTGTTGTAGATGTGATCACCTGGGTTAGGGGGGGGCGCCACGTCCTGGCCCTGCCGTGCCAGCAGAGGGTTGTACTCCTTCCCGTCGTAGTTGGCGTCAAAGAACTTCTTGAACCACTGGATGAACTCGAAATTGTCCTGGAACTTGCCCTTCACCAGCCGCTCCACGGCGATGATCTGGGGGCACGCGGGGGCTCAGCAGGGACGCTGGCACGGGGGTGCCAGCCTCCCGCGGCGTGCCAGCCCCCGCCGCCCCCGTGCGCCTACTTTGTCCACTCCCATCTTCTTGAAGGCGGCCTGCAGCACCTTGAAGTTGTGGATGTACTCGTGCTCCAGCTTGGCCTGGAACTTCACCTTGCGCAGGTGCACGCAGCCGGGGAACAGCATGTCCATGAACTGGCAATAAGCAGCCCCTGCGCCGGGCCCAGCCGCGGTCACGGGGGGCCGGGGGCACCCCGGCGGCGCCCCCCGCGTCCCCCGCGAGCCCACCTGAGCAGAGCTGCTCGATCTTGGTGTAGTTGAGCTGCAGGGAGTCGTTGACCCAGGCCAGCATGTCATGGCGGCTCAGGTTCTCGCTGGTCACCGACGTGGAGTACACATTGACGGCCATGCCCCAGCTGCCAAGAGATGGGGGTCACACTGGCACCCCGGGCACCCCAACCCTGCAGCAGGGGCACTGGCACCCGGGGTGCCCATCCCACCCATACCCCAACCCCAGGGGCACTGGCACCCGGGGTGCCAATCCCACACCAGGGGCACTGGAACCCATTGTGCCCATCCCACCCAGACACCAACACCAGGGGCACTGGGACCTGGGGCATCCATCCCAACTGTGCTCCAACACCAGGAGCACTGGGACCTGGGGCATCCATCCCAACAGTGATCTGGGGCATCCATGCCACCCAGACTCCAACACAAGGGGCAGGGACACGGGCACTGCCGAGGGGCTGCCAGCCCTGCCCAGGGCACTGCCCTGGCTGAGCCCGGGGGCTCCGGGGGCTGCTGCCCTTAAGCCGCTTAGGGCCCCCCTCTCGGGCCCCCGGTGCCGCCTAATCTGCCGGGGCCGGGGCCGGGATCGGGGTCCATTAGAGCAGGGCTTACGGGGGCAACATCTGCCGGCCGCGGCCTCCGCCCAGATGGCCGGGGGCTGCGGGACCCCCCGGCTGCGGTGCCAGCCCGCCGGGGCACGGGGGGCACACGGAGCCCCACTGTCACTGCCCTGCACAACCGCTCCGTGCGGCCCCGAGCAGCGGCCCCTTCCCGGAGAGGGGCTCCCGGTGCTCCCGGTGCTCCCGGTGCCCCCGCGGGCGGCAGCGGCGGCAGCGGCGCCGTTAATCCGCTTCCCTCCCGGCGAGGGGGGCCGCGGGCCGGGCCAGCTGCCAGGCGGGGGCAGGGGCAGGGGCAGGGGGGTGCAGCCCCCAGACCCCCCTGCAGTGCCACATCGCGGGGGATGAGGGGGGCACAGCAGCAGCAGCAGCAGCACCAGCAGCAGCAGCGCACATCTGCGCCCTGGGGCTGCGGGCCGCTGCCACCCCCGGGCCCGTTGGGGGGCGGAAGGTCCCGCTGGCCGCGGTGCCCCCGTGCCCGGTACAGCCCCGCCGTGACTCAGCACCGGCGATGCCGCAGCCGGTCGAACCCCTCCGGGACCCCCGGGCCCCCCGTCCCGGCCCGCCGTGTTACCGCACGCACCCGCGGGGGGGGGGTCGGTATTTTTAGCCGCCGCCGCGGCCGCTGGAACCGGGGCCCCCGCGCCGCCGCCGCCCCCGCACGGCGAGGCGCGCACCGGCCCGCTCCCGGTACGATCGCAGCCCGTTCGGCGGCACGGCGCGGGCAGGGGTCTCCCGGGGCCGCCCCCATCGCGCCCCCTCCCCGGGCTCCGGCGGCGGAGCTGAGTCATGCGCGGCGCTGAGCCAGAGCCACGCGCACTGCGGTGCCGCTACCGGGGCTGCGGCGGGCACGGGAACGGGAACGGGGCCGGGGCTGCCCGCCCGCACGGCGAGGAGCGGCTGAGACCCCCCTGCCACCGCGGCCCCTCCCCAGATAACGGGGCAGCCCCCAAAGCATCAGCCGGGCCGGCGGGGCATGCCCGCGGGACCGGCACGGCCATGGCCGGGGCTCTGCGGCATCGCCCGTGCCGGGGAACGGGGCCGGGACCCCCAGGATCCCCGCCGGGATGAACGGGGGCGTCACCGCGCCAGCCGCACCGCGAGTCCCGCACACGGCGGCACACGTGAGAGCGCGGGGGCGAACCCCGACACGGGGGGGGCACCGTGATCCCCACCGAGAACCGTGACACGGGGGGGGCACCGTGATCCCCACCGAGAACCGTGACACGGGGGGAGCACCGTGATCGCCACGAGCATCCCGACACGCGGAGGGAACCTTGCCCCACCGGGAGCACCGTGACCCCGCCAGGCACCGAGGGCGGAGCGGGGCCGCCGCCCGGTGCCGCCCGGCCCGTCCCGACCCTCCCGAGCGCGTTCCGAGCCCCGGTGCAATGACAGGGCAGCCGGTGCCCCTGGCACGTTCCGAGCCGCGGCCGCCCCGGCGCCGGGGATGGCACCGATGGCCCGGCCGGTTCGCCGCGGCTCTCGCCAAAAACCCGAATAAAAATAAGAACGGAACGCGGATTCCCGGCGGGCCGAGAGGAGAGGAGAGCACAGGGGTCGGTCGGTCGGTCGGTCGGTCGGTAGGCACCGGCCGGGCGGGGACGCTTACCGCTGCATTTTAATTGTCCGGGCGGGAGCCGCTAATCACGGCCCGACGGCGGCCGCCGAAGCCCCGGGCGTGCGTCCGTGCCCGTCCCGCACGCAGAGGTCGTCCGGGCCCGGTCCCACGGCGCAGCCCCCGCGGCCGCTCTGCCCAAACAAACGGGAGCAGAGTGAGGCCGAGGGCGGCAGCACCGGGAGCCCCGCGCCGGGAGAGGAGCGGCACCGCGGTACCGCCGCTGCGAGCCGGGCCGCCGCGACTGGCGGCGTCTATTTTGGGAGCCGTCCCGGTGGCTTCTCAAGTGACAAACGCGCCAGGGGGGTGGCAGACAGCCCGGCGGGGGCCGAGCGCCGTGCGGGGCCGGCAGCGGCCGCGGGGGCCCGGCCGCGGCTCGCCCACGTCCCCCCGGGATGAGCCCCGGAGCCGCTTCCCCCGCCCCAGCGGAGCATCCCCGCGCTCCGGTGGGTACGGGGCGTTCGCCGGGACCGGCAGCGCCCAGCTCCGCTCCGGCCCCATCCCCGGCTCCATCCCCGGCTCCATCCCCGGCTCCGTACCGGCTCCGGCCCCGGCACCCTGTCCCCGGTTCCCGGCGGCGGCGGCAGCGCCCGTGCGGGCCCGCGGCGAGGCACGGCGGCCGTTCCGGCACCGGGAGCTGGCGATGCCCGCCCGCCCCGATCCCCCCGCCGCGCTCGGCTCCCGCTAACCTAAATAACTCGGTACGGCGGCGGCGGGAGCATGTGCAGAGCGCGGCCCTCCCTCCCCCCGCTCCTGAAATATTAATGCCGCGGGATGAGCCGAGCCGAGCCGAGCCGAGCCGAGCCGAGCCGAGCCGTGCCGAGCCGAGCGGGGAACGCGCTGGCATCCCCAGCCGGGACAGCGCGCCCGGGACACGCAGCCGGGCAGGGCTGTCCCCAAAGTGTCCCCAAAGGGACCGCACCGTGTCAGGGACCGGGGCTGCGGGCCGGGGAGGAGCCGCTCGGGAAGATCCCGGTGGGAGACGGGTCTGGATATCCCGGGAGTGGCGGGAGAGCGCAGAGAAGGGCCCCGGGCCCGTCCCCACGCGCGCGCGTCCCTGACAGCGTCACCTCACCGGGGACACCGCCGCACCGGCGCCGTGCCGCCATGAGCGCGAGGACCGGGAGCGCGTCACGCCCGGTGTGTCACGCCCGGTGTGTCACGGTGACAGCCACCTGCCGCTCCGGACCGCGGCGGCGGCATCGCCCGCGGGACGGGACCGGCGGCACCGGCAGCGCCCGAGCGGCGGCGGCCGCGTCCCGCAGGTCTCCGGGTGATGCCCGGGCCCCGATGATGCCCGGTACCGGCAGCGATGCCCGGTGCTGCGCGGGGCCGGAGCAGAGACTGCAGCTCCCGGCGCGCCGTACCGGTGCCGTGCCGTGCTGGGGCCGTTCCGTGCCGTGCCATACCCACAAGAGCACCACGGCCGGGACGCAGGAGCGGCCGCCGCTGAGTCAGGCCGGGCCTGGCCACCACCGGCCCCGCGGCCCCGCTCGGCCCCGCCGCTCGGCCCGGACCCGTCCGCGGCCCGGCTCCAACCGCTCCATCCCCGGCGTTACCGCACGAACCGGCCCCCCTCACCTCGGCACGCTCCGTGGCCCCTCGCCCCTCTGGCCCGGCTCCTCCAGCCCCGTTCCCGGCCCGGCCCCGCCGCTCCATCCCCAAGGCCCCGCCGCGGCCCTCCCGGCCGGTGCTGCCGGGCGGCGGCGGCCGGTGCGGGATGCGGCGATGGCAGCGGCGCCGTCCGCTCCCCTCCGTGCCCCCGGGCGGCCCCGCCGCACTCACCGCTCGGCCGCGGCCGCCGCCGCTCCGCTGCCCCCGCTCCGCCGCTCCGGGACCGGGACCGGGACCGGGCCGGAACCGCACGGACCGACCGCGCCTGCGCTGCCCCCACCGCGGGCGGTGCCAACGGCCCCGCCCCGCCCCCGCTACCATGGCAACGGGATTGACCACGCCCACTTTGCGCTCTGAAATGAGTTGGCCACGCCCCATTCGGCATCGCAACTGCTCTGGCCACGCCCCTTTGTGCTGCCATGGCAACGTTCATGGCCACTCCCCCTCCGCCATGACAACAAACATGGCCTCGCCCTTGTCGCCATGGCAACGGGCCCGACCAGCGCCCTCTGGTGGCGGGAGGTGAGTTCTGCACCCCAGAGCCCGCGGGGACCCCCAAACACCCCCAGAGCCCCCAAACACCCCCAGAGCCCCTAAAAATCCCCTAAACACCCCCAGAGCCCCCCAAACCCCCCAAACACCCTCCAAACACCCCCAGAGCCCCTAAACAACCCCAAACACCCCCAGAGCCCCCAAACGACCCCCAGAGCCCCTAAAAATCCCCTAAACACCCCCAGAGCCCCCAAACGACCCCCAAACACCCTCCAAACACCCCCAGAGCCCCTAAACAACCCCAAACACTCCCAGAGCCCCCAAACACCCCCTAAATAACCCCAAACACCCCCAGAGCCCCCAAACACCCCCTAAACAACCCCAAACACCCCCAGAGCCCCCTAAACACCACCCAAACACCCCCAGAGCCCCCAGACCCCCTAAACATCCCCAGAGACCCTCAACTCCCCGCTAGATTCCCCTAAACACTCCCAGAGCCCGTGGAGACTCTCTCAAACACCCCCAGACCCCTTAAACACCCCCAACCCCCCATTAAACACCCCAGACGCCCCTAAACACCCCCAGAGCCCCCAGACCCCCTAAACATCCCCAGAGACCCTCAACTCCCCCCTAGATTCCCCTAAACACTCCCAGAGCCCGTGGAGACTCTCTCAAACACCCCCAGACCCCCTAAACACTGTGGAAGTCCCACAAACACCCCATAAACACCCCCAGACCCCCCCATTAAACACCCCAGACGCCCCTAAACACCCCCAGAGCCCCCAGACTCCCCCCTAAACACTCCCTAAATACCCTCAGAGCCCCCTAAGCACCCCCAGAGCCCCCCAAACACCCCCAGGCCCCTTGGGACCCTTCCCAGGACCGTTCTGTGACCCTTCAGGACTCTTCCTGGCCCCCACCCAGAGCGCCCCCAGACCCCTCTAAACCCCCCAAGGTCCCCTCAAGGGAGACCCTGGGACCTGTGGGGACCCCCTGTGACTCACCCAGAGCGCCCCAGACCCCGCTGCAGCCCCCCAGGACCCCCTGCACCCCCCGTTTGTGCCCCTGACTCAGCCCACACGTGTCCCCAAACCTTCACGCATGTCCCGCGTCCCCTTGCGTTCCACCTCCATCTCCTGTCCCCACATGTGTCCCCCCGGTGTCCCCCGTGACCCCCTCTGTGGCCCCATGTCCCCACATGTCCCCACATGTCCCCCTATGTCGCCGTGTCCCCATCTCCCCTCGGTGTCCCTCTGTCTCCCCCGTGTCCCCCTGTGTCCCCCCATGTCCCCATGTCAGGGCTCTGTGTCCCTCTGTCCACCCATGTCCCCCTGATCCCCTCGGTGTCCCCATGTGCCCCCCATGTCCCTGTGTCCCCCCATATCCCTTCGGTGTCCCCATGTCTCCCCCGGTGTCCCTGTGTCCCTCCCATGTCCCCGCGGGTCCCCCTGTGTCCCATCATGTCCCCATGTCCGGTCTCTTCCTGTCCCCAGTGCGGAGTGGGGGTCCCTCACCCCCAGGGCTGTGGTGTCCCCCTGCTGTTCCCCGTGTCCCTGTCCCTGTCCCCCCTGTCCCCGTGTCCCAGAGGCGCAGGCGGGGCTGTCCGTGGTGTCCCCCCCCGTGTCCCTGTCCCCCGTGTCCCTGTCCCGGTGTCCCAGAGGCGCAGGCGGGGCTGTGAACGGTCTTTAATGAGCACACAACGGTTCCTACATCGGCCGTGTGACACCGCGGGGACACGGGACCCCCCCGGGGCCACCGCCCCGAACACCTACAGGGACCTACGGGGGCACGGGGGACACGGGGGGACACCCCCGCAGGGACCCGGGGACGGGCAGGGGACACGGGGGGCAGGGGCTGCGACACCCCCGCAGGGACAGGGACACGGGGGGCAGGGGGGTGACAGGGGAGGGGACATGGGAGGGGGCCCGGGACCTCAGCTGGCAGTGAGCAGTGAGTGGGGATGGGGATGGGGATGGCGGCAGGGAGAGAGCTTTGGAGGGGGCAGAAATGGGGGTCAGGGAGGGGGGACAGAGGGATTGGGATGGGGTCAGGTTGGAGATGGGGTTCAGGGATGGGGGAGATGGGAATGGGGGGGCAGGAATGGGATCAGGATGGGGCTCTGATGGGATCAGGGTGGGTTCTGATGGGGTCATAGTGGGTTCTGATAGAATCAGGATGGGGTCCTGATGGGATCAGGGTGGGTTCTGATGGGATCAGGTTGGGGTTCTGATGGGATCAGGGTGGGTTCTGATGGGGTCGGGATGGGTTCTGATGGGATCAGGGTGGGTTCTGATAGGATCAGGGTGGGTTCTGATGGGATCAGGACGGGGTTCTGATGGGATCAGGACGGGGTTCTGATGGGATCAGGATGGGTTCTGATGGGATCAGGACGGGGTTCTGATGGGATCAGGTTGGGGTTCTGATGGGGTCATAGTGGGTTCTGATAGAATCAGGATGGGGTTCTGATGGGATCAGGGTGGGTTCTGATGGGATCAGGGTGGGTTCTGATGGGATCAGGATGCGTTCTGATGGGATCAGGATGGGTTCTGATGGGATCAGGACGGGGTTCTGATGGGATCAGGTTGGGGTTCTGATGGGATCAGGGTGGGTTCTGACGGGATCAGGGTGGGCTCTGACGGGATCAGGACGGGGTTCTGATGGGATCAGGGTGGGTTCTGATGGGATCAGGATGGGTTCTGATGGGATCAGGTTGGGATTCTGATGGGATCAGGACGGGGTTCGGGCTTGGGGCGGGGGTCCAGGGCCGGGGCAGGAAGGGGGGGTCCCTGCGTCTCCCCTACGCTAGTGACACAAACCACTTCAGAGTATTTCCACGTGATGCACAAACAAGTCAAAAATTCACTGATCCAAATCCAACGTGCAAACAGAAAAGGGCCGGGGGGGCACCCAGCGCCCCCGGCCCCCGGCGGCCCCCGCGCGGCACGGCCCGGCCCGGCACGGCCCGGCACGGCCCGGCCCGGCACGGCCCCGCCGGCGGCGGCAGCGGCGGCAGCGGCGGCGCGGGGCCCGCGGCCGGGCAGCCCCGCCGCACCGGAGCCGGAGCCGGGCCCGGGCGCCTCACTCGGGGGACTCGGGTCCGCCTCTACCAGATGCCGCTCGACCGGCCCCCGGGGGGAGCGAGAATCCGGGCCGAGGCTCGTTTTGGAACGTGGTCATCGATCTGAGAACCTGCCGGACACACGGACACACGGACGCTCGGACGGGGGCCCGGGGGGGCGGGGACACTGACCAGAACTGACCAACACTGACCAGTCCTGACCAACAGCGACCAGCACTGACCAACGCTGACCAGAACTGACCAGAGCTGACCAGCACTGACCAATACTGACCACCACTGGCCAATACCGACCAACACTGACCAACACTGACCAGTAGTGATCAGCACTGACCAACACTGACCAGTGCTGACCGGCACTGACCAACGCTGACCGGCACTGACCAACGCTGACCAGAACTGACCAACACTGACCAGCACTGACCAGAGCTGGCATTCAGGTCGTCCCCCCCCGTGCCCACGCCGTGCCCGAGGGCCAGAACCGCCGGTGCCAGCGGAGCCCCGAGCGGCGCTGCCCGGTACCGAGCCCCCGGTCCAGCGCGGGGAGGGGGCTGCCCCAGCTGGCACAGCCCTCGGTGCCCCCCAAGCTGGCACAGCCCCCGGTGGCCCCCAAGCTGGCACAGCTCCCAGTGCCCCCCAAGCTGGCACAGCTCCCAGTGCCCCCCAAGCTGGCACAGCCCCCGGTGCCCCCCAAGCTGGCACAGCCCCGGTGCCCCCCAAGCTGGCACAGCCCCAGTGCCCCCCAAGCTGGCACAGCCCCGGTGCCCCCCAAGCTGGCACAGCCCCAGTGCCCCCCAAGCTGGCACAGCCCCGGTGCCCCCGGCCCGTCCCCCAGCGCAGCCGCAGGACGGACGGTGCCCGGGGGGGGGCGTGGGCCGGGGGCTGCCGCTGGGGCTGGGGGCACCTCCCTGCTCTGCCACGGCCCCTGCCCGGGGATGTTTGTTGGGGTACCCTGGGAGCGCCCTGCGGGGGCACAGTGGGGACAGCCCGGAGCCGGAGGGGGTGACAGGACAGCAGTGGCAGGGACACCTGCGGTGGCACTGGGGACACCCGGGGGGTGACGGGGGACAATGGGGACACCCGGGGGGTGACAAGGGGCAATGGGGACGGCCTGCAGCAGGAGGGGGTGACAGGACAGCCCTAGGGAGAGGGATGGAGGGACACCTGCGGTGGCACCGGGGACACCCGAGGGGTGACGGGGGACAATGGGGACAGCTGCAGTGGCAATGGGAACACCCGGGAGGTGACGGGGGACAATGGGGACACCCGGGGGGGTGACAAGGGACAATGGGGACACCCGGGGGGGTGACAGGCGCCCGGCGGGGGCACCGGGCAGGGCACCGGGCCCGCTCTTACCGGACAGGCTGAAGCTGGACTCGTGCAGGTCCCTCATGCCCCCGTGTCGCGTGGCCGGCCGGGTGGGCGTATCGGCCAGCGGCGTCCCCGTCTCTTTTTTGCCGGCATGCACGACCACGGCCACGTCCCCCAGGTACGGGGTGCGGTCCACGGCCCGCAGCTTCAAATTCTGCCGGGAGCGAGAGGAGAGAGCGGAGAGAGAGCGGAGAGAGCGGAGAGAGCGGAGAGAGCGGAGAGAGCGTCAGCCGGGCCGGGCGCGGGCTTTGGGCGCCAGGGGTGCCAGGGCCGGGGTGCCAGGGGTGCCAGGGGTGCCAGGGCCGGGCGGGGCGGGGGGCTCGGGCCGGGCCGTGCTGGGGCTGGGGAGGGGGCGCTCGGAGGGGGCTGGGGGCGATCCCGGTGCAAAGCAGAGCAGGGACAGGAGCAGGGGCTGGGGGGGTTGGGGGGCCCTGGCAGAGCAGCCCCGAGCCCCGTCCCCCCGGCGGAGCCGAGCCGAGCCGAGCCGAGCCAAACCGAGCCGAGCCGAGCCGAGCCGAGCCAAGCAAAGCAAAGCCAAACTGAGCTGAGCCAAGCCGAGCCGAGCCAAGCAAAGCAAAGCAAAGCAAAGCAAAGCAAAGCAAAGCAAAACAAAGCAAAGCCAAACTGAGCCAAGCCAAGCCAAGCCAAGCCAAACCGAGCCGAGCCAAGGCCATGCAATGCCCTGTTGCCCCCACAGCCACCCAGAGCTCCCGAGAAGTGCCCCAGTGCTGGCCAAGCCTTCCTGTGAGCGGCTCCCTCCCCACGCTGTCCCCAGCCTGTCCCCTTCCCCGTGATGTCCCAGCATCACACCACGCTGTCCCCAGCCTGTCCCCCACAGCCCCACCCAGCGCGGGCACGGGCGGTGGCAGAGCCGCCGGGTGTCACCAGGGCAGCCCCAGGGATGTGTCCCTGTCCCGGTGTCACTGTGGCAGCCCCAGGGATGTGTCCCTGTCCCGGTGTCACCAGGGCAGCCCCAGGGACGTGTCCCTGTCCCGGTGTCACCATGAGCTGCGGGGCTGCCCCGGGACAGCCAGCAAAGGGCACAGCCTGGGCCAGGGCACAGTGAGGCCTGGTGCCTTGGAACGGCCATGGGCCACGCACGGGTGGGGACAAGTGTCCCAAGTGTCCCCTGCAGTGCCACGGTGCTGGCAAGGACCAGGGGAGTGCCCTGTGTCACATGCTGACCCGCAGGGACCCGGCTCCGTGCTGCTGGCACGGCATGGCACCGCCTGGCACTGCCACCGTCCCCTCCAGCAGCCAGCACGGTGCAGCCCTGTCCCTCACCGTGGCATTGCTCCAGCACAGTGATGGCACTGCTATGGCATGGCCACGGCATGGTTATGATGCTGCTCTGGCACAGCCACTGCACTGCTCTGGCACGGCCACTGCACAGCTCTGGCACTGCCATGGCACTGCTTTGGCACGGCCGTGGCATCACTCTAGTACTGCCCTGGCACAGCCATAGCACTGTTCTGGCACGGCCGTGGCATCACTCTAGTGCTGCCCTGGCACGGCCCCATCCCGGGCAGCTCTGCCCCGTCCGTACCTTCTCGCGCTGCACGAGTTTCTTGTAGGCCACGTCGGGGAAGGAGCGCAGCGGGCAGAACTTGCCGGTGCCCTCGGCGCACATGAAGACGCCGTTCTCGTAGACCACGCGCCCGCGGCTGATGGTGACCAGGGGCACGCCGTGGCACCGCATGTTCTCGTACAGGTTGATGTCCCCGCCCTGCACCTGCGTGCTGGCAGACACCGTCCTGGGCACAGGGACACGCGGGGACACGGGGACGGGGCTGTCACCGTCTGCGGGGCGCGGGGAGCGTCCCCAGCGTCCCCCCCGGCGCGGGCTGCTGTTGCAGCACGGTTTTATTTCACAGGGTATGGTCTGATTTGTTGTTTGGTAGGTGTTTGGGCTTTCCCCCCTGATTTTGGAGTGACACAGAGGTTTATCTCTTTGCTACTTCCCTACTTTTCTGCCCAGCTCCAAACCCCTCCTGTCCCAAGCAGTTTTCCTCTCCTGCGTCCCCTGCCCTTGTGTCCCACCCCCAGTTCTCCTGATTAGTTGATCATTGTATCCCCCCCTGAGACCTGTCCCCATGTCGCAGACATCTTCTGTGAAAACCCTTTTCTTTAGGAGTTTTCCCCCTGAGAAGCTGGGAGGCCTCAGGAACAAAATGTAAACATTGATTATCTGCTGCTGTGGAATGCAACAGCTGCATCTGTGATTGGTCTCGTGTGGATGTTTGGAATTAGTGACCAGTCACGGCAGAGCTGGCTCTCTCTCTCTCTCTCTGTCCGAGCCACAGACCTTTGTTTTTGTTCCATTCCATTCTCAGCTTAGCCAGCCTTCTGAGATGAAACTTTTCCCTCTATTCTTTTTAGTATAGTTTAAAGGTAATGTATGTAATAAAATAACAAATCAGCCTTCTGAAACATGGAGTCAGATCCTCGTCCCTTCCCTCACCTGGAAACCCCTGTGAACACTGTCACATCCCCCCTTACAGGCTGTGGTTTGCCCCCAGCTCGTTGCCTGGGACCCTGAGACTCGGGGAGTGTAAGGTGACCGTGGTCACAAGGGTTTTGAGGTGAAGAGAGAGGCGAGAATGTTGATTCTATGGTCAGAAGGCTTGATTTATTATTTTATGATATATATATAACATTATAACTATACTAAAAAGAATAGAAAGAAAGTTCTCAGAAGGCTAGCTAAGCTAAGAATAGAAAAAAATTAATAACAAAGTTCTGTGTCTGAGCAGAGAGCGAGGGCAGCTCTGCCGTGAGTGGTCAGTAAATCCAAACACCCACAGGAGACCAACACGGATCCACCCGTGGCATTCCACAGCAGCAGATAAACATTGCTCACATCTGTTGCTGAAACTTCTCAGCTCCAGCAGGAAAAAAAATCCTAAGAAAGGATTTTAATGAAAAGATGTTCCGTGACAGCGCAACACCAAATGAAGGAACCCGGCGCCACCCCAGGCCCGCGCTGTCCTTTTGTTCCGCGTCGCTGGGGTCCCGCTGGGCCCCAAGAGGGGCACTGCCACCCCCTGCCCGCGCTGCCACCACCCAGCAGGGCCGTGCCACCGGCTGCACCTACTTGGTGGCCTCGGGGTCCCAGACCACGACGTCGGCGTCGGCGCCGGGGATGATGCGGCCCTTGCGCGGGTACAGGTTGTGCAGCTTGGCGGCGTTGGAGCTGGTCACGGCCACGAAGCGGTTCTCGTCCATCTTGCCCCCCACCTGGCGCCGCAGCGGGGTCACGATTCGGGGGGCTGCGGTGCTCCCTGTCACCCCCCCAGCGCCCCCAAAATCCCAGGGGTGCCCCAAAATCCCGGGTGCGCTGCGGGGTCAGGATCCTCGCCAGGGCAGCTCTGGGGAGCTCCGTGCCCGCCGCCCTCGTGCCCGTCCCATGGTGGGATCTCCCATCCAGCAGGGAACCCCAGCCCCGTGCCCAGGCCAGCTCTGGGGAGCTCTGTGCCCTTGTGCCAGGGGGACACAGCCCATGGTGGGATGCCCCATCCAGCAGGGTCCCCGTGAGCCCCCAGCACCAGCCCCGTGCCCAGGCCCCACTGGGGAGCTCTGTGCCCACCACCCTCGTGCCCATCCCATGGTGGGATGCCCCATCCAGCAGGGTCCCTGTGAGCCCCCAGCACCAGCCCCGTGCCCAGCCCTACCACGCCACGCTCCCAGATGATGTTCATGCGGTCCTGCACGCCGCTGACGCCGTGGGGGATCTTGGTGAAGTCCTCCTTGCCCATGGCCTTCTGCTTGGTGCTGAAGGGCCGGTGGTCCGAGGCCACGACGTTCAACGTGTCACTGCGGGGGCACGGCAGGCTGGGGGGTGGCACTGCCAGGGGTGCCCAGGGAGCCTGGGACTAGGGGAATGGGGTACCCCTGCCATGGGGTGCCCAGGGAACTCGGGGAATGGGGTACCCCTGCCATGGGGTGCCCAGAGAGCTCAGAACTCGGGGAATGGGGTACCCCTGCCGTGGATTGCCGAGGGAATGGGGCACCCAGGGAATGAGGCACCTGGAGTTCTTGGCACCCAGGGAGAAGATGTCCAAGGAATGGGGCACCCAGGGAATGGGGCACCCAAGGAATGGGGTGCCTGGAGAACAGGGTGCCCAGGGGCAGGGATTGGGCACACCCGGGGCAGGCAGCTTGGCAGCCCGGGCAGGCTCACTTGGCGAGCAGGCTCATGAGGTAGGCAGAGGTGTTGGTGTCCAGGCGCAGCGGCGGCACGGTGACGTAGGCGGCGGCGTGGAACCAGTCCTGGTGGTAGTAGTGCAGCCCGGTGAGCGTGGCGTGCGCCGTGGTGGTCTCTGCGTACACCACCTTCCCTGCGGGGAGGCACGCGTGGGCACGGGGCCGTGCCAGGCACGCCGGGCACTGCCCGGGGCACGGGGCTGAGGTACCCGCGGGGCAGGAGCCCTGTGTGCTGTGTGTGCGCTGTGTGTGTGCTGTGTGTGATCTGTGTGTGAGCTGTGTGTGTGCTGTGTGTGTGCTGTGTGTGCTGTGTGTGTGCTGTGTGTGTGCTGTGTGTGCGCTGTGTGTGTGAGCTGTGTGTGTGCTGTGTGTGCTGTGTGTGCTGTGTGTGTGCTGTGTGTGCGCTGTGTGTGCTGTGTGTGCTGTGTGTGAGCTGTGTGTGTGCTGTGTGTGAGCTGTGTGTGTGAGCTGTGTGTGAGCTGTGTGTGTGCTGTGTGTGCTGTGTGTGCTGTGTGTGTGCTGTGTGTGTGCTGTGTGTGAGCTGTGTGTGTGAGCTGTGTGTGTGCTGTGTGTGTGCTGTGTGTGTGCTGTGTGTGAGCTGTGTGTGAGCTGTGTGTGTGCTGTGTGTGCGCTGTGTGTGTGCTGTGTGTGTGCTGTGTGTGAGCTGTGTGTGTGTGCTGTGTGTGAGCTGTGTGTGTGCTGTGTGTGTGCTGTGTGTGAGCTGTGTGTGCGCTGTGTGTGTGCTGTGTGTGAGCTGTGTGTGTGTGCTGTGTGTGAGCTGTGTGTGTGCTGTGTGTGTGCTGTGTGTGAGCTGTGTGTGTGCAGTATGTGTGCTGTGTGTGAGCTGTGTGTGAGCTGTGTGTGTGCTGTGTGTGTGCTGTGTGCGAGCTGTGTGTGTGCTGTGTGTGAGCTGTGTGTGCGCTGTGTGTGTGAGCTGTGTGTGTGCTGTGTGTGAGCTGTGTGTGTGAGCTGTGTGTGTGCTGTGTGTGAGCTGTGTGTGTGTGCTGTGTGTGTGCTGTGTGTGAGCAGTGTGTGAGCTGTGTGTGAGCTGTGTGTGAGCTGTGTGTGAGCTGTGTGTGAGCTGTGTGTGTGCTGTGTGCGCTGTGTGTGTGCTGTGTGTGAGCTGTGTGTGTGCTGTGTGTGAGCTGTGTGTGAGCTGTGTGTGTGCTGTGTGTGTGCTGTGTGTGTGCTGTGTGTGAGCTGTGTGTGAGCTGTGTGTGCGCTGTGTGTGTGCTGTGTGTGAGCTGTGTGTGAGCTGTGTGTGCGCTGTGTGTGTGCTGTGTGTGAGCTGTGTGTGAGCTGTGTGTGCTGTGTGTGCGCTGTGTGTGAGCTGTGTGTGTGCTGGGTGTGTGCTGTGTGTGAGCTGTGAGCTGTGTGTGCGCTGTGTGTGCTGTGTGTGTGCTGTGTGCGTGCTGTGTGTGCGCTGTGTGTGTGCTGTGTGTGCTGTGTGTGAGCTGTGTGTGAGCTGTGTGTGTGCTGTGTGTGTGCTGTGTGTGTGCTGTGTGTGTGCTGTGTGTGTGCTGTGTGTGAGCTGTGTGTGACCTGTGTGTGTGAGCTGTGTGTGTGCTGTGTGTGTGCTGTGTGTGTGCTGTGTGTGTGCTGTGTGTGTGAGCTGTGTGTGAGCTATGTGTGTGCTGTGTGTGCGCTGTGTGTGTGCTGTGTGTGTGCTGTGTGTGCGCTGTGTGTGCGCTGTGTGTGTGAGCTGTGTGTGAGCTGTGTGTGTGCTGTGTGTGTGCTCTGTGTGAGCTGTGTGTGTGAGCTGTGTGTGAGCTGTGTGTGTGCTGTGTGTGTGCTGTGTGTGAGCTGTGTGTGTGCTGTGTGTGAGCTGTGTGTGAGCTGTGTGTGAGCTGTGTGTGTGCTGTGTGTGAGCTGTGTGTGCGCTGTGTGTGAGCTGTGTGTGAGCTGTGTGTGTGCTGTGTGTGAGCTGTGTGTGTGCTGTGTGTGAGCTGTGTGTGCTGTGTGTGAGCTGTGTGTGTGCTGTGTGTGAGCTGTGTGTGAGCTGTGTGTGAGCTGTGTGTGTGCTGTGTGTGAGCTGTGTGTGCGCTGTGTGTGAGCTGTGTGTGCGCTGTGTGTGCGCTGTGTGTGTGAGCTGTGTGTGATCTGTGTGTGAGCTGTGTGTGTGCTGTGTGTGCGCTGTGTGTGAGCTGTGTGTGAGCTGTGTGTGATCTGTGTGTGAGCTGTGTGCTGTGTGTGTGCTGTGTGTGAGCTGTGTGTGTGCTGTGTGTGAGCTGTGTGTGCGCTGTGTGTGAGCTGTGTGTGAGCTGTGTGTGTGCTGTGTGTGTGCTGTGTGCGAGCTGTGTGTGTGCTGTGTGTGAGCTGTGTGTGCGCTGTGTGTGCTCAGGTGTGTGATCTGTGTGTGATCTGTGTGTGAGCTGTGTGTGTGCTGTGTGTGAGCTGTGTGTGTGATCTGTGTGTGTGCTGTGTGTGTGCTGTGTGTGCGCTGTGTGTGTGAGCTGTGTGTGTGAGCTGTGAGCTGTGTGTGCGCTGTGTGTGCGCTGTGTGTGTGAGCTGTGTGTGATCTGTGTGTGAGCTGTGTGTGTGCTGTGTGTGCGCTGTGTGTGATCTGTGTGTGAGCTGTGTGCTGTGTGTGAGCTGTGTGTGAGCTGTGTGTGTGAGCTGTGTGTGTGCTGTGTGTGCGCTGTGTGTGCTGTGTGTGTGCTGTGTGTGTGCTGTGTGTGCTGTGTGTGTGCTGTGTGTGTGCTGTGTGTGTGCTGTGTGTGTGCTGTGTGTGCGCTGTGTGAGCTGTGTGTGTGCTGTGTGTGTGCTGTGTGTGCGCTGTGTGTGCGCTGTGTGTGTCTCATGTGTGCGCAGGTGTGTGACCCGCATGTGTCCTGCGAGCACTCAGGTGTGTGTCACCCGTGTGTTACCTGTGCGTGTCCCCTGTGTGCCCATGTGTCTGTGCTCACGTGTGTGACCTGGATGTGACCTGTGCGTGTCCCCTGTGTGTCCCTTGGGTACAAGCAGAGCTGGGGGCCCAGGTGCGCTCACCTGTGCTCGGGCACGGCCCCACAGGGACACCTGAGTTCCTGTGTCTGTGTGTCTGCCCATGTCTGTCCGTGCCCACGTCCGTGTGTCTGTCCCTGCCCACGTGTCTGTCCGTGCCCACGTCTGCCTGCGTGTCTGTCCATGTGTCTGTCCATGCCCGTGTGTCTCCACCTGCCCGCAGCCCCACACTCCACGCCCACGCCCCCATCTCCCCCCAGCCCAGGTGTGAGCCGTGTCCGTGGGGTTTCCTGTGCCCCCAAGGGCTGGGCAGGGAGGTCCCCTCCCCCCGTGTCCCCCGATTGTGTCCCCTACCCTGCATCTCGGCGGCGGCGATGACATCCCCCGTGTCCCCCCGTGTCCCCCCCGTGTCCCCCCGTGTCCCCCGATTGTGTCCCCTACCCTGCATCTTGGCGGCGGTGATGACATCCCCCGTGTCCCCCCCGTGTCCCCCCGTGTCCCCCCGTGTCCCCTACCCTGCATCTTGGCGGCGGCGATGACGTCCCCCGCGGACATGCTGGACACGTTCACCAGGTACACGGGGCAGTGGGTCTGCGCACAGGGGGTCACTGGCACTGTCCCCACGGCACCCAGCCCCCCGGGGGGCACGGGGACCCCCACGGGGCAGGGACAGCCCCCCACGCTCGGGACACTCACCCGGTTGGCGATGGTGATGACACGGTGCGTGGCCTCGGCCTCCAGCTGCAGGGACAGCAACAGTGACACGGTGACGCGCGCCGGCGGCACCGCAGGGACGGGCAGCGATGCCCCGGCCCGTGCCAGCCCCCCCCGGTGGCACCTGCCGTCACCCACCTCCTCAGGCCGGCTGATCTCGATGCCCTCGGGCCCCGTGATGCCCAGGTCCAGCGCTTCCTTGGCTCCCTGCGGGTTTGGGGGGTTCAGGGTGGCACGGGGTGGGTGCCCCCCGCCCGGCCGGGTGCCCGCCGCCCCCGCGCCCCCTCACCTCGGCCACCAGCTCGCCGTTCTCGGCGTGCACGCGGGCGATGGCGCCGATGTCGCGGCAGGCGCGCAGCACCTGGTACAGCTCGCTGTCCCGCAGCATGTACAGCTCCTTGTAGGCCATGAACATCTGGAACGAGTTCACGCCCTTCTCCCGCACCAGCGTCTCCATCTCCGCCTTCACCTGCGGGGCAGCGGGCTCAGGGGGGGCTCAGCCCGCCCTGAGGGGGCCCCCGGGGACACGGCGCGGGGATTTGGGGGTGACGCGGGCGGTGACAGATGCCGGAGGGGGGGTCGGGGCCGGGGTCTCCGCGCAGCGCGGCCGGGAGCCGGCTCTGATCCCCCCGCGGCGGCTGCGAGGGGATCGCGGCGCTCAGCGTGCCGTGGGACGGGGGCTGCCCACCCCCCCTGCCCGCCGCCCCCACGGGGGTCCCGCTGCGGGCCGGGGTCCCCCCGGGCTCGGGGCAGCGGCGGCAGCAGCGCCTTCCCCGCCCCGCAGAGACCCCCTTGTGCCAGGGCAGCCCCGAGCCCCCGCCCCGCTGAGCCCGGCTCAGGGCAGCTCAAAAGGCGGCCTGGGGGCTCAGCCCACCCCCCGGGCGGATAATGGGATCAGGGGGCCGGGAATGACCCCGGCAGCTGCTCCCGCCGTGCCGTGCCGTGCCGTGCCCGCTCACCTTGGGCGCCCACCAGGTGATGCCCATGTGCAGGGCGTAGTCGCAGCACACCTTGGGGTCGGCCAGGCTGCGGCACTTCTCGTAGGCGTCCAGCAGCGACGTGTCCTTGTCGGGCAGGACGTGCCCGATGATCATCGTCGTGCCCCCCACCAGCGCTGCCTGCACGGGGGGCACAGGGGCCGCGGTGGGGCTGAGGGCTCATCCCCCGGGCCTGCCCGCGGCCAGGGGAGCTGCCAGGTGTGCCCGGGCCACGTTCGGGCATTGCCCACAGCCAGGGGAGCTGCCAGGTGTGCCCGGGCCACGTTCGGGCATTGCCCACAGCCAGGGCAGCTGCCAGGTGTGCCCGGGCCACGTTCGGGCATTGCCCACAGCCAGGGGAGCTGCCAGGTGTGCCCGGGCCACGTTCGGGCATTGCCCACAGCCTTGGGGGGGTGCTGGCTGCAGACAGGGACCCCCGCGTCCCCCCGGCCCCGCCAATGGCTGCCCCTGTGCAGCAGCACATCTGGACGCATGGCACATCTGGAGAGCCCCATCCTGCCGTGCCGGGGCACCCCCAGCCCCGGCGCTGGGTTTGGGGTGCTGAGGGAGCCCCAGCACAGAGCCCAGGGTGGGTTTGGGGTGCTGAGGGAGCCCCAGCACAGAGCCCAGGGTGGGTTTGGGGTGCTGAGGGAGCCCCAGCACAGAGCCCCGGGTGGGTTTGGGGTTCTCAGGGACCCCAAGCACAGAACCCCGGGTGGGTTTGGGGTTCTCAGGGACCCCAAGCACAGAACCCCGGGTGGGTTTGGGGTGCTGAGGGAGCCCCAGCACAGAGCCCAGGGTGGGTTTGGGGTGCTGAGGGAGCCCCAGCACAGAGCCCAGGGTGGGTTTGGGGTTCTCAGGGATCCCCAGCACAGAACCCCGGGTGGGTTTGGGGTGCTGAGGGAGCCCCAGCACAGAGCCCAGGGTGGGTTTGGGGCCGCTGGGCGCCCCCCCGTTGCCGTTGCCGTTGCCGTTGCCGTTGCCGTGGGCGGCAGGGCAGGCGCGGTGGCCCCGCCGCTGTCCCCGGCTCACCCCGCCCCGCTAATCCCCAAAGCTCCTTTGCCCACGGGCGCTCTCGGGAGGAGCTGCCGGCCTGGCGCCGCCACGAGCGGGTGACGGGGACACGGAGCGGGGCTGGCATGTGGCGCCCGTGGGCATCGCACGGGGCCCTTCCACCAAACCGGACCCTTCTCCCAGAACGCTCTAATAGCGACTCCCACTCTCAACATAATGCAATTAATATAACATAATTAACACAACATAATTGAACTATACCCTAATTTAACGTAACTTTTACCTACAACACCACCAGCACAGCGCTGAGCCCCCTGCCCGGGGACACCGAGCACAGCCTGGGGACAGCCTGGGGACAGCCTGGGGACAGGCACGGCCAGCGCCGGCCTGGCACAATGGCCGCTCTGTGTGGGCACCGGGGACAGCGGGACAGGCTGCAGGGACAATCGTGGGCCGGCCCAAGCAGCGACACCCGGTGCGCGGTGACACCGGCACGGGGAGGTGGCCGAGCTGGCACAGGGTGCCACGGCCCGGCACGGGGATGCGGGCACACAACGGCCCCGTGGGCAGCCCGGGCAGGGCAGGGCACGGCTCGCGGCTACCTTGGTGCCGTGGTAGAAGTCATCGACGCAGGTGGCGTTCATGAAGGTCTGGTGGAAGTGGGTGCTGGTGTCGATGCCGCCGGGGATGACGAGCTTGCCGGTGGCGTCGATGACCTTGGCGCCGCCGGGGATCATCAGCTCGCGGCCCACCTGCTGGATGATGCCGTTCTCGATGTACACATCGGCCTCCAGCGTGCAGTCGTCGTTGACCACCTTGCCGCCCTTGATCAGGATCCGCACGCTGGCCGCGTTGGCCATCATGGTGCTGCGGGCACGGGGCGGCGGGGTGAGCGCCGGGAGCGCCCACGGGAACCGGGGCACCGCGCCGCCCGCCCCGCGCCGCCCGCCGTGCCCGGAGGTGCCCCCGGGGCTGAGCCCGCAGCCGTGCGTCCCGCACGGGCCGCGGGGATGGATTATCCCGGGAAATCGCGCAGAGGAGGGGCTGGCACGGGGCTGGGGCCGCGTCCGTGCCAGGGACCCGCTGCGGGGACTGCGGGCTGCACCTCGCCGGTGCCAACCCCCTGGAGATCCTGAGCAGGGCTGCCAGAGCGCCTCTGTGCCACCCTGCACTGCCAGTGCCACCCACCCTGCCACCCTGCACTGCCAGAGCGCCTCTGTGCCACCCTGCACTGCCAGTGCCACCCACCCTGCCACCCTGCACTGCCAGCGCCACCCCCCTGCAGCACCTGAGCAGGGCTGCCCATCCCTGCCACCCTGCCAGTGCCACTGTCTGCCACCCTGCACCGCCAGTGCCACCCGTGCCACGGGGACATGGCCGTGTGCCCCCACACCCAGGGCACACTGCCCACCGTGTCCCTGTGAGTGCCCAGGACTGGCACGGACAGCTCCAGAGCTGGCATCACTCGCTGGGGGCTCTGCCCACTGCCCCATGAGGTGCCAGCTCTGCCAGAGACCCAGCACAGCCTGAGCCCCCGGCAGGGAGGGGCATCCCCAGCCACCATCAATAAATTCAATAAATCCTTCGGTGAAGGTCAAACACCATCGACCCGCCGGAGCAGGGACAGCAGTGCCAGCTGTGCCCACCCGGGGGGCATCAGGTGGGCTGGGACCCCCCCAGAGCCCCCAGAGCAGCAGAGACCCACGGAGAGACCCACGGAGAGACCCCTGCCCCTCTGCGCCCACTGCAGGGACCCCTGCACCAGGCAGAGCCCCTGGCACCCACACGGGCAGCGTGGGGCACTCTGGCACGACTGGCACGGTGCCGGCACTGGGCAGCGCTGTGGGAACCGCCCCTGGTGCCCACCCAGCCCCTGGCACAGCCCCACCGGAGCCAGAACCGAGCTGGGGGCACAGGCTGCTGCTGCTGCTGGGTGCCAGGCGGTGTCCGGTGCCGCCACAGCCCCTCAGGAGGGCACCGGGACTGGCACGGGGCTCTGAAGGGACCGTCCCGAGCCGTGCCAGGGCTCTGCAGCACCTGCTGGGCACAGATGGCTCCCGAGGCTGGGCTGGCAGCTGGGCATGCCGGGCTGGCACAGCTGCAGGGAGGGGACAGGGGCACCCCAGGGACCAGCACAGCTGCACCGGGGGGTTCAGCGGCCCCTCACGGCCCGGCCCCTGCCCCCGGCGCTCCCGGTGCCAGCTGGAGCCGTGCCCGCTGCCCTCGCCCCGCACAGAGCAGCAGCAGCTGCCGGCCCGGGCAGGGCCCCCCCTCGGGAATGTCACCGGCACGCACAGCTGTGACACCGCTCCGGGGACACCGCGGGACCGGGGCGGGCGGCACCGGCCCCGTGCGGCGTGCCAGGCCGCTGTGGCACGCCGGGCACGGCGGCCTCGGCTCTGCCTGGCACACGGGGAAGCTGCTGCCCCACACCAGGGGCGTGCCAGGGGACGCCTGGGACACCGGGGCTGCACTGGGGGGACAAGGGGGTGACAGGGACAAGGGGTCACCCAGCTCTGAGCCCCCACACCGACACCAGGGGCACGACACAGGGGCAGGGATCGGCCCGGGCGGGGTGAGAGCAGAGGGGACGAGCTGTGCCAGGGTGGCACCGTGGGGCACGATGGCACTGCCGGCCCTGGGAGCCCAGGGCAGGGCTGGGGGTGCAGGAGGGGCACAGGGAGGGGTGGCACGGCTCGGGGAGGGGTGGCACAGAGCAGAGGGAGGGACGGAGCGGGCAGCACGTGGCAGCCCGAGATGAAAGCAGAGCTGTGCCCAGGGTGGCACCATGGGGCACACGGGCCCTGCGAGCCCCTGGCAGCTCAGGGCAGGGCAGGGGGTGGAGGAGGGGTTCAGGGAGGGGTGGTACGGTGCAGGGAGGTGTTCAGGGAGGGCTGGCACGGCTCGGGGAGGGCTGGCACGGTGCAGAGAGAGGGGTGGCACGGTGCAGGGAGGGGTGGCACAGTGCAGAGAGAGGGGTGGCACGGAGCAGGGAAGGGTGGCACGGTGCAGGAAGGGTGGCACAGTGCAGGGAAGGGGTGGCACGGTGCAGGGAAGGGGTGGCACGGTGCAGGGAAGGGGTGGCACGGTGCAGGGAAGGGTGGCACGGTGCAGGAAGGGGTGGCACGGTGCAGGGAAGGGTGGCACGGTGCAGGGAGGGGTGGCACGGTGCAGGGAAGGGTGGCACGGAGCAGGAAGGGTGGCACGGTGCAGGGAGGGGTGGCACGGTGCAGGGAGGGTTCAGGGAGGACTGGCACGGCTCGGGGAGGGCTGGCACGGCTCGGGGAGGGCTGGCACGGTGCAGAGGCAGGGCTGGAGCAGGCAGCACGTGGCAGCCCGAGATGAAAGCAGAGCCGCACTGACGGATCTGGAGCACACGGAGCGACTGCCAGCGGTGCCGCAGCACCGGGCACCGTGACACCCCCGGCACGGGGAGGGCGGAGGGGGCGTGGGCACGGCCCGGGGGCCGCGGGGCTGCCAGGGGCGCAGGGCACGGAGCACCGAGAGGAGGCGGCAGCCGCACACGCTGCCCGCGGCCAGCGCAGAGCCATCCCCGCCGCTGCCACCGCTCCGGGCACCTCTGCCACCCTGTGCCAGCCACCCCTGGCACCGCCCCGATGTCCCCACGCCGCCAGGGCCGTGCCCAGCGCTGAATGCCCACGATGGCCCGCCTGGCACACCGCTGCTCCCATTTCCCCTTGACTGTCCCCGGGTCACACCCAGCGCTCCCACTGCTCACACCGGTGACCCCCAAGCTCACACCGAGCGTCCCCGGGGCCTCCGTCCCGCCGTGCCCCTGCCCGCGGTGCCAGCCTGGCACCGGCCCCGGGGGCACCGGGGCCGCGTCTCGCGTTCCAGCCGGCGCTGCGGCGGTGGCACGGCCGGCACCGGCCCGAGCCTGGTGCCAGCCAGCGGGCCCCGGGCAGGGCAGAGCCGCAGCGCCGGCGCCGGGGGGCACCGGGGGCGGCCCGGGACCCCCGCCCAGCCCGGCACGCGAAGCGGGGGCTCGCGGGGACGGCTGTGCCGCCGGGACAGCTGCGGCCCCGCAGGACAAAGGGACCCCGGCCCGGCGGGGCTGCCGGGGGCACCTGTTGGGGTCGGGGCGGCCGCCGGGCCCGGCCTTTGTGCCGGGGCTGCCGCATCGTGCGGCCCCCGCCGCCCCCCGCTTTTGTCTGCGCCGCCGAGACCCCACCGGGCCCGACCCCACCCTGCGCCCGCCCCCCCCGGGGCTCCCCTTTGTCACGGTGCCCTCGGTGACCGCCGCGCCGCCGGCACCGACCGCGACCACCGCCCGTGGCCGGCCAGGGGTGGCGGCTGGGTGGGCACGGCTCGGAGCGCCGCCCCGGCGGGGGGGGCACCGAGCCCGGCCCGGCCCTGCCCGGCTCCGATCCGGTGTCGCTGTCCCGGTGCCGGAGGAGCTGCGGTGTCACCGAGCCACCGCCCCGGGAAGGAGCGGGGATGGCGGCAGGAGGAGGAGGAGGAGGATGCTCCGTCAGAGCCGGGATGCTGCTGCTGCGGCCGCTCCTCGTCCCCGCGGGCACCTTGGCCCGGCCCGGCCCGGAACGGGCACGGAACGGGCACTGCGCGGCCACGCCCGAGCGGGCACGGGGCGCTGCGGAGGGTCCCGGTGCCGGCTGCGGGGACACGGGGCAGTCCCATCGCCGCTCCCGGGCCCCGTCACCGCCCGGCGCCGACCCCCGGGGCACTGCGGCAGAGGCCGGAGCGGCGGGCACCGGAACCGGGCTGCGGCCGAACGGGGGGGCCGGCCCGGGGACCCTCGAGAGCCGGGCCCGGTGCGGGCGCCGGGCTGGGCCGGGCCCGGGCGCGGCTCGGGGGCGGTGCCGCTGCCGCGGGTCCGTTCCCGGAGCGCGATGCGGGCCGGGCGGGGGTCCCGGTGCGCGGTCCGGAGGCGCGGGGGGTGCCGGTCTCGCCGGCCCGGGGCGGCTCCGCAGACAAAGCCCGGGGCCGCCCAGCACAAAGGATGCTCGGAGCCGGGGCGGGGCCGCCCGGGAGACCCGGCGGAACAATGAGCCGGGCCCGGAGGGACCCCCGCCGCCCCTCGCCGCCCGCCGCCCCGGGCTCCGCGCTCCGCCGCGCCCCGGCACCTGCCGCTCCGCTCCCGGTCGCGATACGGCGCCGAGAGCGACCGGGCCCGACCGAGGAGCAGCAGCCGTGCCCGGCATCGCACCGTGCCGGGGCGAACCCCTCGCGCTGTCGCGACACCACCGCCTGTCGCGACAGGTGTGTCGCCACGGGTGGGCGGCGGCCGCGCGCAGCTGCTCTGCGCGGCGATTCCCGCGAAGCGCCCCGGGCGGGGACGGCGGGCGCTCCCCTCCATCCTCGCCCGTCCATTCACTCGCGCCTGCCGAGACGCGCGCACCTGTCGCGATTGTGCAGCCCGTCGCGATAACGAGCCGGGTCCGCAGGAGCGGGAAAGGAAAAGCCGAGCACGGTCCGGCGCGGCCCGGCTCGGCCCGGCTCAGCCCGGCTCGGCTCACCCCAACCAAACCCAGCCCAGCCCAGCCCGGCCCGGCCCCGTCCGGTCCGATCCGCTCCGACCCGGTTCGGTTCGGCCGGACCCAGCCCCGCTGCGCCCCGCCCGGTCCGGTACCGCCGGTACCTCCCGCTCCGGTGCCGCTCCCGGTGCCGCTGCGGCCGCGATCGCCTCTCACCCGAACCTGCGCCGCGGGGGCGGGGCCTGGCCGCGCCTGCACCAATCACCGCCCGCCCTGGCGCCGGGGGGCGGGGCCGAGCCCCCCAGCAGGGTGGGCTGCGCGCGGCCTGACTGACAGCCGGAGGGGGCGGGGCCAGGGCCCGGGGCTCCGCCCCCCGCCACCTGCACGCGCCGTTGCCGTGGTGACGGAGCGCGCGCGGATACCCCCGGTGACCCCGGGACCCCCCCGTGACATCCCCGGGACATCCCCTGGGAACCACCCGGGACACCCCAACACACCCCCGGGACACCCTCGGGACATCCCCGGGACAACCCTGGACCCCTCCCCGGGACACCCCTGAGAACCCCCCTGACACGCCTGGACCCCCCCATGACACCCCTATGACACCCCCGGGACCCCCGTGGCACCCCTGTGACACCCCTAGGAACCCTTCAGGACACCCCCGGGACACCCCTGGACCCCCTCATGACAGCCCCGTGACCCCCCTGGGACCCCCGGGACTTCCCCGGGACATCCCTGTGACATCCCCGGTGACCCCTGGGAACCCTCGGGACACCCCCAGGACACCCCTGGGACACCCCTGGAACTCCTCTTGGAACCGTGGGGGTTCCTCCCTGGGAACCCTCGGGACATCCCCTGGACCCCCCGGGGCACCCCCCGGGCCCCCTCTTGGGACCCCCGCGACACCCCTGGAACATTTCTGGGACACCCCTGGACCCCAAACAGTGCCTGGAAACACCCAGTGGTGCCCAGTCCATCCCAGTAACACCGGGCAGTGCCCAGCATACCCCACCAGCTGCCAGCCCTGGACTGTCCTGGCAGTGCCCAGGAGCTCCTGGCACAGCCCCTCTGGGTGCCGTCAGGCGCCTGAGGTGTGGTGACAGGACAGAGGTGCTGTCCCCATCCTGCCCTGTGAGCAGCCTGGCACACTGCTGGTGGCACCGGACACTCACAGTGACAGATGTGGCACTTGGCTGTGGGGCAGCAGTGGGGACACGGGGCTGGGTCATGGGGTTGGGGATCTTCTGCTTCACCCACATCCTAATGTCCACTTCCCATCCCATCCCATTATCCCGTTATCCTGTTATCCCATCCCATCCTATCCCATAATCCCATGCCATGCCATGCCATGCCATGCCATGCCATGCCATGCCATGCCATCCCATCCCATCCCATCATCCCATGCCATGCCATGCCATCCCATCCCATCCCATTATCCCATGCCATGCCATGCCATGCCATCCCATCCCATCCCATCATCCCAACCCAGTGGTGCCACCCTGTCCTTGGGCACTGCCTGGCTCTGCCAGGTCCTGTCCTGGGCACCCCCTTTGGTGTCTCTGGGGCTTTGCTGTCTCCCCTGTACTGGGGACACCAGGGACAAACATTCTGTCCCTGCCAGGACCCCCAGGTCCTTCCAGAGCCACCCCAGGACTGTCACAGCCAGGGGCTCTCCCTCCCCAGGGCAGCAGGTGGCATTTGTCCCTGTCCCTGGCATTTGTCCCTGTTGGTGCCTCCTCCAGCCAGGCTGGGCCCTGCTGCCCTTGGGCACAGGGACAGCTCTGCACAGGTCTGGTGACCACAGGCACAAATCTGGGTGGGAAGGGACCCCAAATCCCACCCAGTGCCACCCTTGCCATGGCAGGGACACTGCCACTGTGCCAACCCCAGTGTTCAGCCTGGCCCTGGGCACTGCCAGGGATCCAGGGGCAGCCCCAGCTGCTCTGGGTGATGCCTTGTGCAGGCTGAGCTGGAGCAGAGGCTGGGCAGAGCTAAAGAATCAAACAGGGATTTATTCAAAGCATCTCCTGCATGGATCCACCTTGGGCAGCACAAGAGCCCAGCCAGGGCTGCACCCAAGATGAACCAAAATGGTCCCAAAACGAACCCAAGATGAACGAAAATGGCCCCAAAATGAACCCAAGATGAACCAAACTGGTCACAAAATGAACCCAAGATGAACCAAAATGGTTCCAAAATGAGCCCAAGATGAACCAAAATGGCCCCAAAATGAACCCAAGATGAACCAAAATGGGCCCAAAACGAACCCAGGATGAACCAAAATGGCCCCAAGATGAACCAAAATGGCCCCAAAATGCAGAACCAGGCACGGGGTCTGTCACTGTGATCAGTTCTGCTCCATTTGCACCTTGCAGTTCATTGTCCCATTCCAGCTTTAGCCCAGGCAGTCCCATCCTTGTTTTTCTCTCTGCTGTTTGTGCTCCTGGGCTGAGATTTGGGTCATTTGTCCTTGGTGCCCAGCTGGAGCAGGAATTGTTTTGTGTCCCTGCTCTGTGCCCAGAGCTCAGCATCCCTGATATGAAACCCAGACCCTCACACCAAAGCAGCACAGAATGTGAAAAACAGAAAAGCCAAACCTGAGGCACCATGGGCACCCTGTGCCAGGGCCTGCCCACCCTGCCAGGGAACAATTCCCAATTCCCAATATCCCATCCAGCCCTGCCCTCTGGCACTGGGAGCCATTCCCTGGCTCCTGTCCCTCCATCCTTGTCCCCAGTCCCTCTGCAGCTCTCCTGGAGCCCCTTCAGGCCCTGCCAGGGGCTCTGAGCTCTCCCTGGATCCTTCTCCCATCCAGGTGAGCACCCCCAGCTCTGCCAGCCTGGCTCCAGGGCTCTCTGGGCTCTCTCCAGCAGCTCCATGTGCTGCTGATGTTTGGCTCTGTTCAAATCCAATTAATGAGAGAAGCCTCTGCCTGAATGAAGCTGCAAATGAGACCAAAGCCAACAACGTGGATTTTACTTAACAATAAATGTGAGTTACACAGTTCTCTTATTAATTAGCAGTCTACCATCCATTAGTTAAATTTGTCCTTTGCTTCTCATGCTAATCAGTCGCATGCTCAGTGCTACTCTTCTCGTGGATTTTTTGGGTCTCTGGGCCAGGGGTCAGTGGTGGCAATCTGCCCCTGCAGGAGCTGATTCAGCACATTTCCCCAGCTGTTTTATCAATTTCTTCCTCATTTTGGGGTTTCTCCCCAGTGCCCTCATGGCTGGTGAGTTCTTCATTCCTGGCATCTCCTCCCAGTGCCACATCCCTCCTCCAAGCCTTGTTAGTGTGGGAGTGTTGGGGGTTAGGATGGTCGGGATGGATGGAAATGAGAGATCTCTGCAGCCAGGTTGTGGGATTTGGGGTTTATTGCAAAGGGCCCTGCTGGGATTTGGGGTTTATTGCACAGGGCCTGGGTGCAGGGCCCTGCTGGGATTTGGGGTTTATTGCAAAGGGCCCTGCTGGGATTTGGGGTTCATTGCAAAGGGCCCTGCTGGGATTTGGGGTTCATTGCACAGGGCCTGGGTGCAGGGCCCTGCTGGGATTTGGGGTTCATTGCACAGGGCCTGGGTGCAGGGCCCTGCTGGGAGCTGCAGCCACAGCTCAGAGCAGGACTGAGAGAAGAGAGGGGGAGAGAGGATGAGAGGGTGAGAGAGTGAAAGCATAAGAGAGTAAAAGGGGTGAGAGAGTAAAAGGCAAGAGCTAAGAGGCAAGAGGGGCAAGAGCTAAGAGCTAAGAGAGTGAGATTCCCGTTACAATACAATAAATCTTCTTCTGTGTTGAATATCCTAATTCTCACTAACCAATCTAGTACAAGATACAAATCCTCCAACATTTCCATACAGCCTATAAGAATCACTACATTACCATACTGTGTTACATTTTAAACCCTACAAACTCCTCTTCGGGCCCCTTCTGCCAAGCTGTAGGGTCTGCTCTGACCCTTGGAGCTGTCTGCAAGCAGAGGGTGTTGTTCCATCACAAGGGGATCACCTTCAGCTGGCCATGCCATTGTTTTCCAGTTGTTCAGTAACTGAGAGATCTCAAAGCTTGCTTTCATTTCAATCTCACTTATAGTTTCCATATTCTCAAAATCTTTTGCCAGGCAATCATATTGATAAGGCTCTCCTGTTCCATCTCCCCCAACAGTTAGCCCTGCCCAGGTGAGACGTTATTGAATTTACCTTCCTCACAGGTGAGACATTATTGAATTTCCCTTCCTCACAGGTGAGACATTATTGAATTTACCTTCCTCACAGGTGAGACATTATTGAATTTACCTTCCCCACAGCAGCACCAGTGTGTGCAGCCCCAGTTCAGGTGTCCACAAGGCACCTTTGGGACGGCCAAAGCTGCTGCTCCCCTCACACAGTGGGGAAATGCTGTCCCCACACATTAAACCAGGATGTGCCCACCAGACCTTGCCTCTCCCAGGCCTGGAACCTTCCTGTCAGAAATTCCTCCCTTCTGTGGCCCTGACGGGGCAGTAACAAATTCCTAATTACACTAGAAACATTTCCTGGCCTGTCAGCTTTAGCCACACCACACTTTAAATACCTTAAAACTAATAATCTAAAATTACCCCTCGTGGGGTAATACATCTTTCATAGTTCTATTTCTCCAAAGTATCTAATCTTATTCACAAGACCATCCTTTAAAACTTATTTCTAGCTCAATTTCTCTCTCAACCATGTCAGTCTTATTCCATAACATTTCTAAGTCAACATTTCTGATCTCAAATTTTACACACACACGACGTGAACCTCCTTTTAAATTTTGAACATTTTCTGTAATTCCATTCCCCACATCTTCTCCCAAGGCTGCTCTTGAGTCCATCCATGCCCCAGCCCAGCACCAGCACTGGGTCCTTTTGTGCTTTTGTGCTTCACCGCAGCCCTGGAGAGCCTGGCAGTGCCCTGTGCCACCACCCCTGGCACAGCACAGGTCCCCAGGCTGCCACACCTGTCACTGGCACTGCTTGCCCACCCCATGTACCCCCACCAGCCCCCCGGACCCTGCTCGGGGTCCCAGCACCTGGGGAGGCCCCAGGAGGCTCAGCTGCAGGGGAAACTGAGGCAGGAGCTGCACGGGGCGGTTTCCTGACCCACAGCTCACACGGCAGAAATGGGGGTGCCCATTCAAGCCCCACCATGCTCCCGGTGCCCAGGGGAGCTGGGCACCACCCAGAGCTCCCACACCTGCGACTGAGACCCCTGGGAACCCCTTGCTCATTGGGAACACAAGGACCTCAGGGCCGGGACCCCACTGCACTGGGACCCCCGCCCACCCACGGGGACCCCAGGGCTCTCCAGGGCTCCACAGTCACCCAACCCCAGCACCTGCCAGGGCCCCACCAGAACTCCACAATCACCCCAATCCCACACCCTGCGACTCCACCACAGCTTTGCATTTCAGCACCTGCACCGGGACCCCACTGCCCCCACAAACCCCAAAGGCAGCAGGACCTGCCAGGACCCCACTGTCCCCCCAGACCCCAAAGGCACCGGGACCCCAAAGGCACCAGGACCCCAAAGAAGGCACCAGGACCTTCCAGGACCCCACCATCACCAGGACCCCAAAGAAGGCACCAGGACCCCACTGTCCCCCCAGACCCCAAAGGCACCGGGACCCCAAAGGCACCAGGACCTTCCAGGACCCCACCATCACCAGGACCCCTTTAGCACCTGGATGTCCCCACCCACTACGCCCCACCCACACCAGACAGACCACACGACCACACAGAGGCGTTTTTTTTTTTTTTTTCCTCTCTTTTTTTTTTTCCTCTTTTTTTCTCTTTTTTTTTTTTTTGCACAAAACAGGACATTTATTCAAGTGTTCTCCAGCACAAGTACATTAGAAAGGAGCTTGTCTGTATTATACTCTTCTGGGCACCAAAGAAAAAAAGAAAAGGAGGATGGGATGGAAGCGGGACGGACAGACTTTCTACATCTGCTGCACGCATTGACCTTTATTAGTTCAGAACAGCTATGTCACGAGCAATACTCACACAGATACAACAGCGCCGGGCGCCCGCGGCACCTCCGGCCGTGAAATGCACAGTTCAGCGGCAATAAATAGAGAAGCGACCCTAAAAAAACAAACCAACAAAAAAACGGGGGCAACGAACCGAGAGAGAATAGAAAATAAACCGGGGTGGAGGGAGAAGGGCAGGCAGAGCAGCCGGGGCGGCCGCGGCGGCGCCGGGAATGTGGCGGCGGAGCCAAATCAAAGGGAGGAGGAGGAGGAAGAGGAAGGAAGGGAGGGAGGGAGGAAGGAGGGTACCAGCTCTACAGCGTATTCCTCGGGATGATGAGTACATGATTCCCACAAATAGTTAAGCGTCAGCTACTTCAATGTCTAGGCTAAAACACATGAAATCTCTCATTTAGTTTTCAAGTACAAAGTTAAAATGCCTTTTTCTTTTTTGTTTTTTTTTTTTTAATAATAATATATAAGAGTAAAATAATAGTGCTCTTTGAAACTCCACTACGAGAAACAAAACAGTCATTGTCCAGACAGCAGACTTAATTTAACAATATATATTTTTAATAAAATGTTTTAGCACCGTGTTTGTCCCCACTCCCTCGGCGGATCTTAAGGAATTCAGGCCTTGCTGTGTTGTTTTGAGTTTTCATCTAGGGCTGTGCAACAGAATTTGTCTGGTTGGTTTTGTTTAAAAAAAGACGTGAGTCGGGTACTTTGTTAAAAACTGAACTCTCGCCCCAGGCATCCCCACGGTCCCCACCGCCGCCGGCACCTGCTCCCAGCAGGAACCTGCTTCCCACGGCGCCGGTACCGGCCCGGAACCGGCACCAGAACTGGCACAGAACCGGCACAGAACCGGCACAGAACCGGTACTGGCACCGGCACCAGCACCAGAACCGGCACAGAACCGGTACTGGCACCAGAACCGGCACCAGAACTGGCACTGGCGTTGGAACTGGCACAGAACTGGCACTGGTACCAGAACTGGCACTGGCGTCAGAACTGGCACAGAACTGGCAGCAGAACCAGCACCGGAACCAACATCAGAAGTGGCACTGGTACTGGCACTGGAACCGGCACAGAACCGGCACCAGAACCGGCGCCGGTACCAGAATTGGCACAGAACTGGCACCAGAACTGGCACCGGAACTGGCGCCAGAACTGGCACCGGCACCAGCACCAAACTGGCACCGGAACCAGCACAGAACTGGCACCAGCACCAGAACCATCACCAGCACCAGAACTGGCACAGAACTGTCACCAGCACCAGAACCAGCACCGGAACCAGCACCGGAACTGGCACCAGAACAAGCACCGGAACCGGCACTGGCACCGGCCACGCCAACGCTGCAGCACCTGCTGGGACCCAGCCCCCAAAGGTGCAGCAGGGCCAGGGGTCCCAGGAAGAGCTGCAGGGCTGGGCTGAGCCGGGCCGGCCCCGGGGGTCCCTGGGACCCCCAAACCCAGCGCGGGGCCGTGCAGCACCGGCACCCGGAGCTGCAGGACCACCACGCAGGGTCAGCACCCAGAGCTGCAGGACCATGCAGGACCAGCACCCAGTGCCACAGAGCCGTGCAGGACCTGCCAACAACGTCGCAGGGCCGTGCAGGACCAGCACCCAGCACCTCAAGGCCATGCAGGATCAGCACCCAGTGCCACAGGGCCGTGCAGGCCCTGCATTTGCCACGGCGAGGCCACGCAGGGCCTGCAATCAGCCCTGCAGGGCCATGCAGCACTAGCACCCAGGTCTGTGGGACTGTGCAGGACCCACAGGCAGCACCATGGATCCATGCAGGACCCACAGGCAGGAGCACAGAGTCATGCAGGACCTGCAGCAGTGCTGCATGGCCATGCAGGACCCACAGCCAGTGCAGTGGATCCATGCAGGACCCACAGCCAGGGGCACAGAGCCATGCAGGACCTGCAGCAGTGCTGCAGGGCCATGCAGGACCCGCAGCGCCCACTGTGCCCCACACAGGACACCCAGGGCCATGCCAGCCCCACAGACGGGCTCATGGGCTCAGACAGCAGCAGGCAGGCAGGACCCGTGCCCGGTGCAGCGGTCCTGTGCCATGCTGTGCCACCCCGTGCCATGCTGTGCCACCCGGCCCCGGGAGCGAGCAGGAGCCCGGTGCCCGGGGCCGGTGCCCTCCGCCTGCCACCCTCACTCCCTGGCACAGCCGGGCCCCGCGGTGCCCCCACCGCGGCCGCCCGTGCCAGCTCAGCTCCCCGTGCCCCCCGCACCCAGAGGGGCCCCCCAGCCCCCAGTAGCACCAGCAGGGAGGGGAGCCGGGGGCCCCTCGCCGCCGTCGGTCCCAGCACCTCGGGGGCTCGGGCCGCGGCTCGCTGCCATTAGCCAGCACCCCGCAGCGAGCGCGGCCCCGGGCCCGCACCTTTCACAGTTAGAGAAGAGACAGCGACGGCCCCGGGAGCCTCCCCGCGCCCTAGCACCAGTGCCTGCCCCCGGAGCGTAGCACCATCCACCGCAGCACTGCCAGCACCTGCTCCGCTCCCACCGCCAGCACCGCCACTGCCACCGCCACCGTGCCACGTCACCCCGGCGGGCACGGAGGGGACGCTGCCACCGCCGCCATCGCCACCCCGGCGGGCACCGAGGGGACGCTGCCACCGCCGCCATCGTCACCCCGGCGGGCACCGAGGGGACGCGCTCGCCGCTCCGAACCGCGCGCGGGCAGGGGAGCGATGGCCCGGTGGCCGCGGTGCCGCCGCCGGGGTCCCGTTCCCGGCTCGCCCCGGCATCGCCCTCCTGCCGCCAGCCCGGCCCCGCGGATGTAGCACCAGGGTCCGGGAGCCGCGGCCATCCCCGCGCCATGCCCGAAGCGCCCCGGCCGCGCTCCGGCACCGCCGCGCGCCCCCTGCCCCGCCGGCGCCCCCGTGCCGCCCCGCGGGACGGCGGGGCGCGGCCGGCACGGGCCCTGGCGGACACCACGTACGCAGAAGAGCACCAGTACGCTGTGGGGCGGCGCCGGCGGGGCAGGGGGGCACCGCCGAGGCGCTTCCGTTCGGGACAGAAAAAGGTTATTGCATGACTCGGGATGGAGACGCTTCCGCCCGGCCGCCCCGGCCCTGCCGCTCGCTCGGAAAGGCCCGGCACGTAAGGCAACGAGGAAGCTGATGTCTCGACTCACCCCGCTGTGTAAAGCACCATTATGAAGTCAGGTTGTACAGTAGTAACAGTACCTTTTATATATATATATATCTATATCTCATATCTATCATATATATATAAACTGTAAACAAGAGGTAACAGCGGCTTCTAGGATCTGCTCTCTTCAAGGTTTCCCGTGTGGTAGGCACCCAAAATACTGTAGAAAAGGTGTGTGTGTGGTGTGTGTGTTCCCGGCCTCCCTGCCGGGTCGGCTCCATGTCACCGGAGAGCGGTGCTGGTGGAACAGAGCGAGGCTCAGCCGCCGGGGCCGGGGCCGGGCCGGCCGGGCGCTGCTGGCGCGGACGGAGCGGAGCGGTCTCGGAGCGGTCTCGGAGCGGGTCTCGGAGCAGAGCAGGGTCTCCTTTGCCTCCTCCGCCTCCCTCCCCGCTGGGCTTTCCCCCCGCTGCCGTTTCCCCCTCTCCGAGAGCGGTGCTGGCGTCTCGTCTCGCCCGCTGCTCCGAGAAGTGGAAACCAAACCGACAGGAAAACCCAGCCAGAAAAGAGCGGAAAATTAAAAGGTTACCCAAAAACAAAAAAAAAAAATAGGTTTTGGTTTCTTTTCTTCTTCTTTTTTTTTTTTTTTCTTCTTCCGTTTCGTCATCGTTTGTTTTTGCCATCTTCGTTGTTTTTTTTTTGTTTTTGTTTGCTTCTTGTGGTTTCTGTTTGTTTTTAAATAGCTAAAGCTGATCCTGGGAAATTCCGGAGAGGACACCGACCCCTTTCGCTCGGGGAGACGCGTGCTGGGTTCCCGTCGGGCTGCGAAATCCCGTCTCTCTTCTGGGTGCTGACTCTTCTCTCATTCCGTGTGTTCACTTCTCTTGGCGTGGATGGGTTTGTTACCGACTCGCTCCGTGAGTGTGGCCAGTCCCTGCCCATCTCTAAACGCAGGCAAAGTATTCCTTCAGGGGCGCGAAGAGGTGGCGGATCACCGGCACGCTCCAGGACCTGCCGAGCAGTCTCTGCCGGGCCAGGCGGCTCATGTTGGACACGTCCGTGTAGTGCACGGGGAAGCCAAACACCCTGCGGGACACGGGGACGGGTCAGTGTGGCAGGCACAGGTGTGGCCTTCAGCAGACCAAGACAGGGAATGCCAAGTCATGGTGAAGGGGCTGGAAGCCCCTCTTCCACCTTTGGACCCCTGCTTATCTCTGTAACCCTATAGGTCACCTTCCTTTAACCTTTGCTTATCTCTCTGTAACCCTAGAGGTCACTTTCCTTTAACCTTTGCTTATCTCTCTGTAACCCTAGAGGTCACTTTCCTTTAACCCTTGTTTATCTCTCTGTAACCCTATAGGTCACTTTCCTTTAACCCTTGTTTATCTCTCTGTAACCCTATAGGTCGCTTCCCTTTAACCCTTGCTATTGGACAATTTCTGTACCTGTACCCTATATAAAGAGCTGTTTTTGCCCAGCTTGGGCAGAAGAGCTGTCACTGGGAACCTTCGCAGAAGAATCAATAAAGATTGATTCTTTATTGAATCAATAATTCAATAAAGAATTTTGTGGGAATTCTCCTGATGAACCCCACACAGCCTTCTCCTCTCTCTCCCTGCATCTGTCCAAGGCGCCTAGCAAGCTGAGAGCTGAAATCACAATGAGCTGATGATCACTAAAGAGCTGATATGACTTAAGCTTGCCTGTGGCTGAGAACTGCTTGGGAGCTTGGACAGTCTGTCCCAAACAGCACTGCGCTATCTGGGACCCTGCAGCCTGCTGGGGACACCCTGAACCCAGCAAAGGTCTCATTAGATCAGGGTTGGGGTCTGTGTCTGGCCCACCTGCCCTACCTCTCCATCTCCATGCACCACAGCATGTCCTCCTTCCTTGTCCCCTACCTCTCCATCTCCGTGCACCACAGGATGTCCTCTCCTTGTCCCCTACCTCTCCATCTCCGTGCACCACAGGATGTCCTCCTTCTCGTTCATGAACACGGGGAAGTGCTGGTCCTTGCCCTGCTTGATGGAGTTGGAGCGGGTGGTGATGGTTCTCACTTTGCTGAACTGCAAGAGGCACGGGCTGGTCAGGCTGGGCTGGCATGGAGCAACTCCCACCGATCCCTCCTGGAAGCCCAATCCTGCATCCCAATGACCCAGGGACTGCTGCTGACAGCCCTGGGACCCCCCTCCTGCCCCCTTCAGGCCCCCTCGCCCCCAGCCCAGGCTGACCTTTGCTATCCTGCCGTGCTCCAGGCACTCCTGCAGCTCCAGCTTGTCATTGACGGTGGATGCGAGCGGCCTGGCGGACAGAGATGGTGGGCAGGGGGTGGCAGCACTGTGTCCCCACCCTGTCCCCTCCCCACCGTGGGCACAGGGCAGGTCTCCAGCTGGGGTTTGTGGGGGTCACAAGGTGGCCATGGCTGTTTTGGGGGCGTGTGGCAGGTAATGGGCTGTGGGAGCCCATCTATGGCCACTACACGGCCAACACCCAAGAGGGACACAAAGGACAGCTCAGTGCCACCCCTGCAGCACAAGAGAGCTGGGACGGGACCAGATACCGCCATGGGGAACCACCACAGGGTTCCAGGGTGTGCCATCACCTCTTTGTCAGACTCCTGCTCCTGCCCAGCCCTGACCAGGCTCAGGGGACCCCCAGAGGCATACCTGAGCTGAGGGATGAGCCAGGAGTGCAGCCCACCCTCCCAGGGCCAGCCAGGAGTGCAGCCCACCCTCCCAGAGCCCCCAGGAGCACAGCCCACCCTCCCAGAGCACCCAGGGGCTCAGCTTTGCCCGCTCACCTGTTCATGCCCGGCAGGTTCCCCCAGAAGTAGCGTGCCCGGTGTGCTGCAGACACTTCTTTGGCATCGATCATGACAGGGTTGGACTGAGGGAGGGAGGGAGGGACAAGGGTCAGACCCATCCCTGGGCTTAGGGCCAGTGGGGCTGGGCAGCTGTGTGCTCCACATGGCAATGAAAGATGTTTTCTATTGCCATCTGCATCACAGATTATCTCTGTCAAGTGGGCAGTTTGCCTTATCTCTCTCTCTCTGAGTGACCCCAATCTGCTGCTAACAGCTATTGAATGTCACTGCATGGCTGATAAGAACTATAACATCCCATTGTGAGATGCTCCACCCAGAGGGAGGAGCCAAGCATTCCTACCCAGATATAATCTGGAGATTGTGGGACACTGTCACACACATCTTTTTATGAAAAATCCTTTTCTTAGGATCTTTCCTCCTGAGAAGCTGAGAGGCCTCAGGAACAAAATGTAAACAATGGTTATCTGCTGCTGTGGAATGCAACAGGTGGGTTTTTGATTGGCCCATGTTGGATGTTTATAATTAATGGCCAATCACAGTCAGCTGGCTCAGACAGAGAGTCTGAGACAGAGCCTTTGTTATTCATTCTTTCTGATTCTATTCTATTCTTAGCCAGCCTTCTGATGAAACCTTTTCTTCTATTCTTTTAGTATAGCTTTAATGTAATATATATCATAAAATAATAAATCAGCCTTCTGAAACATTCTATTACCACTCTTTCCCAAGCTTCTTGTAATCCAATAATTTTCTCTCAAATTTCTCTTAATTTGGATGTGTTACAACAGTGGCTGTTGACATAGGTGTGTGTAATAAAAGAGGAACTTTGGTTTCTTTCCATGTGATGCTTTCTGTAGCATTGGTGACACAAATAATAAAATAATCTTGCTGGTATCCCAAAAGGGAAAAGACAACAAATGAGTGCCAGAAACAGGAAGATTTTTTTTCCTCCCCTATTAAAGAACTGTTATTTCCTGCTTCCATATTTTTTTGCCTGAGAGCCCCTTAATTTAAAATTTATAGCAATTGGGAGTGTTGGGGATGGTTTACATTCTCCATTTCAGGTGAGGCTCCTGCCTTCCTTAGCAGGGAGATTTGGGGTCTGAGGAGAGTTCTGGGGTCCTGCAGAGGTGGGGTTTACATTCTCCATTTCAGGGCAGCTCCTGCCTTCCTTAGCAGGGTTTTGGGGTCTGAGGGAATTTTGGGATCTGAGGGGGTTTTGGGGTCCTGTAGGGGTGGGGAAGGTTTACATTCTCCATCTCAGGGGAGGCTCCTGCCTTCCTTAGCAGAGTTTTGGGGTCTGGAGTCCTGTAGGGGTGGGGAGGGTTTACATTCTCCATGTCAGGAGAGACTCCTGCCTTCCTTAGCAGGGAGTTTTGGGATCTGAGGGAGTTTTGGGGTCCTGTGGGAGTGGGGAGGGTTTACATTCTCCATCTCAGGGGAGGCTCCTGCCTTCCTTAGCAGGGAGTTTTGGGATCTGAGGGAGTTTTGGGGTCCTGTGGGAGTGGGGAGGGTTTACATTCTCCATCTCAGGGGAGGCTCCTGCCTTCCTTAGCAGAGTTTTGGGGTCTGGAGTCCTGTAGGGGTGGGGAGGGTTTACATTCTCCATTTCAGGGAAGGCTCCTGCCCTCCTTAGCAGACTCCTGTCTTTCCAAACACCGTGTGGGTGGCACCTGGGTGTCCCCGGGGCTGCAGGGGTGGGCACTGACCTCCAGGAAGCGCGAGATGTCCCTCTTGTCGCTCACTCCCATGGCCACCACGTTCTCAAAGAGCCAGAAGAAGGGCCGGTCGTCGCCCTCCTTGGGCCGGGCTTCGTGCAGCAGGCGGTAGAACTCGAAGAAGAGGCGCCCGGTGCCCTCTGTGGGGAGGAGTGAGGGGCTGGGCTAAGGGCTGGGGGTCTCTGTCAGCCCTCTGGCACCCCTGTGCAGCCCCAGCCCTCTCCTACCGTACCGTAGAGACCCTTCCTGGCCGGGTTGACGATGGACAGGTCGTTGCAGGGGCTGCCCCCAATGACCAGGTCAAAGGGGCCCCACTCCTGTATCTGCGAGAGGGAAAGAGAGCCCGGGTGAGCCAGGTGCTGCCACAGCCACCATGGTGCCCTGGAGCCCCACGTTTATCTCCACACAGAAAAGCAAGGCACAATTCTTCCCAAGAATATAGCTGGGATTCACATTGTGTGAACCTCAGAGAAAGAAAACACAGTTCTTGTAATTTGCTGTGCCTGTGTTTGTGCCAAAGCAGAATGCAATATGGAGATTGTTTACCCAGAGTGATGGGGTTTGGTTCCTTGGCTTATCAAGGCCAGGGTGTGTGTGTGTGTGGGGACTGTTGGGGGACAGTCACGAGATTCTGGGTGTCACAGACATCTTTTATGAAAAATCCTTTCCTTAGGAATTTTCTCCTGAGAAGCTGAGAGGCCTCAGGAACAAAATGTAAACATTGATTATCTGCTGCTGTGGAATGCAACAGGTGCGTCTGTGATTGGCCTCGTGTGGTTGTTTCTAATTAATGGCCAATCACAGTCAGCTGGCTCGGACTGTCTGAGCCACAAACCTTTGTTATCATTCCTTCTTTTTCTATTCTTAGCTAGCCTTCTGATGAAATCCTTTCTTCTATTCTTTTAGTATAGTTTTGATGTAATATATATGATAAAACAATAAATCAGCCTTCTGAAACATGGAGTGAACATTCTTGTCTCTTCCCTCATCCTGGGACCCCTGTGAACACGGGCACATCTGAGCAGTGTGTGCAGGGCTGAGTGCTTGGCAGGTTCAGTTTTAGATGTATAGAATACTACAGGATAATAAAATAATTTATTAGCCTTGTGATAAGATGGAGTTCTCATCATTCCTACTTCTTTGGGGCCCTCCCAGAGCAGTGGTAAGGGACCCACCAGGACCATGGGGTCCCACTCAGGACACTCTGACACCCCACCCTGGGCCTGAGAGGTGCCCCAATGCCATGGGGGTGTCCTGGTGCTGGCAGGGAGGGGTCAGGGTGGCACCTACGTGTTTCTGGGTGACATTGAGGGGTGCCCCAATGCCCTGGTGCTGGCAGGGAGGGGTCAGGGTGGCACCTACGTGTTTCTGGGTGACATTGAGGGGTGCCCCAATGCCCTGGTGCTGGCAGGGAGGGGTCAGGGTGGCACCTACGTGTTTCTGGGTGACGTTGCGGACGTCCCCGACGTACATGATCTTGCCCTGGTGCCTCACCATGCCCACGGTGATGGAGTCCTCGCACACCTCGGAGGCGATGTACCTGTCCACCTGGATGCCCAGGTCCTTCAGCACCAGCAGCCCTGTGGGCAGCCATGGGGAGGGGTCACAAAGGGCCCCCAGCCCTGTCCCTACCTGTCCCACCCACCAGGGGTGATCCCATCCTGCTCTCCCTTCTGGTGTGTGACCCTTGGGGTACCCACAGGAACACCCACAGACCTGTCCATGGAACACCCACAGATCTGTCCATAGGAACACCCACAGACCTGTCCATAGGAACACCCACAGATGTGTCCCCATGAACACCCACAGGAACACCCACAGACCTGTCCATGGGAACACCCACAGACCTCTCCATGGGAACACCCACAGACCTGTCCATAGGAACACCCACAGATGTGTCCCCATGAACACCCACAGGAACACCCACAGACCTGTCCCCACGAACACCCACAGACCTGTCCCCATGAACACCCACAGGCCTGTCCATGGAACACCCACAGACCTGTCCATGGGAACACCCACAGGAACACCCACAGACCTCTCCATGGGAACAGCCACAGACCTGTCCATAGGAACACCCACAGACCTGTCCCCATGAACACCCACAGATCTGTCCATAGGAACACCCACAGATGTGTCCCCATGAACACCCACAGGAACACCCACAGACCTGTCCATGGAACACCCACAGACCTGTCCATGGAACACCCACAGGAACACCCACAGACCTGTCCATGGAACACCCACAGACCTGCCCACGCCCTGGGGGAGCCCTGCAAGGCCCACAGGGCAGCGACCCCCACCCACCTGTGGCGATGCCATCGAAGAGCGACAGCACCCGGATTGGCTTCCTCTTCTCAGCGGGCACCGGCGGGTACACCTTGGGGGGGTCCTGCGGCCAGGGCAGGGGGTCAGTGGGGCAGGGCTTGGAGGGCTCCGTGGGGCAGGGCTTGGGGGGTCAGCGGGGAGGCGCTGGGGGGGTCAGTGGGGCAGGGGAAGGGCTTGGGGGGGTCAGCGGGGAAGGGCTGGGGGGGTCAGTGGGGCAGGGGAAGGGCTTGGGGGGTCAGCAGGGAAGGGCTGGGGGCTCAGTGGGTGGGGCTGGGGGGGTCATTGGGGGGGCCTGGGGTCAGTGGGGCAGGGCTTGGGGGTCAGCAGGGAGGGGCCTGGGGGTCAGTGAGAGGGACCTGGGGGTCATTGGGGAGGGGCTGGGGGTCAGCAGGGAGGAGCTGGGGATCAGCAGGGCAGGGAGGGGCTGGGCTGGGGGTCAGCGGGGAGGGTCAGGGGCTCACTGGGAGGGTCAGGGGGTCGCTGGGAGGGTCAGGGGGTCGCTGGGAGGGTCGGGGGCTCGCTGGGAGGGTCACTCACAAACTCCTGGTCGTGGTTGTTGGCGAAGAACATCTGCAGGCGGGAGGGCCAGTCCTCGCGCCGCCGCAGCAGCCCGTAGACGCCCTTGTGGCCGCACATGTAGCAGTTCCAGGGGTCCTCCTTGATGGCCGCCTGCGCCGCCCCCGGGCCCACCAGCAGGTCCACGCACTCCACGCAGAAGCACCTGGCACGGGGGGCGCCCGGGGTTGGCACGGGGCTCCTGCCAGGGCGGGCACCGGCAGGAGCTGGGCATGGCAGGAGTGGGCAATCCCTGCCCACATTGGCACCCCTGGTCTGAGAGCCAGCTCCGCGCTGGGACTGGGCACTGCCAAAGCTCGGCCCAGCCAGAAACCAGCCCTGGCATCGCCCAGAGCCCCACGGCAGCACTGTGGCATCACCAAAAGCTTTGGCCCCAAACCAGAACTGGCACCACCCAAAAGCCTCAGTCCCAAACTAGACCTGGCATCACCCAGAACCTCATGGCAGGGCTGTGGCATCACCAGAATCTCCCTGGCCCCAAACTAGACCTGAGATCACCCAGAACCCCATGGCAGGACCGTGGCATCACCAAAAACCTCAGCCCCAAACCAGACCCAGGATCCCCCAAAACCCCACGGCAGGAGTGTGGCATCACTAAAACCTCCACAACACCAAACCAGACCTGGCATCACCCAAATCCCCACGGCAGGACTGTGGCATCACCAGAACCTCCCCAGTCCCACCCCAGACCTGGCATCACCCAAACCGTCATGGCAGGACTGTGGCATCACCAAAACCCTCAATTCTACACTAGAACTGGCATTACCAAAAACCCCACGGCAAGGCTGTGGCATCACCAAAAACCTCAATCCTACACCAGACCTGAGATCCCCCAAAATCCTCAATCCCACGTAGATGTGGGATTAACCTGAACCCACAGCAGGACTGTGGCATTACCAAAACTTCCCCCAACCCCACAAACCAGGAGCAAGGCACCACCAAAGCCTCCCAGTCCCCAGCCAGAGCTGGCACCACCCAGTCCCTGTGCCAGGGCTGTGGCATCACCAGAACCTCCCCAGCTCCACCCAGACAGGATCAGGGCATTGCCAAAACTCCCCAATCCTACACCTGGACCAGAACATTACCAAAACCTCCCAACCCTACACACGGGAGACTGTGGCATCATTAAAACATCCCAAAGCAGGACTGGCACCATCAACAGCCCAGGGCAGGAATGTGGCACCACGAAAATCCTTCCAGTCTTGCACTGGGACATCAGAAATCCTCCCAGCCCCAAAGCAGGACTGGCACCACTGAAATCCTACACCAGAACTTCCCATGCTGGGGCTGTGGCATCACCAAAACACTGCCAGGCTCCACAGCAGGACTGGCAGCACCTGATTTCCATGCCAGGTCTGTGGCACTACCAGAACCTCGCCAGCTCCACATCAGGACAGGATATTAGGATATTTTGCAATGCCTGTCACAAAATCTGCCAGATTTGGTGCTGAGGTGAATAAATCTGGCCCAGCTATGGGTCTGAAATGCAGATTGGGCTGCAGAGTTGAGCTCTGGGTGCAGCCCCAGCTTGAGCTGCTGAGCTTTGGAGTAACAAAGAGGATGAGGAAGGGTGAGCCAGCCTGTGAGTGGACACAGAGACCCAGCAGGAGTCCAGATAACACAACAGACGAGATAAAAGATAAAGAGAGCTGGCTGCCAGCCAGGTGGGTGCACAGAGCTGAGGAATCTGAAGGGACAATGAGACTCGGAGAGGGGACACTGAGGGGACAAAACCCAGGGGTTCTTTTGCTGGGATTCCTCCTCAGAGGCACCAGCTCAGCTGTGTTTGTGTTTCTGTGCCACAAATAAATGGCTTTGCTGAACATCTGAGACTGCCATTGGCAAAGTGGGCTGGAGCCAGAGGGGAAACAGAGTGTGGGGCTGTGCCATCTGCAGCCACGGGGCTCTGGGCACAGCAGGACAGCCCCTGGCACTGGCACAGCCCAGGAGGCTCAGAATGCTCAGACTGGGACATTTGCTTATTGGCATCACCAAATTTCCACACATTTCCTTAATGGCATCACTGAATTTCCCCACATTTCCTTATTGGCACTGAATTCCCACACATTTCCTTATTGAAATCACCAAATTCCCACACATTTCCTTACTGACATTACCAAATTTCCACACATTTCCTGAATGGCATCACTGAATTCCCACACATTTCCTTATTGAAATCACCAAATTCCCACACATTTCCTTACTGACATTACCAAATTTCCACACATTTCCTGAATGGCATCACTGAATTCCCACACATTTCCTCAAGGACATCACTGAATTCCCACACATTTCCTCAAGGACATCACTAAATTCCCACACATTTCCTTACTGACATTACCAAATTTCCACACATTTCCTTACTGACATCACTGAATTCCCACACATTTCCTCAAGGACATCACTGAATTCCCACACATTTCCCTAATGACATCACTGAATTTCTCCACATTTCCCTAATGACATCACTGAATTCCCACACATTTCCTTAAGGACATCACTGAATTTCCCACACATTTCCTTCATGACATCACTGAATTTCCCCACATTTCCCTAATGACATCACTGAATTCCCACACATTTCCTGAATGGCATCACTGAATTCCCACATTTCCTCAAGGACATCACTGAATTCCCACATTTCCTTATTGACATCATGATATTCCCACACATTTTCCTAATGACATCACTGAATTCCCACGCCAGGACTTGGCATCACCAGAACCTCCCACAGGACTGACATCACTGACCACGATGGCATCACCATACCCTACCCAGACTGGGACATCTAAGCCTGACACGGGGACAGTGGCACCACCAGGACCTCCCTGGCACTACCAGGACCTCCCTGGCACCACCAGAACCTCCCTGGCACCGCCATACCCGTCTGCTCCTGTGCCACAGCCCACAGCACTGCCAACACACCCCAGGCCCAAACCAGGGCTGTCTGAACTGCTATGCCAAGACTGTGGCACCACCAAACCTTCCCAGGGCTTGGGACATCACCAAACCCCCCCAGTGCCACACCAGGACTGGCATCACCACAGGCACACGGCAGGAATGTGCCAACACCAAACCTTCCCAGTCTCATGGCAGACAGGAGTGGGGCCCCAGGGGACACTGCCTGGTTCCAGCCCACCCCCGTGGCACCCCCAGCCCCTGGCACCCCCTGGCACGCCGGGCAGCCCCTGGCACCTGCAGCAGTTGTTGTTGCCACACATGAGGACCTCGCGGCCGCCGCAGCAGATGGTGCAGTAGGACTGGTAGCCGTCGTCGTCGTACTGGTACGCGCACTCCAGGAAGCAGTTCTGGGGACAGCAGTTCGGGGTGTCACCGCGGGCCTGGGGACGCTGGGGACCCCCCTCGGGGTGGGGCACACCCCGTGAGCCCCCCAGGCCGCGCCCCAGCCCGTACCTTGCAGTTTTGGCACATCCCCCCGATGAACAGGGGGTGCTCCAGGGTCACGTTGAGGCTCCCGCAGGAGATGCAGATGTCTGGGGACAAGGGGAGACATTGCCCTGGCACCCCACACCGGCGTGGGGCACCCCGACCCATTGCCCTGGCACCCCATACCAGTGTGGGGACATCCTGAGTCGTCACCATGGCATCCCAACAAGCATGGGGACACCCTCACCAATCACCCTGGCATCCCAGCATGGTGGGGACACCCTGAGCCATCACCCTGGCACCCCAACCAGTGTGGGGACACTCTGAACCATCACCCTGGCACCCCACACCAGTGTGGGGACACCCTGAGCCATCACCCTGGCACCTCAACCAGTGTGGGGACAATCCAAACCATCACCCTGGCACCCCACTCTGGCATGGGCACACCCCGAGCCATCACCCTGGCACCTCAACCAGTGTGGGGACATTCTGAACCATTGCCCTGGCAGCCCACATTGGCATGGGGACACCCTGACATCCCACCCAGCATGGGGACACCCTGACCCATTGCCATGGTACCCCACCCAGTGTGGAGACACCCCGAGCCATCACCCTGGCACCCCACCCTGGCATGAGGACACCCCAAACCATCACCCTGGCACCCCACACCAGTGTGGGGACACCCTGACCCATTGCCATGGCACCCCACTCAGTGTGAGGACACCCTGAGCCATCACCCTGGCACCCCAACCCAGTCTGGGGACACCCCTGACCATCACCCTGGCACCCCATGACAGCGTGGGGACACTGTGACCCATCGCCCTGGCACCCCACACCAGTGTGGGACACCCCAAACCATCACCCTGGCACCCCACACTGGCATGGGGACACCCCAAACCATCACCCTGGCACCCCACCCCAGCATGGTGGGGACACCCCAAGCCCTGTCCTGCAGTCCCCAGGACACGCTCAGCCCATGCTGGGGTCACAGCAGAGCTGGGCACCACCCTGGCAGCAGCAGGCAGGAGCCCCAGTGCCCTCCAGCCCCACCCCAGACCCCAACAGCCCCGAGGGGGGGCCCTGCCACCATCCTGAGGGTCCCTGCCACCATCCAAGGTGAGTGGGCACTGCCACCATCCAAGGTGAGTGGGCACTGCCACCATCCAGGCGGGCACTGCCCCCTCACAGCTGCTGTCTGTCCGCCAGCCAGGCTGAGGGGTGGGACAAGCCTGGCCTTCCTCCCTTGAGCTGCCCCACAGCCCTGTGTGCCCCCTGTGCCCTGAGGTGCCCAGGCTGGCAGGGACAGACCCCCCAGCCCAGACAGGCAGGTATAGACCCCCCAGCCCATCCCCTGGCACAGGGTGTGCCCGGGCAGACACAGACAGACCCCCCAGCCCAGGCAGGCAGGGACAGAGCCCCCAGCCCAGGCAGGCAGGCAGGGACAGACCCCCCAGCCCATCCCCAGACAGGCAGGGACAGACCCCCAGCCCACAGAGGAAAGGACAGACCCCCTCCCCAGCCCATTCCCAGCACAGGGCATGCCCACCCTCACACTCACCCTCGATGTTCCTGCACTTCTGCCGCACCTCGTACACCAGCCGCTCTGGGGAACAGGGGACGGTCAGGGGGCTGCTCAGGCCAGGGGGGCCGAGGGAGGGAGCCCCAGAGAGGAGGGTGGGCGCGGGGGTACCTCGGGTGCGCTCGTCGATGATCTCCTTGACCTTGGGCTTCTCCTGGGTTGTGCTTTTGCGGGGTTTCTTGGCGGGCGGGGGCGGCGCGTAGGCGGCTGCCTCGGGCTCCACCCACATCTCCGTGTAAACTTCTTTGTAGGGGTTCCTCTCCTCTGGGGGTCACCGGCAGGGCCATCAGCAGCGTCCCCACATCGGGTCACACCACCAGCGTGTGTCCCCCCAGTCCCCCGGGCCCCCTGCCCACCCTGGTGATACCCTGAGAGTGTCCCCAGTCCTGTCCCCCCATCGGGCCACATCACCAGGGTGTGTCCCCCCAGCCCTCCCTGCCCACCCTGGTGATACCCTGTGAGCGTCCCCAGTCCTGTCCCCCCATCGGGCCACATCACCAGGGTGTGTCCCCCCAGCCCCCTGGCACCTCCCTGCCCACCCCAGGAGTGTCCCCAGCCCCTGCTCACCCTCGGGGGGCTCCAGCCCCTTGGGCCCCGAGGGCTGGAAGCCGCCCAGGGCCCACTCGATCATCTGCTTGTTCTGGATCTCCACCACCTTGGACGTGTCGCTCTCGTCGTTCTCGGGGCAGGCGGGGAAGATCTTCCCTGCCCGGCTGCTGGCCACCTGAGGGTGTGCAGGTGTCACCAGGTGTCACCAGCCTGTCCTTGGGGGTCCCCCAGGCTGCTCTCACACAGGAGCCACAGCCAGGGTCCCCCCAGGGTGGGACAGCTGATTCAGTCTGTCTGTCTGATTCCCAGACACCCCAAAGCTCCCTCAGGGAGCACACAGGTCCTTTGGGGGTCCCCCCAGGGTGGGACAGCAGATTCCCAGACACCCCAGAGCCCCCTCAGGGAGCACACAGGTCCTTTGGGGGTCCCCCACACCCCCTGAGAGACCTCCAGGTGGGGCAGGGCCAGGTCCTGGCAGGGTGGAGAGGGAGCTGGTGCTTCCACAGGTGGAGGAGTGCCCTGGCATGTCCCCATGGCTTGGCAGTGTCCCCCCCATGTCTCAGCAGTGTCCCCAGGGCCGGGCAGTGTCCCCTCACCTGCAGCACCTCGTAGATGGCCTTGCGGTACATGGGCTGCTTGTTGTAGGTGGCCTGGTGGAAGGCGCTGGCGAAGGAGCTCAGGGGCAGCAGCTTCTCCACACACACCTGGGGAGGGACAGGAGACAGCCATGGGGACACCAGTGTCACTCACTGCCACCCATTGTCACCTGCTGCCATCATCACCGTCACCCCAGCGTGCCACCTACCCCCGACGGGTGTCACCTACCCCCCAACGGTGTCCCCTCTCCTCCCAGGGTGCCACCTACCACGGAGAACTTGCCGTCGCCGAACCACATGACCCAGCGCGTGCCCTCGGCGGCGCGGGAGCGGCCGGTCATCCACCAGGACACGATGCGCCCGGGCCACCAGGAGAAGCCGCGCAGCTTGCCCCACACCAGCTCGCCGATGCCGAAACCGCGCCCGTCCTGGCGACAGGGGACAGGGCAGGGTCAGCACGGCGCCACCAGGCTCCCCTCCTGCCCCACCCGGACGCAGGTCCTGGCAGCGTGGAGAGGCAGCTGCTGCTTCCACGGGTGGAGCCGGTGACCTGGGATGTCCCTATGGCTTGGCAGCATCCTCAGGGCTTGGTGGTGTCCCCAGGGCTTGGCAGTGTCCCCCCATGGCTCAGCAGTGTTCCCCTCATGGCTTGGCAGTGTCCCTGCTGTCTCTGGAATGTCCCCCCATGGCTCAGCAGTGTCACCCCACGGCTTGGCAGTGTCCCCCCATGGCTCAGCAGTGTCCCTGCTGTCTCTGGAATGTCCCCCCATGGCTCAGCAGTGTCCCCCCACAGCCTCGGCAGTGTCCCTGCTGCCTCAGCAGCGTCACCCCAGCTCAGGAGTGTCCCTGCCCTGGCTCAGTGATGCCCCCACATGGCTCGGCAGTGTCACCCCCGTGGCTCGGCAGTGTCCCTGCTGTCTCTGCAGTGTCCCCCTAAGGCTCAGCACTGTTGCCCCCACAGCTCGGCAGTGTCCCTGCTGTCCTGGCAGTGCCACCCCAAGGCTCAGCAGTGTCCCCACAGCCTGGCAGTGTCCCCACGGCCCGGCTCGGCCCTCACCTCGTACTCGGGCTCGTCGTCGGCCGACTTGGAGGCGTTCTTGTCGCCGGCCTCGGCCACGGCGGGCTCGGGGGTGGTGGCCACGCTGGGCGAGGCGGGGTCGGTGGGCTGCTGCGGCCCGGGGGGCGGGCTGGCCTCCTCCTCCTTCTGCGCCTCGGCCCGCGCCGGCTCCTCCACCACGTTCATCACGGCGATCACCTTGGCCTTCTTCTCGGCCTGCGGAACACGGCGTGGCACCGGGGCATGGCACGGCATCGGGGCCGGGGAACCCGCCGCGGGGATGGCGGCCAGCGCCCGTGCCTCAGTTTCCCCCGCTGACCCCCGGGACCCACCGTGGGGTCCATGCCAGGACCCTCGAGCCCATCCCGGTACCGTCGGTGCTTATCCCCGTACCCCCCGAGCCCATCCCGGTACCCCCAGTGCTTATCCCGTGACCCCTGGGCCCATCCGGGACCCTCGGTGTTTATCCCGGCAGTCCCGGGGCCTATGCCAGGACACCCCGAGCCCATCCCGGTACGCTCAGTGCCTACCCCAGGAGCCCCGGGGCCCATCCCGGTACCCTCTGTTCTTATCCCGGTACCCCCACATGCATCCCGGTACCCGCGGTGCTTATCCCGGTACTCTTTGTGTTAATCCCGGTACTCCCTAAGCCCAGCCCGGTACCTTCGGTGCTTCTCCCGGTACCCTCTCGCGACCCCTGGGCCCATCCCGGCAACCTCTGCGTTTATCCCGGGTTGCCCTGAGCCCATCCCGGTACCCCCGAGCCCATCCCGTAGCCTCCACACGCATCCCGGTACTCTCTGTTCTTATCCCGGCACCCTCGCAGCGCATCCCGGTCTATGTTACCCTCTCCGGGAGCCCCCCGGCCCCGGCGGGCTCTCCCCGTGCGGCCCGGCCCGCGGTGCTGCCGGTGCCGCTCACGTACCGGGGCAGCGGCCGGGCCCGGGCCGGGGCGGAACGCGCGGAGCCGGAACGCGCGGAGCCGGCCGGGCCGGTGCGGGTCAGCCCGGCGGCCCTTTGTCTGGGCTCCGGGTCACGTGGTGCCTCCCGGCCCGGCTGGTTGGCTGCGCTGGGGGGCGGGGGGGGGGGGGGCGCGCGGGGGGCACGGGCCGGACCGGGACCGAGGGGGAACCGAAAGGGCCCGAGTGGAACCGAGCGGAACCGAAAAGAGCCGAGCGGAACCGGAGTTACCCAGAGGAGCCGAAGAGACCCGAACGGCGCTCGGGCCGGACCCGAAGGGAACCGAGCGAAACCGAAGGGACCGGGCAGAACCGAAAGGTTCGGGACGAACCGAGCGGAGCCGAACAGAACGGAGAGAGCCGAGCGGCCTCCGGGACGGATCCGAGCGGTTCCGAGCAGAACCGAGCGGTTCCGAGCAGAACCGAACGAACCCGAGCGGAGTCCCGGCACGGAACCGAACGGAGCCGAACGGCCCCGAGCGCTCCGGTCCCGCTGTCCCGGTGTCCTCCCGGTGTGACCGCAGTCCCCGTGGCGGTGCTCCTTGTCCCAACCCCGCTGTCCCACCCGTGCCCCGGTGCCGGCCCGTCCCTCCGGTACTCACGGGCCGTGCTCCGCTCCGGGCTGGCTGCGCCGCACGCCCGGGGCCGCTCCCGCCGCCTTTTGTCCCGGGGCCGCGGCCCCCCGGCCTTTGTGCGGAGCGCCGGGACGGGGCGGGGGCGGCGGCGCCCCGGGGGCCTCGCCCCGCACGGCGGGAGCCGCCCCCGCCCCCCGCACCAGTGCCACCAGTGCCACCAGTTGGGGACTGGGAGTGGGGGGGGCACCGGCCGGGCCAGGCAGGATGGACCCGGTCACTCTGCCCGGTTCGGCCTGGGATGGACACCGGTCACACTGCCCGGTTCGGCCCGGGATGGACACCGGTCACTCTGCCCGGTTTGGCCTGGGATGGACACCGGTCACTCTGCCTGGTTCAGCCCAGTGCAGTCACTGGTTTGGGGTCAATCTGCCCAGTTCAGCCCAGTACAGACACCGGTCACACTGCCCAGTTCAGCCCAGTACAGACACTGGTCACACTGCCCAGTTCAGCCCAGTTTAGCCCAGTACAGTCACTGGTCTGCGGTCACACTGCCCAGTTCAGCCCAGTAAGGACACTGTTGTGTGGCCACACTGCCCAGTACGCACACCAGTCAGTGATTACACTGCCCAGTTCAGCCCAGTGCAGTCACTGGTCACACTGCCCAGTTCAGCCCAGTACAGACACCGGTCACACTGCCCAGTTCAGCCCAGTACAGACACTGGTCACACTGCCCAGTTCAGCCCAGTACAGACACTGGTCTGCGGTCACACTGCCCAGTTCAGCCCAGTAAGGACACTGTTGTGTGGCCACACTGCCCAGTACACACACCAGTCGGTGATTACACTGCCCAGTTCAGCCCAGTGCAGTCACTGGTCTGTGGTCACAGATCCCAGTTCAGCCCAGTTCAGCCCAGTACAGTCACTAGTCACTCTGCCCAGTTCAGCCCAGTGCAGTCAGTGGTCACAGTTCCCAGTTCAGCCCAGTACAAACACTGGCCCGGGGCTGGCACTGCTCCGCTGTCCCGGTTTGGCCCGGTACGGACAGGACACACTCGGGGTCCCTGCACCCCAGGACAGGCCCTGCCATCCCCGGTGTCCCCAGGGTGTCCCCGTGTCCCCTCTGTGTGCCATCGGAGGGTGATGTCCCCCCGGGAGGACAGCGGGACCCCTGCCCCGCCACCCCCTGCTCGGGCTTTGGGGACCTGGCGTGTTTGGGGACACGAGTGGCCCTGGCCCGAAGGACACGGCGACACCCGGGGTGTCCCGGGCAGGGTCACAGCAGGACGCCGTGTCCCCCCCTCGGTGCCGGTCCGGCCTGGCCCCGCGCTGCCCGGGGGGGACAGGAAATGTCCCATCGCCGGTCGTTAAGGGACATCGGCGGGGTATCCCCGCCGGACAATTGTCCCAAGCGATCTCTGATCTCTGCCCCGGGGCCACCGGCAGCGCTGGCAGCCCTGGCCACCCCCACCCCCACCCCCATCCTCATCCTCATCCTCATCCTCATCCTCATCCTCATCCTCATCCTCATCCTCATCCTCATCCTCATCCTCAGCTCCATCCCCCTGCCCTGTCCTTGCCTCCCTCCCACCCTCATCCTCATCATCATTCCACCTGCATTGTCACCCCCATCCCCATTCTATCCCCATCCCCATCCCCATTCCACCCCCCATCCCCAGCCGCAGGCCCTGCCCCATCCCCAGTCCCTGTCCTTGCCTCTCCCCCACCCTCATCCTCATCATCATTCCACCTGCATTATCACCCCATCCCCATCCCCATTCTATCTCCACCTTCATCCCCATCCCCATTCCAATTCCATCCCCATCCCCATCCTCTGCCTCATCTCCATCCCACCCTCATCCCCAGTCCCTGTCCTTGCCTCTCCCCCACCCTCATCTCCCTCTTCATTCCACCTGCATTGCCACCCTCATCCCCATTCCCATTTTATCTCCAGTCCCTGCCCCATCCCCAGTCCCCGTCCTTGCCTCTCCCCCACCCTCATCCTCATCTTCATTCCATCTGCATTATCACCCCATCCCCATCCCCTGCCCCAATTCCCATCCCCCTTCCACTCCCATCCCCATCCCCATTCCACCCCATTCCCTGTCCTTGCCCCAGCCCCATCCTCATCTCCCTTTGTCCCATTCCCATCCCCATTCCATTCCATTCCATTCCATTCCATTCCATTCCATTCCATTCCATTCCATTCCATCCCATCCCATCCCATCCCATCCCATCCATCCCACCCCATCCCTTCATCCCAACCCTTTGGTCCCCCCTCCATCCCCGTTTCCACAGCGGGCAGGAGGAGGGCTGGGGGTCCCAGCCTGAGGGGTCCCACAGCATGGCCTGGCCATGTCCCAGCGTGGACATAAGAGGGACAGTGCCCTGGGTGTCCCTGTGTCCCTGCACTGACCCCGAGTGTCCCTGTCCCCATGCTGCCCCCAGCTGTGTCCCTGCACTGACCCGTGGCAGTGCCAGCTGTGCCCTGTGTCCTGTGGGGACACTGTGAATGTCCCAGCTGTGCCCTGTGTCCCATGGGGACACCGTGGCTGTGTCAGCCATGCCCTGTGGGGCACTGAGAATGTACCAGCTGTGCCCTGTGGGACACTGTGGCTGTGCCAGCCATGCCCTGCGTCCTGTGGGGACACCGTGGCTGTGCCAGCCATGCCCTGTGCCCATGGCACGGCCCGGCCATGTCAGCCATGCCCAGTGGGACGCCCTGGCTGTGCCACAGTCCCTGTGGGTGCCAGCAGGAGGGTGCTTGGCAGCAGGGCTTCAAACAGTGCCCAGGAGGTGGCACAAGGGGACAGACACAGTGCCAGGGAGACCCGCTGGCAGTGGGGACAGTGCAGAGAACGGGGTGAGGGCTGTGATGGGGACCTGGGGCACCCACAGAGCCCCTGTCCCTGCTGCCCACGAGCAGCTGTGCCCATGCTCCTGCCACGAGCCCAGCTGTGTCACACACCAGTTTCCCAAACGGGTGGCACATCCTGGCCCGCGGGCAGGAACAGGGGCACGTCCCGGGGCACAAGGACGGGTGGCACATCCCACGGGACAAGGATGGGTCTGCTGCCCATGGCTGCCAAGAGAGGGCAATCCCAGGGGCACAGGGGCGAGGAATGGGCTCGGGGGGTGCCAGGCTCAGGTGCCAGTGGGGCAGTGACAGCACCGGCAGCACAGAGCACCCTTTCCACCTGCCCCGTGTGCCCACCCAAGCCCCGTGTGTGCCCGGCCAGTCCCGGCCCAGGCTCTGCGCCACCAATGCCATGGCACCCCCTGGGCTCAGCGTCCCCGTGTGCCCACCCCGCTTATGCCATTTGACCCTCGGGGCTCGGTGCCCACCCTGCTGACGCTGTGGGACTCTCGGGGCTCGGTGGCCCGTCGGTGCCCTCCCCGTGGGTGCCAGGCTCACCTCCCTCTTCCAGCGTGCCAGCCACTCGTCGCGTTTCCTCTTGCTGATGTAGTAGGGGTCCCCAGCCTGGAAGGTGTGCCGCTGCATGGGCCGCTGCCGCAGGCTGGACTCCCAGCCCAGCCCGCCCCGGAGCCGCCCCCGCGAGCCCTGCGGAGAGAGCGGGGTCAGGGCACTGCCAGGGCACAGAGAGGGTAGAGACAGGGGTCAGGGCACTGCCAGGGCACTGCCGGGACACAGACAGGGGTCAGGGCACTGCTGGGGCAATGCCA